>NC_090444.1:1744749083-1745065237 GCF_031143425.1 Pleurodeles waltl
TGTCTTTTTCACTTGTTCAGCAGTATAGCCAGGAGCTAAAATGGCCTTTGTAAATATCAGTAGAATAACTCAATTCAGGAAGCGCCAGATGTTTATCAGCAGTTTCAATGTCTTTTTTTAATTAGAGAAGTTTGTAAAACTGTTGGGTGCTTCCAGAGAAAGACAAAGGTCTTAGTTTCATCATCCTTTAGATTTAACCATCAGTTTTCCATCCATCTCTTGCTCTTGAGTTGTTTCAGAACGCTTGCAAATCCATACTAATTTCTATTTTCTAAGTATGTGACTAAGGGCTTGTCACCGTTTTTGTGCATATTTCAGCAATATCTCTTTTAGAGACGTGTATACTACCGAAGACTATTACTATTTTAAAGCAAAACTGGACACATTTCAGCATTTAGCGGTTATCAACACATCCTTAACCCCCCCTTATTTACTGCTCCTGACCTCACACATAACTAGTTAGTTGACATTACAAATCATGGTCGGTAACGTGTGAGGGATAGCCATGCTGTGTTTACAAACAGAACTACGGCCAGTGCTGTTTTTTGGTGATTCTGTCATGAAATGCCACAGAAAAGACCTGTTGGAAACACCACATAAAAAAGACAATATTAATAACAAGATATAACAATATCTCTGCTATGAGCAGTCGGGAATGCTAATATATCCAAAATATGTATATTTTAATGTATGGACATATGTGTGATTGCATACGTGCGTTGTTGGTAGGTAGCTATATATCAATGAATTTGTTTATCTGTTTTTCTTTCTCTGTCCATACGCCTGATGATCAGTTGGACTTTCGATCTGTTCCCCCACCACACTTCCCTTTCAATCCATCCAGAATACACCATATTTAATCTAATTTAAATGTTAGAACTCGTAAAGGCAGTAGTTCAGAAATTCTAATTGCAATTGGTAATCGATCCCAGCCCGGTCTCTTTGATTATAACCATGGCATCTCAGAGGATCATCGCAGGTCATCACTTTGAACTGTACTTAGAAGTAATTTCACAGACTGCATGGTCAGTGCAAAGGGACCAATTTGGCACACTATTTGTACTTTTTGAGTACTTACATGATCCCTTCTGCCAAACACTATAATATCTATAGTCAGATTGTATTTACATTATTTGCTTAATGGCTTTATAAAGCGCTGAGGTGTCAGAAAGCCACCAAGTGCCACTGATTACTGGAGAACGCCTCTTGCTATCGCCTGCCTCCTCCATGCTCATTCAAAAACAAGAAATCCAGGAACTGATGTTGTGAGAAGTTTCTGAAAGAGGGAGTAAGATAGTAGGTGGACAGGTGTTCAGAAGAAAAGTAGATAATGGTGAAAACATGTCTAGAGCTCCCAAACCACACACCACCTACTTATATGTGGAAGGTGATAAAGCCACCGCGAGCTGCACATCTGGAATATATGAGTGAATGGATGGCTCTTGAAGACATTTTCTGCAATAAAAACTCAGTATTTCTCCTTTGTACATGATTCTTGTCTGCTCAGGACCATAAGATTCATCGCAGATATTGGGTGAGTTGGTGGTCTTTGGGGAGGAGGAGCTGGTCGCCGAACCTGTGGGTTTGTGCTGAATTGTGGGCGCCTGATATATATTTATGTTTGGTTGCGCACAAATGTTTCAGCACTGAGGTTCACTAACCAAGCCATACAACGTGGAGTCTCTCTCATTATTGCATGCATGTGTAAACAGACACACAGCACACACAAGTGCGCGCGCGCACACACACACACACACACACAGTCTTTATTAAAGCACTTAGAAGTGTAAGATACACACATCTACATAGATATTTTTTCAAGTGAAGCCATAAGAGAGAGAAGCATTTGCTTCGTACAACTGCCCACCAGCACAGGGATTCTCTGCGCTATGTTGCTTTCAGTGCGAGCTGTGCACGACCTTCTCAGAATTGCACAGAATATTAGAGCACAGCATGAGTGAAAGACCGGAGATGAAAGCTGCCTTCTGCTTTGGGGCAAGAGTTTATACATAGAAACTGGTCTCCATGCTGATATATGCACTGAATCGGTAAATGGCAACGTAGCAAACGTGCCACAGGAAATTCAGAAAGCACGGAATACGCCCCTTTACCCCACTTTTGGAGAGTAAATGACTGTCATAATTTGAGTTTAATCGGCCACCAAATTACCCTGGCCATGGGGCATTTGCACCTGCTGCCCTATGAGCTTCTGTCCTTTGGATTGTTTCTGCAGCTTACTCCAGGGCTACCCCCTGGCTAGTCAGAGAGTGCTTTATCATCTAACTTTAAGGAATCAGGGCGCTAGGCTTATAAACAAGTCACTGGACCTCAGTGACTTCGCTGGAATGTATCTTATAAATTAACTAAAGTAGTAAGTCAAGTGTGTCCTACAAGTGTGTGGGAGCATGGTGTAGAGATTTACTGTCCTGTTAACTGGCAATCAGTGAGGGCTGTCCAGCACCAGGGTGGTAAGTTGTATTTTTTATACCAATCCGACAGTGCTCTAGCTGTCTATAAGCGGAAGTCCCTGTGGTTGCAGCAGGCGTGAGTAAACAGAGTTTTAGTAGCTCACTCTGGACAGGACAATCGCTAAGGATTACAGACCAAAAGTGAATGACATGTCAGGGAGATATAGTTGAAAGTTAAACGTTCACACACTGCAGATACTTGATCTTGAGATCCTGATCACATTAAACTCGTAAGATTTTGCATGTTGTGGAGTTCATTGGGGCACCTCCCAGAATTTGCATCCAATGAAAGAGGAGGTTGCACAGATACACCAGCTGGATTTTCATGTAGATATTGGTTTCTCTATCTCATCCATCTGAATAAGACTAGAAGCTCTCATGAATGGGGCATCCTCCCATCTTCTCTGTACCGTTGCCTGGCTGCCATTGGTGTGCACCGTAAAAAACACTTAGATGCCTTGTGAAGTTAGCAGCAATCTCAAAGCCCCTGAAGGACCACTGAAGAATGACACAAAACTGGGCCTACTTTTGTCCATAGAGCCATAATGATCTCTTCACTACAGCTGAAAGGGAGGAAGTGTCGATGCATATAATCAAGATCACTAAATCTAGTTGTTGTCCCATACTGCAGCCGCTCCAATCAGCTGATGATATCTCTGTTCTTTGGAGGTGCTCTCCCCCAACCCCTCTCTTTGTTTCTGTCTCTTTCATGATCCCCACACTTCCCAACACACACTGTGTTCAAGTAAGTTATCTCCAGGTAACTGATGCTCATGGCCTTTTGCAGAGACCTTCATAGACCCATCCCGCCTCCTTCAGGGCACCTAGGAACATTGGTGATTCCTGCTACAATCAATACAGGTTTTTATTTCTCCACCAACTTCTATTGTGAGTCTGAAACGTTTGGAATGAGTAATCACATCCTCTCACATTAAAGGTAGAGGCCAGATCAGACTACGCTCAACCCGGTATATGCACCACAGTCTTGGACTGATGCATACAGTATACTCAAAGGGAAACAATCAGCACTAGTAAGGCCACTCTTACTTAATCCCAGCCGAGCATCTGGGATCAGTAAAAATGATGCTTTCAGAACTATTGCACAGGGATCACTTTTTACTAGACCACTTTACACAGCACACACACATCTATTTAACTATCAGGAAACAGTGCGCAGCTATAATGTGCAGGCTTTGAACAGGTGCTATTCCCTACTGGCTCTTAGACAACCTGTTAGAAAAATGAATTTATTTTTCACCAGCATCCATTTAAATACTTTTGCACATCCATGTGCCAATGTTCTCTGTGCCTCCTATGTCTATGGTGCACAGTGGTGTGTAATAACTGCAAGGTAACACTGGGTGGGTAACATCTGGAAGGCATTCACTATTGATGGAGCAGGTACCAGTACCTTAGGAATGTTACTTCCTCCCCTGATAACCAAGTAAGAATGTCCCTCTCGTTGTGGCACTGTGACCCCTGCCTTCTGAAGGCTGCAATGTGCAGCAAATGCAATGTGAAGGAGAGGGGCTATTGCGTAAGACTACAGTGGCTTTTATGTGATTGGCTTCACCGGATGCACAAGAAAGGATCTTGTGTGCAGTGTTATTCACCACAGTGAATTTGGGGCGCTGCTACCAGTCTTGTTCCATTATCTGTCTTAAGACCCCCATAAATAGACAAATAATGCACACATTATCTCAAGAGCTGTAGTAGTTTAGTAAAGAACCCCAAAAGTCATCTATGCTCACAGTAAATATAAAAACATAATTAATGTGATAATGTAACAAAAGGTAAACGGAGTGTGCATTGCTTCATTTTTATATTTTTACATTCATTTAAATATATACGTTTCTTGAAAAGCAATAAAGTTAAATTGATGCTCAAATTAATACAAAATGTGTAGCTGCAATTAAAAGTCAGCCATTAACTATACCATAAGCACACTTTGAATTACATAATATAAGACGCGCCAGTAATACAATAAATACCTTCATATGGTTGATGACATCAACCACAATTTTACAACCTCTAGTGATATGAGACACACACTCTTGAGCGAGTTCAAGCCAAGTGGAATACTTGCTGTCACCTTTATTGGGAGTTGAAGGCGTAGGAAAATATAGATATTTAAATATATACTATTTCTTACTCAACATTTAACTTAATTTAGCCTCAGCTTATTTCCGTGCAGGATTATTTACGTAGTGACTTTGTCGGCATCTCTGATAGAATAACTATCCTGAAAGAAAAGTATTCTGCAATATGATCACACACTCATCATTGGTTTCTTTAGTTATTTAACAGTTGGTTTTCCTCTATACTTTTACAATTAGTGTGTTGATACCTAGCTTCACAGAGTATATGTAGTATAAGATATGTCGCTAGAATATGCAAGCATCCGTGCCACAACTGCATATTTCATTCAAAGGTACCATTGAGTCGATGCTGCCTATTGTTTCATTTGGTGCCTGTTTGCCACTGTCAATGCTGTTGGCTCTAATACTGTGATATTCATGTTGGGGCTGCACAATAATGCACTAGGTTCAAGGTAGATTGCCATAACATCTTTTCCATTTCAAAACATGTCATAATCCTGATCTGAAGCTGTCTCCGCATCAGCACTCTCCCAAGTAAACAATTTCTAAATCAAACCCCTCTTGAATTTCTGGTCCATTGTTAAGTCTTTTGTTTGTTTTCATTTTCCCTATTCTCGGTACAGTACTCGAACTATCATCGAAGTTAGTTTATAGCATGATATAACTAAATATAAGACTCTAAGGGCCATATGTATGAACGCATTTTCTCATAGACACAGAATGGATAAAACCCTTTGATACATCTGGCCCTAAATGACTGTGTTGAAACAATGTTGTACTGGATGGTGGGAGAGGCTGGTTTGGGGGAATTGAACCTTCTCCAGAAGAGAAGTGTTTTCAGGATATACCAATGGTTCATTAGATTTGTACTTTCTTAGACATGGGGTGGAAAGGAGTGTTCTGGGTGCCCAGTCAAAAGGAAAAGAGTGAGACAAAGTACCCTTTCTCCACCTGTCTCACATATGTTATCTTTTTTTAAATGCCACATACTTCAGTGATATAGCCACACGTGTCTTGGGACATACCAAAAAGTCATAAAGTGACCTCTTCACACGCCTCTTTGCTAACTTATAAAATTAGCATTTGAAACTAGCAAAAATAGTAACTTTGTGAGTCTTTACACACCTTTCCCTCAAGTTGTCCGGCAAAGAAGTTTGAAAGTGTATGATGACCATTACTTACAATTAACTTGTTTTAGCCCTCACTACAAACAGTTTGCAAATACACAGTTGAGTGAAACTCTAAACACACTCTCTCAGTGATGGAAAGCAGGAAATGGCTCCTTCTGAAATTAAAATCTTTTGCACTCCCGCCTTCAAAACTCACACTGTGAAAAGGCCAGAAAGTATTTTTTTCAATAACGTTAAGCAAATATTGACTACTGATCTACTTATCAATTTACAAAAACCTAATAACAGAACAAAACTTGTACTATTTATTTTGACTAT
Source organism: Pleurodeles waltl (assembly GCF_031143425.1). Lineage (NCBI taxonomy): Eukaryota > Metazoa > Chordata > Amphibia > Caudata > Salamandridae > Pleurodeles > Pleurodeles waltl. The sequence continues at coordinate 1,744,755,099 of NC_090444.1, forward strand.
GCGGTTGGAATTCCGAAACCAATAGCTATTTAAAAAGTTATGGAATTCAAAGAACAATCTTTAATTAATGTAACAGTTCATTTAAAACAGATAATAAATATTACACTTTACACTACAGAAACCAAAGCTCCAAAATAAGCCAGATAAAATAAATTAACACATGTGCAAATAGTTCGTGAATTTATTTACAGTAACATTTGTGATATCATAAACGACCTCCTCTGTGATATAAATGATTATGTCACCCAATGTATGAGAGAAAGAACAAGAGATATGCAGCAACTGATTGATATGTGTGCCACCAGAAGTGCAATATTACATTTGGTGCTATATATGGTTGCATTCTTTAATTGGTCTATAATGACACTCCCCCCTAACTCAACAGTGATGGACCTCTCACAGCTGCATGCATGATTTATGCCAATCTGTAACATGGCACAGAGAATAGGTTAATGCCCTGCCCGATTTGCCATCAAAACACATGTGAAAGTTGAGATGTACAGGTTAAGTGCATGACCTAACATTGACAAATGTTGTCATATGTTACTTCAACCCATGCTGGAGAGCCCTGGTCTATTGTACTGGGGAGACACTTTCACTCCTCTCAGACTGCACAGTTTTACAGAGGGTTTGCCTAAAGGTGAATTTTAATTCGCCTGAACTTCCTTAGAAATGCTCTGTTATAAACGGTCATTTTGGACAGGGAAAGCAGAGAATGTATTCCCTGGCAATTCACTGTGGTACCTCCCGAATGAGTGTGAATTTAAATGTATGCTTTAGATTAACGAGGTCTTCTCTGCTTGATATGTGATGTTGAAATCAGAAGAAATGCAAAAGCTGGCAAGGTTAAGGCAAGTATTTGCTAAGCTGGAGATGTTAATTGCATGAGTCAGGAGGGCACATGGTCAGTGTTGCATTATCTTTACTATGTCAAAGCACCCTTTTATTTACCAACTACATTTTCCATGTATTTACCAACCATGACTAAATCTATCAATCCAAAAGGTTTATATGCTGAAAGATTCCCTTTATTGCATATTTGTTAAATTATGTGCCTTACATTTCAACCATAAACACTAAACATTAATACAAAGTTAATCATCAACCAGCTTCAAATTTACAAATCACCAGTGAAAGGATAAACCAAATTACAAAAGAAAAAAAAATGTTGATCTTTCACAAAATAATACTAATGAGGCATGCAGTGGAGTGATGCAATATTACATACCAATTCATTCTTGCAAATCACAAACATAGACAAAACTAAAACACTCATTGTAATTTACAAATTGACATTAATTGGATAGTGTAGTTAACATCCCAGTCATTTTTCCTTTCTTGACCTGTTGTGTAAATGAGCACCAGTTGGAAGCATCCATTTCTCATGGGAACCATGGGGGACCGTGTAGCTCTTTTCCTGTGGGTGATCATATAGGTAATGGACAATACACTGCCTCCCACTGTTCACCTACTGAAGTCACGACCCATAAATAGACTGGGACAAGCTCAACCCAAATTCCCAAACCTCATTATAGAACACAGATGAAGGCAGAAAGGAGCAGATATATTTCCGCCCCTGAAAGCTTTTACCAGTTTCTGTAGTTTTAAAGTATATTTGGTAACTATGGCAAGACTCAAATGGAAAAAAATAATTCACACTAACAGTTGTAGAGCTGAGTCACACAGCCATCAACATTTGTAGGAGGTTCCCAAACACAGCAATCAATGGACTATATTAGTGGACACACAGAACACAAGAGGTGAATACATCAGCACCAAATTCAGAGACTCGTTTAGTAGCACGGCTGAAAACTTAGACACGTTTGGTGCACAGAAGGTAAGCTATTTCTGAGCCATTTCTTCCTAGTGATATATTTGAACATGCACTTCAGCACAGGAAATGTATAATTAATATCAGAGGAAAAAAAAGATCACTGAGATATGCTTTGTTAATTCATTATTTTAATGTATTTTGCATGAACCACTTCCCCATGCAGGAAGGTTGATAAATTGCAGCAGTTTTCTGTAAATACTTTATGCCTGTATTTACATGAGCAGGGCACCCTGGAAGAATCCAATTAAAGAATAGGTGGGAGACCCTGCACACAAATGTCAGGAAAGAAAAGGTCGGTAAAGTTAATGGTGATTAAACTAAATACCACTGTAGAAGGCAATGGTAGCTCCTATCACACGAGAACCAAGAGGAGATTCATATTTTTTGTTGTTTGCCATGTAGAGTGTTAATTCACTATTATGTCATCTATTTTAGTTTGTTTTAGACCTTTATTTGGCTTGAACTACAGCTGTTAATTTGGTACCAGTTTGTTATACAAAATAAAACATTGGTAGACTGCAAAAATGACATACAAGTTTGATGAAGGCTATTATGTTAGCAAAGTGTCCGAAACGGGTTGTTCTCTAATGGGTGCATTTCATCAACTACTTTCACCAGCAACTCACTTAGACAAGAAATGGCAAAGCAACCTATCCCTGCTTCGAGTGACTTTGCAACCACTCATGCCTCAAAACTGAACACAAATTTGAGCAAATCTACCTTGATTTTCTCTTCTTTTGACCCTAATCTTCTAGCCCAGATGGCTGACCAAACACACATGCGCTCTGAGGGGAGTGCACAGTGCACTCCCCTTGGTGCTCCTCACCACATGGCCCCGCCCCTTCCACCACGAAAGGGATAATAAACATACAATATGTTTATTATCCCTTCGTGGTGAAAGGTTTGCAGCTTCTGCTGCTGGCAGCGGGGGGGCTGACGCTCCCCGCCCATATGGAGGAGCCACCCCTGCAGGTCATCATTTCTTTTATTATTATATTTTGACATTTAAGAGCTTATCCTTAACATTACGTTAAATAAAAGTTGTTTCCCAACAGCTATGTGTCGGCATGCCTGCATACTTGCTTGGCATCCATCCATCTATCCGTCTGTCCGTCTACCTGCCAGCCTGCCCGTGTGTGTGTTGTTCACTAGTCCTTGCGACCATTCATACGTTTGTCTTCATGTCTCTCTGGCTGTCTTATACAGAAGTATGTTTTGCTAGCACATATATAGCTAAGCTTCAGAGTGAAACTATACTTAAGTGCGCTAATTTTCTTTTTCACACTTTCTTTTGCACAACTTACCTAAATATCAATCAATCAATCAATGGATATTTGTATAGTGCAACTAATCACCCCTGAGGGTATCGAGGTGCTGGGTCGCAGTCTTAGTCGAAAAGCCAGGTTTGAGTAAATACCCGTTGGCCTTTTGGATCGCCACTCTATGTAAGAGGCGGAGAGGTAAAAAGTGTTGTGAACCCATAAAAAGTAATTACGGGCAAGATGGAGAAACCACATTTGGGGAGGTCCACTCCAGGGATGTGGGTGGGTAGTTACAGGTGCAAGGTAGATGGGCTAACGTCTTCCTAGGAGTGGACCCTGAAGGGTTTTATTCTGGTTTGTTACGGAGAAGAATAAAAAAGTTTCTTTGTAACTTCAAAGACCCTCACTGAGTTCACATGGATAGATAACAATGAATGAAATTCTACTACCTGCAGTTCCAAGTGTCTCCAGGCTTAGAATTACATGCTGCTGCAGAAAGGCCCATGGACAGCACCACCGCTCGCCGCTGCCCAACCCTACCGCGGTGGAAGGGAGCAGACAATGCTCCAGGTAGACCGACTGAAGTTTGTCCTGACCGCCCATCCCTCCAGTTAACCCCCATTCCACACCTGTCCTTTTGCGGACACTTCACACCTGCAGAGCAGGTTGAAAATGTCTGCTTTTGTCTCCCCTGAATTGGGGAAACCATGCTTAAAAGGAACGAGCATCTCCGGCTCTGTGTTGTTATTCCCCATTCTGGGGACAAGGTTGTAGTCCGTGGATTTCGGTGCAGGAATGCTGTCCAGAATAAGGAATTCCAGCACTCCAGTATCAGTACACCACAATGCATGGACCTAAGATTGAAAGCATAACTTAAAACTCTTCTGATCTTGTTCATTGTTCTAATGTCATATTTTAGAGATTACTCCTGCAAGTGTTAAACTAGTGACCCAGTGGCTTGTATATTTTTCAGAGGAAAACTATTTATGGGTGTGAGGTGAAGTCAGATTACGCAATCAGTTCTTGTCACAATTGCTGTTCCTCCTTGTTGCGTCACATGACGGTCCATCGGCTAGTCTTTGGGAGATGCAGACGGAGACTCAAAAACGAATTCCATATTAAAGTGGCTGTCCACTGTAGATAAGAAGCAGTTCTCTTTACTCATCCCTACATCCCTAACAATCATCAACAACAGGCATTCTAGAATGTTGCTTTATTTGATGACGTCATCTTGGGTTTTGAACGCTGCTGCGGCATCATTCAGTGGATGGGCCCTTTACTTGTTGAAAGGTTGAGCATCCAAAACTATGGAGAACTTAGGAACAAAAATAAGACTTAAAAAAACTCGAAGGGCTCCAAATGAATTTAAGAACTAAGATGACTGAAGTTATCCAAGAAAAAGGCAATGTACTGCTTTTGTCGAAGATGGGCTTTACGTGGGCTGTGAATCTAAGACTACTGTATCCTTCAGCTTGATGTTCTGAGTGACCATGGCAAATACAACTTACAATTATTTCAATATGACACAGTTGACGTTTGCCAGAACTGTGAGTTGTTAATAGTGGGCTATGCAAGAAAAGAGGAATGTACAGTACAGCCATGATGGTCAAGAAAAAAACATAATATAACTGCATCCTATGTTTGGGATAAAACAGTGCACCGAAGAGCACATTTGCCAAAATTAAGCAGTTGAAAAAGTAACAATTTAAGTTGGACGAGGTTTCAGCTCAGGATTGGCAGTTACCAAACAGACTTTTAAAAGAACTGGCAAGAAAATCATGAGATTACCCTATTCTTAAATTAGTCCAGATCTTTAAAGCATTAGCCCTTTAACTATTCTTAGCTTTCAACTACACCATAAATACCTTGTAGTACAAAATCAATGTAATTTCTAGCAGGGTAGGGGAATCCATCAAGCTCCCTTCTAAGGAACAGAGGGGGTGATTCTGAGCTTGGCGGGCGGCGGTAGCCGCCCGCCAAGCGGGAACCGCCAGAAGACCGTACCGCGGTCAAAAGACTGCGGCGGTCATTCTGGGTTTCCCACTGGGCTGGCGGGCGACCGCCGAAAGTCCGCCCGCCAGCCCAGCGGGAAACACCCTTCCCACGAGGACGCCGGCTCAGAATTGAGCCGGCGGAGTGGGAAGGTGCGACGGGTGCAGTTGCACCCGTCGCGAATTTCAGTGTCTGCTAGGCAGACACTGAAATTCATTTTGGGGCCCTCTTATGGGGGCCCCTGCAGTGCCCATGCCATTGGCATGGGCACTGCAGGGGCCCCCAGGGGCCCCGCGGCACCCCCTACCGCCATCCTGTTCCCGGCGGGAGAACCGCCTGGAACAGGATGGCGGTAGGGTGTGTCAGAATCCCCATGGCGGCGGAGCCATGGAGGATTCTCAAGGGCAGCGGAAAGTCGGCGGGACACTGCCGACTTTCCGTTTCTGGCCGCGGCGGTCAGAATGCCCAGCGGTGCACCACCAGCCTGTTGGCGGTGCTACCGCGGTCGTTCGCCCTGGCGGTTTTTACCGCCAGGGTTAGAATGACCCCCAGAGTGCCATAGGGTACTTTTATTACATGTCTGCGATGAAAAATAAACACTACATTTTGACTCTTGAGAAATGTGCAGTAAAGCCAGGTTATACCATGAGCGTCCATGTTGAACCGCAAATAAAACGACTATAGTTTTTTCCTGAACATAAAATCAGGGGTTACCTGCACTGCTAATGAAAGTTAGGTTTGTAATAACATTAATTAATATTTTTACGCGCTTTGTAATCCAGTTCTTCTGTCTGTAGCCATTGTAAATAACTGGCGTCACTATTTCTAAATTTAGTGGCACATAATATACTAAATCCACATGGCTGATGGGGATTGCTGGTTATCGAACCCATGATCTTCAGGTCGCGACAAAGGTCACCAGGGAGAATGCAGCTCACTGAGCCATCTTACAAGCACTTTCCAAGGTCATTCTGCTAAAGCCACTGCTGCTCACTGACCTCTGACAGGGGATTTCAAGCTCACTTTATGCCCCTCTCTTCAGCTCTTTATTTCAATCCACTCAACTCTGCCTTTCTCAACAGGCAGTCCCATTTCTGAGATCTAGAACCATTACGCATGTTTTGGTTTGACTCTCCCAAAGAGGCACTGTAGCAAAAACCCCACTACAAGTGAGTGATGACACAGTACCTGTGCTCACATGTTTTAACTCCTTAGGCACGACAGTAGAATTGTTCTACTCTGTAGTATTAATATGGGTTTTGTACAAAGTGTGTCTTAATGAATGTTCAATGGTTAATCTTGTCTCTCTACTGCCTTAGAACTGAAAGCTGTTAAAAAGTCAGCCCGTTGCACTTTAGCTTTGTAAATATGATTATAGATATATTTTTTGTCTGGATTTTAGTAATAATTTTAGTAGTAATGATTTTATGGAATTTTATAGAATTTTATATATTGTACATCATGAGTTGATTCTTATGGTTTTTATTAACTAAACAATAAAGATTACGGTACTGTACACTGCTTAGGCGTGTAATTTGAGTAATTCCTTGTGTGGACATAAGGGTCCCTTGCTCCCTGTTGGGCAACACACAACAGAGAGCATTGACTTGTTCCACATGCATCATCTGGGGCCCCCTCATCCACAGCAAGAAAGCAGCTCTTCCCAGGATCACGTGCATGACTTTACCACCTCCCAGCTGGGCCGATAGAATGAGCTTCAAAGAGAAAATAGCAAGACTTATTATCAAATGCAATTGTATAAACACAAGGTATTAGCAACTGCGGAAAGATCTGTAATAAGAAGCAGAATTACTTGATGGCTAAAAACAGCAGTGGAACGCCTTTCCACTAATACAGGCCCCCCTCCTCCCTCGTGCATTTCACCCAATGTCTGATATTTTGCTCCTCTCAGCTCCCTTTTCAACACTTCTGTACAGAGGTAATAGAAAAACTACAATACAGGATAATGCAATGGCTTAGGATAAGTTCCAATGACTGCAATGTCTACTGTGGACATTCCAAACTCTCCAAAGCTTGGTTCTGTTACTGTTATCTTACAGCGGTGGTTCATATGGTGCACAATAACTTATGCACCCTATGGGCCCTATTCACAAACCTGTTTTACAGCAGCCAGGAGTTCACACAGGGATTCCTGGCAAGCACAACCATCTATACAAATGTCCATTAAAGAGCTGAAGAGATGCGTTTGAAGGCTTTTTAGGATGTGGTTAGCCTTGGAAGTTTGTGAATGCTCATAAACAAGTATGTTTGCGTCATTTGTAAACTCTTTTCATTTCTCTTCCCACCATGATATGTGTTGCATTTGGACTCAAAGCGCTGGGTTAAATCCCTTTGCAAAAGCTGGAAAGGGAATGGATCACCCCAGATTTGTTGAGGTCTATAGGAAGGAGTTTCTCCTTGAGGAAAAAAAAATATTTCCTTTGGAGGACAAAAAGTGTGTTTGCGCTGGGGAGCCTAATCCCCCTCTTTGGATTTCTCCGCTATGGAGAGCTTCATAAAGCTGGAATATGATCCCAGTGGGAATGTCACATGACCTTCCAAGGAAGCCAAATTGAATATCTGCTCCATGAACACCTCTTCATGCGAATTGTTGGAAATGTTTGTAAAATTCATAAATCTGCACTCACACATAGGTATAAATGTCAAAGTGCATATTTGTGAAATTCTTTGTGAATCAGACACCTTGTGTATAATTCCAAGGAACGAGTAGTTAAGCTACACAGTTCCACCGTGATTTAGCTGACACTGCATAGATGGTTCTATTTTAATAATGCAACAATATGGCTGCAGCATGAGATACTTTGGAAGGTGATGTGGTGGCTTCTAGAGTTCTAAACAGACACATGAAACTGTTACAATTTTCACATTGCAGATTCTCAATTGTGCTATTGGTTCCCTAAATAGAACCATCTTTTTTAAAGAATGGCATAAATATAACATTAAGAAGATGTCCCATCACCTTTAATATTTTACGAAAAACCTAACCTATGACAATGTGCTCTTATTACACAATAAATGTATTTAGTGTAATGAAAGTTATGTTATTTTGTGGAAGGCATATTTATATAGCGTGCATTCTGCCATTGGCATGTACTCATGCTTGAATGTTTTCTAATTATTGTTTGCAATGACCTTGGCTATCAATTTACTTTAAGGACCAACACAGGGGACACAGCACATTTAAATCAGTCCAAACGATCTCTGCGATATAAGATAAATGAGGAATTATGGATAGTACACATTAAAATTATGATTATACACGCAATTTGTGACCATAGCTGGGAAGCTGAATTATTTGACAATAATAATATCATTATTATTATCTATCTTGAGTAACATTAATGTCTAAATGTGTGTGATATGGTTGATTTCTGGTATACCTTCTATAAGGAACACAAACATAACATGCAAGTTAGTAATCATATACATCTAGTCTAATTCACAAATCTACTTTAAGTTTGCAAGGAGTTGGAAACCATGGAAATATGTACATGTTGTGACTATATAAACTACATGCAAGTCACAAAGGTTAAACGCTTAAGTTGTACCTGTAAGTTGCATATCTTTTATGTGCTGAATTTGCACAACCTACACATGCACAATATGCTGGTCGATGTAAAAGCGTGGGTGGGAAAATGGATACAATAGCATAAATCATCTTATTTTCATATGCAAAATTGAAATGGCCAAAAGCAGGGAATGCAAATGAGGATTACAGCCACAAAGAAGCGGTTTCCGGGAAGAAGGAGACGATTGTTTGCTCCTGATTGCACTAGTCTTGGTTAAATCGAATCGGCATAAACTTGCATCACTATGTGTGCGTGATTGAAGATGTGTCTCACCCTCAAAGTTCGGCTTTTTGACTAGCCTGAGATCCTGATATCCATAGAGGGCGCTAGAGAGGGGGAATCTCAGATCGTGCAGCGAGACGCTATGGGGAAGGGCAGAGCAGCATGTGTTGACCTTTTCTACGGTCACCCCCTTCGAGCGGGAGAAGGCTTGCTTCTTGAGGGCATTCCAGATTTTTCATTATTATAGTCAGCCTAAAGCACAGCACCACTCACAGGGCATGGCACAATTTATTTGGCACGAGTGCTGCATGGAAAAGTAGATACACAGAGGAAATCAGATTTTTTTTAATTGATTTACTTACCTGGCTGCCCCACATTCCAGTTATGTTGTGTATTGTGTAACCGGCCACATTAAACAAATTATGTACTAAGTCAAAAAGAATCTGGGATGGAACAGTAAAGGGGTAAGTGGGAGGTGGTACCCATTTGTAACACACACACACACACACTTGTGTTTAAAAAGAAAACTTGCCCCATAAAAAAGAAGAACAAAGTTGTACTGACTCTGTGGGCAGTGGTCATGCCATAGACTTCTTGAGTCCAACAAAAAGCACAGCTGTGATGTAGTGATGCCTTCATCCACAACATCTGGCAAAACAACCTAATCTGCCCTGAGAGGGTCTGCTCACCTGTGCAGAACTTGAACCAAAAAAGAAAACAACTTGAACTTTTGGGGGCTCCCCTCTCAAACAGAAACTTACAATTTGACTCAAAAGTTTGAATCTTATAGGAAATCAAGAAATAAATAAATGGCCTGCCACATTCTCCTAGATACCTACAATGAACGCATCACTCACTGAATTTTGTGTGTATTGTTGTTTGTTCCTGAACTTTATTGCTATTAGTGTATGAGGATAAGAATGCCTCATATTTTGTGTTTGGAACTCCAGTAGTTTTATGTTAGAAATATGCTTTTGAAACCTTGAGGTGGTTTGTGGTGTCATGTAGGTAGGTTTTCTACTTAGACCCTCCATATTGAGACTATGATGAACATATAGAATTACAGATTGGTAACAGTGAATTACGCTGATATTTTCACCAAGGGATTCTGGGTGACATCAACTAGACAATGAGAGTGAAGCTCGAGTTGTCTATAATGTCACTCAGAACTCTGAGATGCAAAACATCCTTGTAATTTACTTTTAAGCCATCTACAATTTTATGTCGTGCGACCCCCAAAATCATCAGCACCTCTTTTCAGCAGGAGCAAAGGAGTAATGGGTGAACCATATATAACATGGCCTCTATTTGGTGTCCACATTTTTAAAAGAAAAGCTAGCCTTCTGCCACCCACCTGCACCGCTCTCTGGGCCCTTTCATCCAGAAGTGGCGCCCCCTGGTTTCCAGTGCTGCTCTCACAGGCTCGCTGGGAGCCCAGCCAGCGCCACCGGGGCCGTCTTTTTGATGCAGCAACAGTGGGTAACCGCTTTTGCTAAAAACTGTTGCTACTCCATTACTTCGTGGCAGTGGGTTACTGGATCTGAATCTAGTTATCCACACTAGTGGCCCTCGTCCAGAGACGTACAGAACAAATCACTCTATTATCAGTATGCATTACTCCGTGTTCCATTACTTGCAAAGACAAAACTTACCACTTGTGCAGTTGGTTAGAGAAGAAACCAGTCATCTTAGGACAGGATCTAGATGGGACATCTACCCGGATAATGGACTTGCTCGTCCAAGTCCCAATAATGCCTCTGGTGCTTGAAAATGTTTCTAAGACTTTTTGAGAGTTACATGCCTCACACAGGTATAGGTGCTTCATGCTGACATGTGAACTGACAGCTGTAAACCTGGGATTTAGATGGGAAGGGAAAGAATTTCAGCATGAGTTGCATGTTGTCAATGCTATCCTCTGTTTTAACTATGCTCACGTTTGGTGCTGTTTTAAGACAGCACAGTACACTTCAGAAAATGAAAGGTTTTTCCTCTTAATATTTACATTATTAAATGCAAATATCTACATGTCGTTAATCAGGAATTTCTTTCCTGATGAGAGCGTGTTTATTTGGCACATTCCTAAAGTGTTCATTTAAGATTACAGGCTTCAGAGGGATTCGCGCTGCAAAACATATAGATAATAACTTTCACCCCTGTCAAGTAAACCAAGCTTTCTCACAAAAAGAGGTATCCCTGAAATAAAGATGAGGGGGATTACAAAATGGAATTGTTCAGTTCCTCACGTGGATACACCCCCACGCACAGAAGCCTGCTTTTTTCCCTAATCAAAATAATTACCAGACTAAAAATAGCAATTATCTTGAAAAGGCCAAAAATTGAGAAAAACTGCACCCACTTGAAGAAGCAGATCTGGTGAGAAAGATGACAGAGACTGTATTGCCGGCAAGAGGCTAAGACTCAATAAACGATTAAAAACGATAAAAAAAAAAAAAATTACTCTGTTGTGCTAAACATTTAGGAAAATTAGGTGAGTGGTTAGTTGTTAACCTTTTTCTCCTGTGCTAGTTGTGCACGATAGATTTTGATTGTTGAGTCTCACAGCTGTCATTCTGCATTGGTAAAAATGGGTGGTCTACAGCTTCACGGTATTTTAAAATTTACTTAATGTGTTAACTCCTAAACGCCAATATACTTATTGTTAAGTTTTTTTTACAGTTTTAAAAGAGAGATTTTTTGTCAAAAATTGCATTATTATATTGGTAAACATAGCATTTAATAATTTGCATTGAATAGTAAATCGTGACATAATGCATGTGTCTAACAACTGGAAGCATTCACAAATAAAATAAGATAGTCCTTTAATAGTATGGAGGCAAAAAATGAGAATAGAGACACTTTGTGGTGTATGGTCTATCATTTTTGTTGTATTCTTGGCTTAGCCATGATTGAAACATCATTGACGTGAGACTGTGTTTCTGTATGTAGCATACCTGGGTTATCATTGCACACATGCTTTCAATCCTGGAGGCTCCTGTGAGAGGGCACTCATTGCAATTTTGTATGTTACTCTTCCATTGTGCACTAAGTGCTGTAGCAGGGAATCAAACAACGTGTAGAAACACCTGTAATGTTGTCAGATTCACTGCTTGTTATCCCCTGTCCCTGGTGCTTATGTTTGCCATATTTAAACATTAAATACACATAGGGGAAACTATTCTATGTGTTGACTTTCATTTTTCCAGTGGCCCCCCTTAACAATTTTTGAATGTCACTAATGAGGTTAGGCACTAATTATGGCTTCTTATACTAGTGTGCCTTCATTCCCGAATGGGAAAAAGAAGGATATCAGAAATAAAATGTGACTAGTGGAAGGAGTGCTACTTTTATTGCTGACAGTGTCCTGACATATTCAACTCTTCAAACTCACTCTACAGTGGCCACACCAAGGGCTTCCAGTGCATTCCTAACAAACTTCTAAAATTAATAACTTTTGGAGAACTCATTAAAGTTGGGTGAACAAAAAGCTGCATAATTTTCATCTTAACTTTTCACTTTTATTTCCCACAAAATAACAATTTTTGGAATGTACACATCAAAATGTAAATTCACACTAGGAGTCTGACACAAAGTTGATTAATAATGTGTTCAAAGTATCCGAGGCACTCATGTGAATCAGTACGTTAATGTTCGTGTTTATTCTAGTAGATCCAGTCTTCTTCTTGTCATAAGAATGTCCCAATACACAACAGTGTTGACTCTTAGCTATTGTTGTTTGATACATCTCTAAATAAACAATAAGAAGATTGGATCCAAGCTGTTGGCTGTTGACTGGTGTGTATTGGGACATTCTTATGACAAGAAGAAGATTGGATCTTCTAGAATAAACACGAACATCAACATATTGATTCACATGAGTGCCTCGGATACTTTGAACATTGTTATGTTTCTCTCCTAGAGAAGTGTGGAGGAATTGGGAGGATCCTCCTTCCGGGAGCACCGTGTTATTGAAATTTTGCGCATTATAGGATGTATGATGGATATGCCGTGAGCGCCAGCTATAAATAAATCTCCCTCTATCAATTAATTCTGATTAATAATGTGGTTTGCTGTAGGTATTATTAATTTCCATTATTGAATTTTTCTGCAGGCAACCCTTCACACCTGGTGAATTTCTAGGGTTCAGTCGCTCAATTTCACAAGTCTGACGAAGTGGCTACGATACTCTAGCTTAAGGCAGCTAAGGTGCCAGGCTGGTGATCTTCCAAAACACACAGAGTAAAATATGCTTGGAACAAAATAAAGCTTTGTATATTTACATCGAGCAAACTATTGCATGACGGACGTCACACAGAGCACCAATCTTAAACCCAAGATCAAGAGGAAAGAACTTTGTGTAATTGTTAGTGGCACCTACAAATTGTTTTTATACGAAGTGACGATAGACAGTGTTTAAATCAACAACCCCACCACAAGATTACAATCTAATTGATAATTTTACCTGAGACTTTTTAATACTATAAGTGTTTGAAATGGAAAAGGCTGGAGAGATGAGTGAACATTCGCAGCCCCTACATTAATCCATTCGAGCAGGAGTCTCCACCCTTTTGTGTAATAAGAATTACTTATGTCCACTAAAATCCATTGTGAGCTACTAATGCTAAAATTACTAACAAAGATCACCTCGGTGATCAGGCATAGTTGCCAACAGTAATGTTAAAAAAGTCTGTGTCAATTTGGAATACCTTTACATGCCTTCACATGTGTAACACTACAGCCAGAGCTGCAGTCCCCAGGCACAAAAGTAATAATATTAGTAATAAGTCTCCCCGCATGAGTTATCACTGAATAATCATATTTAAATATATTTATATAAATATATCTTAACATAAATACAGCCGCTTTTCTCCAAACATCAGATCATGGATCCTGAAAATAACACAGTTTGTCTTCAGTGAACAATTTTGTCAGGCATACATGAACTCAACCAAAGAAAAGCTTCTAATTTAGTAGGCTGGGCTTCACATAGGAGAGCTGCTTAGAAGTAGCTCACATTCTTCTTCTTGGAGATGCCTGCATTAGACTATTCCTAAACAATGCTTCCTTTTTCACCACATTAGGCATTTCTGTACAGTCGTGAAACAAATGCATGAACTGGACAAGCCTGCCCCCTAAAAGCCTAAAGTAACTTATAAAACAACAGGTGACATTAGGTAGCAATGAGCTTGGGAAAGAGGTTTGCCATCCATTTTGCATCAGTGAGCAGCAGCTCTCGGGCATCTTTTCTCCAAGTTGCCCATGTCATCTGCTAAGACTAGCAGAACCATTTAGACACTTGTGACACCACGGTGTGTGAAGACTAATACCCAAAACTGAGATAACCACAAATCTTCGGTCCTAGTTAGGTTAAACTACTGACTATGGAAGGCCAGATTTTTGCCATTAAATGCCACTACTTACAAATGTCATGCCCAAAAACATAGAGGGCCTGATTTGGATCTCAGTGGAGGGGCTACTCCATCACAACAGTATCAGATATTTCATCTGCCGAAATCGAAAAAACATTATTTTCTATGGTATTTAGATTTCGACGGGAGGCATATACCCAACACCATTGTGGCGGAGAACTCCTCTGCCGAGATCTAAATCAAGCCCAGAATCTTTGTGGGTATGCCATTCTTCATCGAGACGAAAAATATAATTAGCTTGTGACCAAAGCAACGACCCCCAGCAGAAGAGTTTCAGAAAAGTAATCGACACCATCCTGTTCCAAAAGGCCATCCCAGGTGGATCGCCCTAAGCCTCGGTCATTGGCACAAAGAGGACCTGGACTCCGGCCTTCACAGTTACCTGCACCCGTTTAACAGTACTAAATTATGTCCATACTATAGAAAGGCTCACTCGCCTCCTCCTCTCCTGCAGTGGCCCACTAGAAGAATGCAGCATCTTACAAATCACTCAAAAGATGTGGCTTAATGGGATACCTGCCTTGGAACTGGGGAACCATTGTTTAGGAAAACATGAGAACGGTGACACAGCTAAACCTGTCTTTAAGCCAGACCTAAAATGGGATGGTCTTTAGGATTAAACGAGGATCATAGAAATCAAGTGAGTGGACTGTGGCACATTACTTAGGGACTTCAAAGCCCCCAAGGTTTCCCACAATTAGCAACCTGTGAGACTAACTGCCACTTCCAGCCTCCAAAGAGATGAACTACATTAGCTTCTGTTGGGAATGTGGGAACTTTGTGTTGTAAATGTTGCATGACAACATTTATGTCGAAAATAATATGTTGGAGAGGCATGTCACCTTAAAGGGACAGCAACTCATGTTCTTCATATAGTGACTGAGAAGGTAGAGCAGAAAAAAGTGCTTCTATCTGTAGTTTTTTTTGCTTTGGCATAAAAGTTGGTTGAGAATAGCAGACAAATGCATTTGATACTTTTTTAGCACTCCTAAATAGGGACAGAGTTGGTAAAACATTGATATTTTTGGATTGTTTGGCTATGGTTGAATCGGGTTGACTACAACAGAATCTGTGCTCACTTATGACATGGAAAGTCTTCTACCGCGTGCACCATTTTTATCAGACCATGAAACATATCAGTAATGAAGGCCACAAAATATTGAAATTTCTGGTCTGAATGAATGTTTGCATCACCAATTAACAGTTATGTTGACTTTTTCATCAATAAAGTCCACACTTACACGATGTTAACATATCAAATCAAAACTGCATCTGACATTTGAAATTGAATTGCATATGTCTGAGTACCACGAATGCAACAAACAAAGAAAACATGACCTGCTTCTAATAGCACCAGTACAAGCAACTAGTATGTCAGAATTAATTGCCTTATGTGCAGTTGGTGTGTTAGAACTCCACATCCAATGAATACTATCATTTGTGGGATGAAATGTGATGCTTCTTCATAGATAAAACTGTCAAACCTGTAGTGATAGTCAATGGAACCCAGGTGCCACCCCCTACCTGCCTAATATCTCTGCGGCAGAACAAATAATAGCTGCTAATTTCTCACTCATACTTATATTTTAGTTCACCATCAAGAACATGTTGAGATGTCAATTGGACTAACCTCATTCAGCAACATAACACTTGCCAAAGTCATTAAACCATTAAGAAATGGGCAAACGCCTTAACTCATTTATCAACTGATGAGTAATTAGTGGGAGAAAAAGAATGGTCTGGAATGCAGTACGAGTGATTGCTAGTGGCTAAAATTAATGCAAGCATTCCTTCCTTCACCTTGTTGTTTGTTGCAGTAGACACCCTAAGTGCAACAGGGTACGAAGACCCATGTTAATTGTGCCACAGGACTCAACTATACTTCACTGACTAGACATAAGTAAGTTGAAACTGGTCAGGGGTGGCCTGTGTCCCCATGCGGAGTGGACCTGGCCTGGCAGTGTAGGATTGTTCCTGCAGGAGCAGACATTTGAATGATTTGCATGTGGCTGGTCTCTGTTTAGAGTGGCAAAGTGGATAAAAACAATGGCCTGGGATGCGGCCCTGAGCAATCGCCAGTGACTGATGTTAATTTAAGCATTCCTTCCATCACCTTAATAATTGTTGCAATCAGTAGCTCCTACAAAGAGCAAACTGTGCCAATTATAACCAAAAAGACATTGTGACATCCCTAATTAAAAAACTCTTTGATCCAGACATAATCTGCACCCAAATGCTCTTAAGCGGCCCTTGTCCAGCAGTATGCAAATTACTGGAGGAAAAAGTGCACAATGGCATATTCTGAACTAGAACCGACCATTTACACCTATGAAAGCCACCAGTGACTAAAACACTGTTCCTTTCTGGGTCAACAAACGGAAAGAGCAGCATTTGTGACAATATTTGACACAGGTAAGACATGCCTGCTAGTGCTCCTGAACCTGAGTGAAACAATTGCCAAAGTTAGTGGTGATAATGTCCTGCTCCATTGTTTACCACACTGGCACCCCTTAAATGCATTTGACGTCCTGCATCACGTCTAATCTCCTCACCCACATACTGAAGGATTTCCATTGTCTCCCCTTGCCAGCCTGCACCTGCTTCAAAACTAGTTGCATCATTTGCAAAGCCTTCATGACCCGTACGCCCACTTATCTTTCAGATAAGCTCACCATCTCTGGTGGTTCTTGGCACACCAATAGCTAGGACGCCATCAGGCTGCAGACTAAGAAGTGTAAAAAAAAAAAAACAAGGCAGCAGCCTTTTGAATCTATGAACCCAGAATCTAGAACAACATCCCTGTATCTACCAGTACCTCATCTCTTTAAAGAACACTATGCCACAATGCATTAACCATCCACAACCCAGCTACCTCACCTCTCATTCGTTGACTTTGTTTGTCTTTGACCCTGCACTATACTCCACTGTCTTTTGACTACGTTTGTGCTACAGAAATCCAACATACATACATCAGTCATGAGATCCTCCGCTAACAATTTGCTTTAAATGTGGGAGTCATCTTTTCCTCTCTAATACAGAGCATGTCTTCCATAACTGACCAGTCGTGCGTGACTCAAGAAAACCCCCAACCTTTTTGGCCTATACCAGACACTATCACTTAAAATGTTCAGTATTAGCTACACCTCTTTCTGGAAGCACATGCACCTTGTTTTGTGTAATGACATTGCTCTTGCTAGGCATCAGCAATACATATGTCGCTATTAGGCCAATATTGCATGTCCATTATAAAGTCACTAGGTATAATGACCTTCCGAAAACAAATTGAACGGCAACTGAGCTATTGTTTCTCATATTTAAACATACCATCCGTTCACTTCCAATCAAACTCATCCTCCCACTCCAAGCAGCAAGGAGGAAGCCTGAGAGTTACTCTAAGCAATAAAGTGAGGTCTCATTCTCAGAAAGGATCTCTAGTCAGCACATTCCAATACAACCTTCGCATACCTCCTTCTACGTAGGCAAATTTCAAACCAATCAGGGCTCAATTCACAAATGGTCCTAGGTCTATGAGTCTGACTTACACATAGGAGAGATAAAACATGTCTACGTAACCTAGCAATATTGCACATAGGATGCAACATATGTTCATCTTTGGTTTTCGGCAAGCTGACATTTTGCGGGTGTCTGAGCAGCGCTGTGGACACCGACACCTATTATTTTGCACTGGGTGGGATAGTGTAAAATAATAGCCCATTTTCAGCCAGAGACATAGCGATAGTAGATATTTCATAAGACAATAGTTCACATAAAAGAAATAATTATATTTTTGAACTACATTATTTTCCATCTGTAAGCATGAGGAATCACAGCAATGCAAAGGTTATGAGCATGTAGGGCTAGGCTCAGGCTTAGATGCCAGAAAAATTAGACCAGTTGTAATTTTTCCTCTCCTATGCCAGAAAATGTTGTTTATTGGGTGATTAGCTGTACATCTCTGCAATGCCAGAAGTTAGAACTCTTTTGTGGTATGTGGTCCAATGGTCCTCATATCGGGATGTGGCTGGTAAAAACCTTATTACCCACAAAAACACATCACTGTCTCTATGTCGATTCACAAATAACTTTGAAAGCCTATGTCATGTAACCATATAGATGACCCAATACAGGTGAGCAAAAAAATAAAAAAAGCCAATTGATCTCGCCTTTCTGACCTGCTGGCTTTGTCAATGGTTTTTAGTGATTGGGGTACAACATCCCTGATGCTGGACAGAATGGCTAAAGAGGATTCTTTTTTTTTTAAAGGGTATGATGCATGTGCACCACTTGTGCGTACTTACTAAATAATGCAAGTGTTTTTTTTTTTTAACTAACCTGAGGTAGATTGATAAACATGAAGAAATAATGCACAGAGCATTTTTTTTAAGTGGGGGATTGTGGCCGGAAGCAACACTGGGGTGGCGGTTAAGCAGCGGACAAGCTGCGGTAGAGGGGGGCAAAAGAAACACATACAGTGGTAAGCAATGGATGGTCCCTAAGTCCACTCTGAGCTGACAAAATGTTTTTCGCAAACATGACAACGTACACTGTTTGGTATGTGAGACTCAAAAACAGCAGTACACCTATGGACCCTGCTTCTTTATATCCAATCTAAACTTACTGCAAAACCATGAGAATATGAGGCATTTCTAAGACAGGCGGTCTAGCCTCCGGACATCACCGCTGAGACAAATCACCTCTTTGTAGAAAAAAACAGCAGAAACGTAACGATTTTCGATAATCCCACTGTGCCCACTCTATCAGTCAACATAGCACCATTATAAGGTTTATTTTAGGGAGCTGTGTATTCTCCGTCATCAAAACATTAAATGTATTCTTTCTTTAGTAACAAACATCATTTAATGCCCCAGCGCTTACATGACATCTATAAAATAAATTGAATAACTTTATAAACATAAAAAATTGCTTTTGCTCTTTTTTCATTCTACACTCTATGATTCCTTACCACTTTGTTTCTGGGCTCTACAGTTCTCATTTGCATACCCATTTCACATACTAAATTTTATAGGATGTCTCATTTAGAGTTGTTTACTTTTTTTGTTGACTTATAAATTGCTAAACCCCTTTGGAGGACAATGAGAAGAGGAAGAAGAATTAGAGAAGGAAGAAAAGTGAATGGGAAGTAATAAGTGGAGGAGGTGTGTCCTGGAAATTGACAGAAAAAAGAATGTAAACACATTATATTCCATTCCCCGCAATTTATTTTAGGCCTCTTAGATTGTTTTAGTTCTATTTTAATTTAACTAAATTCAGCTATGAAACAGCTCACACACAAATAGGGAGGAACACAATACTAAATGGCAATACAAGGTACTGCCAAATAGAATTTACTTTTCTGATCGAGCGCGCAAGCACTTTGACCTGTTGTAAGTATTGTGGGCTTTTAACCATGCGCCCATCACTTTCACTTGTTTGTGGGCTTGCCTCTCAAAAATTCTTTGCAATTATTTGTAAATGATTTACGTTTGTCCTGCCTTTGAGAGGTGGTGTTACCGCATTCCAGACTGACCCTGTTACATGGATAATTGCACAATTGACGATAATTTTGACTGCAAGGAAACTTCTTTTTCCTTTTGTGTCTCTCCTTTGCACGCATGCTCATGGCAGCCATGGCGCTTTCAATCGGCTCGCTTATGTCAACTAATGTTTTGCTTTTCATTTTTTATTTATGTGGAAAAAAAGTCCAGTTAGAAATTTACAACACCAATAGCTCTAACTGGAGCAAATGCAAGACCCATTGCATTGCAAATGTTTGTTTTCTTTTTTGCGCCTACAAGTGTTCCTCTGTATGAGTATACCATGATTTTTAACCCTGCAAAGGGTTATACTGCCTCAGGAAAGGGCGGAAAATCTTAGTTCGAATTAGATGCATTCATAATGTGTACGGTTTCCTTAAGGTGTTTGGTTTACAGTAATTTTAAGAGACAAAAGTGCATATATAGCCCCCGGGCTGCTTATATGCTGTTGAATTGTGTAATAATGTATAATCTTACTTGTCCCAAAATGACCACATGCTTGTGTATTAACAATTACCAGGATGCTCCCAGGTCCTGGCCACCATCCCAGCAAGAGCAATCCCACTCAAAACCTCAGGTCATTGCCCAGAGTTTTCCACCATTATTTCTATATTTCCTTGTTACAAACAGGGGTATGTGAATCGTGCTTTCTTCTGCATGATTACATGAAATTTCAGCAAAATCACATGAAATTACACATAATTATGTGAACTGCAAAGCCGGCATTTAGTGCTGTATTGGAGCGTGAAATGAGTCCTCACGTTGAAGATTTATTTTGTGCTAAAAGAAAAATGCAAAAAAACAATCCACAGCGAACAGCAGCAGCTCCTGCTCTGCTGCTTGATTTGTTCCCTTGTGTTTGTCATAAATGTTTACTGCTGACAGCATATTTGCAGAATTTTGTTTTACTGTAAATGGTTCAAAATTAAACAATATGGCATATTCGTGTAATTTTGGGAATTTCGTGTAACCAAAAGCAATGCTAAATTATCAATATTAAACTTATTATGGTTGCATTCCTCCAATTTCGCCCAGGTCTAATGAGAAAGGCGTTGTGCAGTAAAGTAGTATTGCTGAATTGTTGCTTTATGTACTTGCAGGTGCCCTTGTGAATTGCCCCAAAGCATCTAAAGTGGGGCCGAAACGGGAATAGCCAGGGACTATTAATGTACAAATAGTGCAAGTTAAAAGGACTGTAATTTCTATCCACTTTTACTAATAAGGGGGTGTACACTTTAGGACTGATTCACAAAGACATACCAAAGTGCGTGAAAGAGCACTCCAGTAGTACTAATTCCCATACTCATAAATGCTTTTTTGAATCAGCACCATAATGCTTTTTTTAACTCTAGAAAAAGCAGTTGGCATATACACTAGGAGTGATAGAGGAACTAGACTGTCCGAGTAAGTCATGTGCTCGTTATGGTACAGGCCACAGCCTCGACTTGCTGAACTGTCTGCCACCCGCTTGCAGTGAAATTTCCTAAACATTGGTGAGGTGCTGCGGGTATCACTTCCGGAATCCGCCGCTATCACGCACCCGCGCCGCGCTTATTGTGCTGCGTCGAAGTCACGTCCAGGGACCCAACTGAGATCTTAAACACAGCTCGCGCTAATGTATGCGCGGGGGTTTGTAAACACGGAGAGCGGAGAGGCTCGCGCCGGGGCGCTGCCATGCTCCATTTCCTTGCCATTTCCTGCTGTCGCTACAAGGCGCCTCGCTTCTCCGTGCGCGGGGGCGGGGGGCTCATAATTACGAGCAAATCAAGCGGCGCGGCTGTTGTCGCGATTGATGAAGCTGAGAAATGGGATGGAAGCCACTGGCCTGAGCTAATATGTAATGGAGAGGAAGGCAGGAAAGCCCGCCCCCCTTGTAAACTCCGGTGGATATGCCAAGTGACCGTTTACCCTTGGCTGGCACTGCATCCAGTACAGTAGTTTTTTTTTTTTTTTTTACTTTTAATGAACTGCTGTGGAGGTTGTTGATTCACACCTTTCTCAAATGTGTTGCAGAAATCCATAAAGAACACAAATTCTTTACAAGGCATTGTTTCTGTCTATATAGGTCTGCACTCAGGTGCTAATTTGTCTAATAAATAGATGGATAGATATGAAATAAGTGCATGACCCATTTTGGGAGCCTATTGCCAGCGTTGTTGATTGCCGGGTCGCCACATACTAAGAGTGCCTAGTTTTCTAATCACCGACTGCTTCTTTTTTTCTGCCCCTTGTCTCTTTGTCTGGCTCCTGCATGCTCTTTTCAACGCTGCTTTTTCACTATGTCTCAGTTTTCCTCATTTTTTTCCATCTTAGTCTTGGTCGACAAAAGACAGTGCTGTGGCCCGCCACTCGCAACCACTGCCTACACTTTGCAAATAAACACACATACAGACATCCATCTAGTTTCCTCCGTGAGCTCGCTATTGGTGCTTAACAGTGTGCTTTTAGTTCTAGCCGATATCTCTACTTACTCAGTAGATTTTCCCTTGTGTTTTTCATGGTGTGCAGTTCACATGGTGCGCCTGGGTAGAGTTAAAACCATCTGTAACTGGTATATCTGAATGTCTGCCAATAAAGAACATTTTTTTCAGAATAGGCTTGCCACCCCCTTATTTAATACAATTATTTTTGTATTTGTTGTGATCTGTATAGCGAGGACATGCTGCCTTATGAACACTTCTGGATGCTTTGGAACTTTACAGAACATAAGACATGACTCGTCAACATTATATACAGGTGATCACAACAAAAATCCCATAATTCGTTAAAAAATCTAAATGGGAATTGGTTTGGGGTGCAAAGGCGCTTGTCTGTTGTATTGTTATTTTGATGGAACTGTGGGTTTTTTTGGCCCTGGGATCTTTGTTTAATGGCTGCCCAGTTATAGGATTGCTCACACAAACATGATATGAGTACATCGCATGCCATGTTTTCCTGCTTCCTTCTTTCTTCAGACCATACTGACTTCATTTTTCCCCAACCACAGAGGCGCCAGACGCAAGCTTGCACATCCTTTGGTCAGTGATGGCATCAGAGGAAGTGACATTACATTATCTTTGACCCCCCCTATCATCACATGGGATTTCAGCTCCGGCAAGATTGCTCACTGAGTTAAGCTCTTGCAATTGGTATCAGCTGTGATCGCCAGGTCACACATTTGAATCCCACAAGGCCAACTCAGACTTTCATCATTTTGAGTTTGATACAAGTGTGATTAAATTGGATAACAACAAATGGTCCTTTACAGCATTTAATGGCAAGAGAGTGGCATGTAGTTCCATAGGAACCAAAATCATGCAGCATTGCTCTGAAATGAAATCACAGGCAACGTACATGAGATAGTTCATTGCACGCCTGACAGTTGTCTCTTCCCATCTCCCAGGAAGGCCAAAGGGTTGCTTTGTGGCTTTCTGTAGGCCACTAGCCAGCTTGGCAGACAACCCAACATAAACTGAATTTCAGTAGTCCATGCAGGAATTAACTGCAGTCAAACTATTATAGTCTTCTTTCACAGTTGTTGAGTTTTGGCCACTCAAAGCACTGAGATCGACAGTCCACATGGGAGTTAACTGCATCCAAAATATTAAATCATTCTGTCATCAATGATGTTATTCTGGCACATTTTAAACAGAGTTGAGAAACTATTGCTAGATATTCTTTAGTCTGTTAAGTTGGTGCAGACTGTGACTAACTACAAGGCTTACAGTAGTGATGAGCATTAGATTCCGAGTGATGTGAAAGCTAAGGTGCTCAGTTTCATGTCTCTGTTAAACAAGAAGTGTTAGCATTACTCTTCTCAGTGGTACTCAATACAAACGAGTAGCCAGAAGAAAGAAAATGCCCCCTCTCACTGTGAACAGGGGCCTGAGGAAATCCTGAAAGCAATGTGACTAGGTGGTGTCTTTTACACCTGAATTTCTCAAGTATGTTAGTCGTTCATCCATTCATTCATCCATCCTTCTCACCGTCCATTCATCTCTCCATCCCTCCATCCTCCCATCCATCCTTCTATCCTTCTCTGCCTTCCCCTTTCTTCCTCTTTGCCCATCCATTGCTCCATCTGTTCATCCACCACCACTTCCCTCTATAGACCCATCCATTGCTCGATCAGTCCATCCATTCACCCTCTACATTCATCCATCCATCTCTCCGTCATCACATTCATCATGGTCTTCATACTTCCATCTCCCCTTCCTTCCATTCTTCTCTCCATGCATCAGTCCATCAGTGTGTTCATCAATCCCTGCATCCCTCCTCCACCCATCCCTCTGCTGCCCATCTTTCTACATTACCATCCACACATCCTTCTCTTCATCCCATCCTCCCTTCTTTCCTTTCACCCTCTCATTTTACACTTATTCTTCTACCCTTAGCTCCATCATGCAGTTCTCTTGCAATTGTATTTATAAACTGTTGGGAAACCAGTGACTTCGACCAAACTCAAAGGACCCATAAACACTATTTCTAAGCTGCTACGTTACCTGCACTGCTCATCTGCACCAACCAAAGGCTGCATCAATGTTAAGCTTTTCAGTATCTTGCAGTAGCGCATTCACAGCTAAGGCCCCGCCTATCTTCTCAACAGCTCATATTCCAAACCGCATGAATATTGAATACCCAAATGCCTTGTTTATTTTCCAAACCACATAGCAGTGTCTCTATTGCAAGACCACAGATTTGAAAATCCCTGCCTTTGAAGCCTAAACCTGACAACTTTTTTTTCCTTTCTGATGCTGTTCTTTTCTTGTTGGCTGGCAGTATTCGTGACAAAGTGTTCATATGCTCTCGCATCCCCTACTCTTCTAACATTTGCCAGGCTCTTTGGATATTATGGCTGACGATGAAGTGCCTACAGACGCTCCTAACCCAAATGTTATTCTTTTACTTCTCTACTTTGTTTGCCTTTATTGTTGATGACAAAGTACCTAGAAATCCTTCTGACACATTTTCCTGATTTTTCTCCATCCCCATTAACTGTTATAGCCAAGATGAAGTGCCTTGAGGCCCTTCTAAGCCATTTTTTAGCTGCCTTCTCTCAGTCTACGGAGGATAAGGAAGGGCTTGTAGCTACGTAGATACTTTCGACTGTCTATTCTTCTGTTTCTTCTTCATTCTCCTTGGCCAATAGGTGTGATGACAATTGGTGATTGAGCTTGAAGTGTGTGCACTAAAAGTGCCATATTTGACCGGGAATTTAACCACCTTCAAGTATAGAAACACTTTAGCTTGGCCTTACTCTTAGATTGACTCCTGGGAACGTATGTAGGTTGGCTCTGACATGGGATGTATGTATATGTGTTCATTGACTGAAGGCCAAAGATGTGCTTAAATGGGAGTGCCCTAGGCCAGTCTACAAGGGGACCACTGTGACCAAATTAAGCCAAAGGTATTTCCTTGTGCTGCAGTTGTTTGCTCTCATCTTTGCTAAGCAAGAGGAACAATTTAGCCACCAAGCACTTCCTCTGAGATCATGAGCTTTCAGTATGATGGCTTAGAAACCATTTAGTGATGCTTGACTCAGAGCCCTTACATACCTGTCAGGTATCCTGGCTGACCTCAGGCAGTAAGAAGGTATGGAGAATGTGAGGCTCCCTTCCACATTTTTCAAAATGGTGCCATGAATGTGCACTCCCCTGCCAATGAACATACATGTATTGATATGTTGTATAAAGGGGTTGGCTTTGTGTGCAGCTGACTAGAGTATTGATGGAGCAGCTACAGAGGATGGAAGAGCGTGATTTTCATTTTGGGTGGCCAGATTTGTCAGAAAAGCTTCGCCACTTTTTTGTTTGTAAATGCACATTTAGATTTAAAAAAAGAGTAGACTGACGACCAAGTAGAAGGATTTTCAACGTGTACCTCTGCAGAAGTAGTCAGAAGCACTCTTAGTGAAGCATTTCAAGTGACACTGGTGGTGTGTGCATTAAATTTGTATGTGCTGTTTGCACAAAATCCCAATCTTGGTACCTGAGACCACTTTTCTATGCCCATGTGTGCTGTCAATTGAGTCGTCATCTGCCTTAGGGTCACTGTGAAATTGCAGTCCTACGTCTTTGTCTGGGATATAATTCGGGTTTTGGTTTTCAATCTGGTGACCTTATTTCTATTCCTACGCTTACTTTGAAGACATCAAGGCATGTTGGGCTGGAACACACTTCCTGGGTCCTGCTTCCTTCTAATTTGTCAGTTCATTGGACGATGAAGCGCTGAATATTCATGCGGGATTGGTACGAGTTCACAATGAGCTCCTGAGCGCAGGAAATCCTGACTCCCAACGTGAGAGAGCCTGTAATGCATCCATACGGGTTTCTGCTTCTGGGGCACGTGCTTTTGTGCTACATTGCTTTACGTGTTGCACTTTCTTGACATTTTAAATATGAGAATAGCCGGCATGGGCTGTTGTAGTGCAAAGGGAAATTAATCGACTTTATGTGCAGGAGTTTTTATTTTTTATTTGTAAGCGATGCAGTGTTATCGTCACTGGTTCAGCTTATTTATTATTGCATTTCGTCATTACGACCTTTGCATGCAAATGTTTTAAAAAAACACTTATTAGAAGATGTGCGGGGAATTGGGTAGGGAGGATGGATCAGTGTGAGGGGAATAAAGTGCCCAGTCATGTCATATTATGGAGGCCATAGAACCCCAAGGAGAGAGGGTATCAGTTCATCTAAGTCTTGCATCCCATGCTCATTTATATTTGTAATATTGTTTTAGCATGCCGCTGCATTGTTTGTGCAATCATGATCATCTAGGATTGGGGGTGGGGGGCGGTGCAGAACCCATGCAGTGATGATTATATTTCCAGGTTCTTGTCTGTCACCTCAGGTCAGTATCAGGGTCTTTAGTCTTGTCCGGTTTGTTCGCCATTAGGATCTGATTTGCCTTCAAGGTGTCAGTGGTTTATGGATGCAAAGTAGTGGGTGACGACGATGCCTTTGCAGCAAGCAGCAGGCCTTAGTTTTGATTTGGTGGCTTCACCCTGCTTTCCAATCGTGCTTGCACCTGTAGTTTTGGGCTGTATGTTGACGTGAGCATATTTTTTTTGTATCCTCCTGTGTCTTTTTTTCTTTTGTGGAGGTGACTGGCAGTATATTTTGTTCTTTCTGATTTTCCTGGCTGTTTTGAGAAAATCCGCTACTTTCTGGGTGCTTTTGAGGGGTGGGAGGGAGAGTGAAGAAATTAGGGGGTACGGAATGATTGAGGGAGAAAAGCGCAAAAGCAAGCAAATAAGAAAGACTGACTGGGGAAGAGAATAGGTAGGTGTGAAGTGATAGAAGTCACCCTCCCTCCACGCCCACAACCACAGGAGTAAAAGACTCCCAGCAGCCCGCCATACTTGTGTTATGGTTGGGTGTCTGCGTGCGTCACCCGACCTAAGTGCGTCACCGCGTCCGAAGCAGGCAGTGGAAAGTAGAGAAGCAGCGCAAAGCTGCGTGAGGCTTCTGCTGCCCGGTGCGGGGCCCCTCTTAGAATTATTGTGCCCTCCAGGCTGGGAAAGACAGAGAACTTGTAGTTAGGTACCCATCCCTGAACTGAAGCAGTTTCTACATATGGAAAATGGGCTGCTCTAAGGCGATGACTATAACCGGAGTAATTCACTGTACACAGTCTGCCCACCTCCGGAGGATTAAAGGCTGAATTGGCCCCAAAATGAGAGCTGCGGTCACCAGTTTAATGCTTCTTTAAGAACTATTTGAACCTGCAATTATGTTTATGGTATATTTAATGAAGGCACGCTTTACATAATATTGTCGCTAGAATGAATATCAATTTGGATGCCCGGTCAACATTCACGCAGATATTCCATTTAGTGTTTGTTGTAACAATATTTGTTCACGCTTGGGGCCATCAAATTCTTCAAAATGGTGGAGCAATTACTATACTAAAGTCTTTCTTGTTCTCGGCTGTTTGTTTTTAGACATTCGCCTTTTTCCTTGCCTGGCTCCGTTTGCCTTGGTAACTTGATGTGGGTGCTGGCACAGTTTTTGGGAGTACATCGATGAATATGTTAAGGGCAAACTTTGGCACACACTTTCTGCAGCTAAATTAATTTTGTGCCCGGAAACATTAATAAGTAAAAGAGAAAGAGAGAGAGAAAGTGTGAGAGGAAAAAAGTGTGTATGGTGCAAAGGCGTGGCTACCTTCGTTCAGCCGGTGCAGTTGCACCGGGACCTAGGGAGGGCCATTGACCCTGATAATTGCTGTATTTACTACAGCAATAGAAGGGGTCATTTTCATTTATTGCTCCAAGGTTCGTGGTATCATTGCTACACTATTCGTGTGGTGGGTGCTTAAGTGTGTGCATGTCACACAGAAAGAAAATGTGCACTCGTAGGCCGTGCCATCGTCTACAGTATACTTACCCTTTGTGTCACACTGTGCTTAAAAACAGATAGGATCTCATTCATTCTTATAACTTAATACGGTATATATTAATACGGTATAACAAGAATGTGTTATGAAGCGTGTGCTTGGTGCACGTGTGCTTGCTGGGCTCTTTATAGGTCTGAAGGTGCTTGCGTCTAGGCGCGTGCATGGGTGCGTGTGCGGCCGCGCACCCCATTGCAATTGTTCTCATTACTTTTAGGGGTGAATAAGCGGATGGGACGAATGACTGCGCCAGGTGAACGTCTGTCACCCATGGACCACGCCCCGGCCAATGAAAGTTTAAATATGGTGGGGAGGGTGAAGGGGTGCTTTAATAATAAATACATATTTGATCACATTAATTTAATAGGCTTTCTCATTTGCATGGCGTATTTAGCTGTACACCTTTCTGTGGGCAGCTTTTAAGAAGGAACTCGACACCACCTTAGCACAGAGAGGATGGAAACGCAAAACCTTTCATAAAATAGGCACTTCCTTTCTCCACCTATGAATTAGGCAAATGAACTAAGCAAAATGCAATAGTTAAAAACTTGATTTACTTCTCTGTTCTTAAAATGTCTTCTGACCCCGGTGCAAGCTTGTAAATAAGAACCTTTTCCTGTGAAGATCTGTTTTGGAATTTGCCTGCCATTTTTTCACCTTCTCTCACTGTTCCCACATTCTCTCCTCTGCAGTTCCGGTTCCGCCCAAGTCGGTGACTTCGCTGATGATGAACAAAGATGGCTTCCTGGGGGGCATGTCGGTGAACGCCGGGGAGGTGTTCTGCTCTGTGCCCGGCCGCTTGTCACTGCTCAGCTCCACCTCGAAGTACAAGGTGACCGTGGGGGAGGTGCAGAGGCGCCTCTCCCCCCCAGAGTGCCTCAACGCCTCCCTCCTCGGCGGGGTCCTCCGAAGGTGAGACTGACGCACAGCCCCCTATGGAATGAGCAGCCGGCCAGTGAGTGGGCGGGTCCATGGATGAATGCATTCACCAATGGAGGCACGAAAGGATGAATGAATCGGCTGGCAGAATCTATCGATGAATAAATAAAGAAGCGTGAATGAAACAGCGACAGAAAGGACGAGTGAATGAATACGTTAATAGCGAAAGGATGAATGCAAGTGTGCCCGGTAAAATAAATTCAGGAAGCAAGCAGCGAGCGTGCTAACAAACTAGTTTAACTCATCGGCGCATGAATAAGGGATGAACAAATGCATGAGTGAATCAAGGGCTGCATGTCTGAATAAATTATTAACGAATAAACCAGCGTGTGCACGATGGCTAAAATGAAGGAGACTTCACCACTGCATTTTAGTTTTATATGTTACAAACCATGTTAAAGAAAACAAGTATTGATGCAGCAGCCATTGCCTCACTGCAAAGCAGGATTTCATTTTTACGGTACATGCACTTGGGATGCGGCCGGAAGTTATGACGAGAGTAGACTCAAAGGCCCATATCTATGCTTTTTTTAGCGCCTCATTTGCGTCATTTTCTGACGCAAAAGCGGCGCAAACTTCTGATGCAAAAGTGGCGCAAACGTATTTTGTAAATTGTATTTTGTAAGTTTGCACCACTTTTGCGTCAGAAAATGACGCAAATGCGGCGCTAAAAAGGTATAAATATGGGCCTAAGTGCCCGCTGAGCCAGGAGACACCCGAGTTTTGCCCCTCCTGCACGGGTGACGTCGGACACAGCTCACCCACGCTGTGTGCAATGTGCAAGAATCGTTCTAAAAGTGCTTAGCTTCTAGGAGCCCTTACATTTTCGGCGGATAAAGCGACTTGATAATGATCTCACAATTTGGTCAAGTTAGCGTGATAGTTCAAAATGCTTAGGCCCGTTTTTATACTTTTTTAGCGCCGCATTTGCCATTGTATTTTGTATGTTTGCGCCGTTTTGCGCCAAAAAGCGGCGCAAATGTGGCGCTAAAAAAAGTATAAATACGGGCCTTGGTATTTTGTAAGTTTGCGCCGCTTTTGCGTCAAAAAATTACGCAAACGCGGCACTTACAAAGTATAAATACGGGCCTTGGTATTTTGTAAGTTTGCGCCGCTTTTGCGTCAAAAAATGACGCAAACGCGGCACTTACAAAGTATAAATACGGGCCTTAGTTGTTTTCTTTATGTTCACTGTCGTTAGACGTGTGTGGGTTCGTTTTCTGAGGTCCTCCATACGCCCCTCCCACTGCTTGAGGGTGTTTCCAAGTTCTGTGATGTAAACAGTAGAGTAACAAATGACAAGGGAGGTCTGGTGTGTGTCTGGCGGTCTGTCACTCAGCTTCGAGGCTCCGTTCTGTGTGCACAACAACTTTCAGCGCTGGTGCTGCGCTGTGCTCAGGCAGGTGGTTGCTGCTGGCTGGGATTATTGCACTGCACGCACCCTGCACGTGTTTATACAATATATATGGACATCAGATATGCTTTACTACCAGTCATCATCTGTAATGTGGGTTTATTGGTTAACGCGCTGGAATGAATGTGTTATTTATTCTGTTGAGAAAATCACAGCCTCACACTTAACACGAATACAAAGATACTCAACATGCACAATCAAGGCTTAATGAACCCAATAGGCGACCCACACCCAAAACACACACCCACGATCCAAAGGAAGTACTAATTACTCTTGTAAATACACACACACTTCCAATGTATGCAATAAACGCAGAAACCCATATTTCCAATCTCCGCACTAAACAGAGGACGCACAGAGCAATGCTTGAGTCCAGCGTACACCCCGTTAGCAGATACAGACATACTTTGAACGTGCACACACAAACACATAACCACAAGCATCTTGTATGTACACCCCGACGTACACCATGAGGGCCACCTAACATTTATCACGTGAACACACACAATATAAACAGACCCACAGACAAATTCAAAATAATAATTAAAACACACTCATCACACATCTGAGACATACACACTGTAGAGACACCCACAGAAATACACCCACTCACATCTTGCAGCAGGTAGTGCGGGTGCCGTGTGGAGAGGGTGCTCCCCTCTCTGCTTGGAAGCGCCTCCCGCCTTCAGACAGCTACCAAAAGTGGTGATTTGTGCGCTGTAACCGGGGATCACCACCTCTGACGTGATAGTATTTCCCTTCCAGAGCCAAGTCGAAAAACGGAGGCAGATCGTTGCGGGAGCGGCTAGAAAAGATCGGGCTGAACCTGCCGGCGGGTCGGCGCAAGGCCGCCAACGTCACCCTGCTGACCTCCCTGGTGGAAGGTAAGAGCAGCGCTCACCGCGATCCTTTCTCATCTGCACTGCGAACCACAGGGACTCTTCCGCACCCGCCCCGCGAACTACTGTATCCTTCCGCACCGGGATTGGGAACCTCGGGTATTCTTCCCCTATGGACAGCAGGTATCCTACTGCATCTCCACTTATCCTTCCGCACCTTCACTATGATCCTCAGGTATCCCTCCCCACCTTCACTATGAACCTCAGGTATCCTTCCGCAACTTCACTGCTACCCACAGGGATCCTTCCGCACCTGCACTGCGAACCACCTGCACTGCGAACTACAGGGTACCTTAGCACCTACACTGCGAACCACTGGTATCCTTCCGCGTCTGCACTATGAACCTCAGGTATCCTTCCGCAACTTCTCTGCGAACCACTGGTATCCTTCCGCGTCTGCACTATGAACCTCAGGTATCCTTCCACACCTACACTGCGAATCTCAGGTATCTTTCTACACCTGCACTGCGAACCACAGGTATCCATCCATAGGTGGATTGCGAACCTCAGTTATAATTTCTCACCTGCACTGCGAACCACATGTATCCAAGCACAGGTGCACAGCGAGCCTTTGGTATCTTTCCGCACCTGCACTGCGAACCACCTGCACTGCGAACTACAGGTTACCTTTGCACCTACACTGTTAACCACTGGTATTCTTCCGCATCTGCACTATGAATATCAGGTATCCATCCATACGTGTACTGCGACCCTCAAGTATCATTCTACACCTCCGCTGTCAACCACATTACCTGAACTGCAGCTGCGAGCCATAGGTAACTTTCCGCCCCTGCATTGCTAATCACAGGTAGCCTTCCGCACCTGCACTGCGAACCTCGGGTTCCATAGTTGCACAGGGAACTTCAGGTATCCTTCCGCACCTGCACTGCGACCCCACAGTATCCATCCATACGTGCATTGCGACCCTCCGGCATCATTCTGCACCTGCAAGCACAGGCATCCTTCTACACCTGCACTGCGACCCACGGGTATTCTTCCGCACCTGCACTGCGAGCCACAGGTATACGGTGCAGAGGGCTGGGCTGTCCCGCCGGTCTGCGGAGGAGAAACAGGCAGACAATATTAATTGGGAGAATCCGTGCGTCTTTCGAAGAAATCTGGTCTGTCCATCCGGTGACAATCACACAGTTACTAATCGTCAATTTCAAAACTGCATTTTACAAATACGCCAATTCCGCGTGTGTCGGTCATTGTTATTTTTATATGCCTCTGCTTGCGTCCGTTCAGAGCGGTACACGTGTATTCGCATGTACAGATGTAAATAATTGTATATGCAGAGCAAAGTTAAAAGATGATACCCGCGTTTCCACGAGTAGATGTAGAAGACCTGTTTTGGGAGTAATTAATTTCCCGAGTATATGTATTCCTATACATTTTAAAACCGAGGCAGTTCAGATAAACCATCAGAAAGGACCACGCAAATATAAAGTAACACTTACAAACAAGGGGACGCAACAAACGGATTGATTCATGGATGTTTAAAGTAAGACTCAAATGCATGTTCGATGCTTCATAACCTGTGTTATGGCGATGTGTGTGTGTTTAAAATACCACCTCAAAGCCATTCGTTTTCATGCATAATTAAAGCCCGCGTTTGCCCCACAGCTCATTTAAATTAGTAACATTTTAAATTGGATGTCGCACGCTCCGCGGGTGTGTTACTGTGAATGCTGAGGTTGTCATCATCTGTATGGCTGCATGCTTCCTGGTGGTTCGTGTGCACTAAATTGAGCGTTTGTTACGATGGTTCTGTGCGTGCGTTTCTGTGTGCACCCCCTTGTGTGTACGCAAGCACGGAAAATTGCCTCTTTGTATTGTGAGTACATCCACGTGTGTATTCCTGTGTATGTTTTGTGGAAATGCATTTGCCAACGTTTAGGGTGGTTTTAAGTGTTTGGCAAACATTACAGCGTGTGTGTATTGATGTGGGACTCAGTCTATATATGTGTTTGGGTGCACAAGCGTTGTGTTGGAGCTGGGAGTTTGTTCGATATGTGCACAGTAGTGCTGTGTATGAGTGTAGTTTGCACTTTCGGGTGTGTGATTTACCGTGAGTGGATGTGAGATGGCGGCGTAGGCAAGCACGTGCTTTGAGTTTGATATAGACTGCGTCTACAGTTTGTGCTGTTTGCAGTGGAGATTGTGTGTACAGCTTTAATCGTTTTCGGCGTGAATTGTGTGTGTTTTGGTCTGTAGATTTGCGGTGTAGATTTTGTGCTGCCTTTTAGTTTTAAGTGGAAAGTTGTGTGAGCGTATTTGTGACTTGAGTTACGTGTGAAAAGATGCGTGTATTGTGTGTCTTTTGGCCTGTGTGTTTAAGAATGTGTGCTCGCACTTGTGTTATCGTGTTACTCGTGTTTGTTGTGTGTATTTCGTGCGTGTATGTGCAAGCCTGTGTGAAATGCTTTGAAGTGCGGTTGGGTTGTTGGTGTGTGTCTAGGTGTTTTCTTTCTGTGTGTTGTGCCAGTTGATGAGATGTCTGAATTTAGCTGAATGTGTATTTGGAAATTAAAAAAGGCATTGTTAAGAGTATTCAGATATGAAGAAAGTATTTTGTAACTGCACGCTTAGCCTATCACGAGACCCCCATATTTTCGCAGCAGAAGCACAATTAGGTGATATGATCGACTTTGGAAATGGGGAACCAAGTTCGAGTCCCGGTGTCAGCTCAACATCCTGTGATTCTGGGAAATTGCATAATCTCCCCGTGCCTAAAAAAAACCCAAGAGAATCTTACCTTGTGTAATGTAATCTGATGGCCATGTAAAGCGCCTTCGGCCAAGTTCGCACTATACAAATCTGCATAAAAATTGGCATAAAAATTGGCACCAGTGACTGGCCCCTCCTTACCCTACCCCCAGCATTTATTGACAGACACCACTGGAAATTTGTGCCCTGGCCTACCAAACCGCGTGCCAGCTCCCCAGGGCTGAGAGGATGTGCCCCCCCACCACCAACTCACCACCACTGCCACTCACGCAGACAGGTCCACCCAATCGGGCATCCACGCGCTTTCATATTTAAAGAGACCGGGTCAGTAAAATACCGAGGCCAGATTTTCCCCTTTGTGTGTTTGATAGTTTGACCCTCCCCCGACCCCGCCCGCCCTCAAGCGCCCCTTTCAAGCCCTCTGCTGGGGTCAGAGTCGCCATCTGCAGGAATGCCCCGGAGCACAGCTCCCGTGCATTGTCCCCCGTTACAAAGTGCATCCGTGGGGGTTGATGACACGAAGCCTGATGCCTGGCTGGCTGCAGAGATGAAATGCATAACTGTTCTTATTAATAATGACCCCCTATTCATGTGCGTGTTAGTAAACTCCGCACGCTGTTCACGCACCATTAAAGATCGGCCCGTCTAATCCCACCCAGTTTCACGCCATCTGCAAATCACAGACATCTCTTCAGACCATGACATTTACAACTACGCCATTGGTCGTTTATAGTAAAACGTACCAGAGTTCTCAGCGAAACATCAGAGTCCATCGCATGGCCATAAAAACACAGAACATTATAGAGCGCCCACCAGAGACAGCGTTTTTTTCTGGCGCTTTAAACTGGGTAGAACGAAAATATTTTATACAGCCTTTCAATTAAAACATGGCCCTTTAAACAGAGAACTATACAACCCAAGCCACAGAAATTCTTAGTGTAGAAAAATACATTTTATCACTGGTTCAGATTGTATCTTAAATGCCGAATATCGCATTTCCCGGGATCCGAATGTGAGTTGCTGAAGTGACATGTTCGCATCTTTACACGGGACAGTGACGTCAGCGTTCTTTATTTTCCCTTCCAGGTGAAGCCGTCCACTTAGCACGGGACTTCGGATATATTTGCGAGACGGAATTCCCAGCCAAGGCCGTTTCCGAGTATTTGAACCGACAGCACACGGACCCCAGCGACCTGCACTCCCGAAAAAACATGCTTCTCGCCACAAAGTAAGTTTTGTTTTTTTAACCACAATGTGGCCCCCACGCCCAGCCACACCTGTATGAATCCGGTTATCAACACACTGATAGTCCAAGAGAACTCGTGTTGCTGAAGGGTACTCTGGTTAAAGAAATCACAAGTGGGAAATCTGCTGGAATGCACAAACTGCCAGTCGTCACTTAACGCTCACGTACCCTCCCCTCTGACACGCGAACTTCATCCATTTCCGTGGGTGTCGCCCCCCACAGACAGATGAATAATGCACAGCACGCACACATACACACAGACCTTCGTACTTTTGTGCCTATACACACAAACAGATTAGTAACGCACATCAGCTCTCACACAAACACTTACACACACGCAGGACTTCGTACTTTTGCGCACATAAAATTGCGCACGTGTGTACACACACACACACACACACGTACACTTTAAATGTACACACATGGCCTCCACTGCTCATATATCCCTCCCCACCAACCATCTGGTACTTTTCAGGGACCAAGAGGGACCATAACTTTTCAGCTTCATGAAATTACAAAGAGAAGCTGCCCACGGTCTCCTTCCACAATCTTCCCCACCACCACCCTTTCTCGTGCCGTCACGTCTGAGCACGTGGGCTACACTCGCACGTGGTTTCACTTGCTTCTAGCGTGTGGGATGACGTTAGGAGTGAGAGGTCCCCTGAATTCCTCTATATGTAATGCCATCTGCTTCTTTTCAGAGGCAGACCTAAACCCTATCATTATTTATAAAGAAAATCGAAAGTCTGGTTTTCCCCCTTGTACTAGTTTTCTAGAGTTTCAGAGGGACGTTGGCACTTTTTTCCCAACAACCTCACAGATGGCCTAGACATGGATCACATTTTTTTACTACTGGGCATTAGCCACAAATCTACACATATGCAAATTATAAAATATTTAAATGAATAAACCTATATCCAAGTTACTGAGTGGCATATCAAGTGGATTCAGGGAAACAGAGCGTCTAACATCTCGAAGACAGACCACTAGAAAGAAGATTCTATCTCTTTCTGCAGAATAAATGAAAATCTCTTGCACATATGTTTATACAAGTTCAGGGCACCAGAGTAACCTCTCCTGAAGTGATGGGTGGCTGTCTCACTGTTAGTGGTGGCAAACACAAGTGGTAGTTTGGAGTGATATTCTTTTAGACTTCAGATGTTCATACTCGGAGGACTATATATGGCTTGGAAACCCATTTAACTGAGCTGTTTGCCCAGCAATACAGAAGCCGAACTGGGGCAAAAGTGACACTGGAATGCTTCTCTATTTGACCTGCTAAGGTGATGTGCCACACGCTTTACTTATAGCAAAGCTGTGCTCCCCTCTTGACTGCTGATTCAATCTCATTGGCCCCAAAGTAAAGGTGATGCACTGGTTGCCTAGCAACCCACAGGAGCTAAATTCTTCATTCTGCTTCATAGAGTTCCTGTGGAGGTGCCCAGGCACAGGAAATGAACCCTTGAGTGGTACCAAGCACCAAACCTGGAAACTGTTGTATATGGAAGCCCTGTGACCTCCCCCCCCCCGGGAATAGGCCAATGTTATGAGATTACTCTTCTTTTGGCTCTTGTAAAGATCCCACAGCTTCATATTTTCCAGGTTCCATCAAAACTTGGCTCTTCACTGTAAAACATATCAATAGCTGTTTAGGTCATACGCAGGTGTTTTCAGCCTCGTGGGGTATTTCTTTGGATGGCGTGGAGTGTCTGCCTGGGCTGAGACATTCTGAGGAGCAGGTGATTTGGTGCAATATAAAAAATCGTAATATGAGACTAAGTTTTGTCTCAGCCTTTTAGCAGGTCTGAGAACCTGACAGCAACTCATGCACCTCATAGGCAAATGGGAGCAATACAACTTTGAGGGGAACCAGGCTATCATTTGTATTTCCAACTCTAACTCCCTGGTCCCCTTTTACTCACTGGTAAGACATTGAGGGATGGGAGAAACGCTGGATAATGCCTCGCCTTGGTCCACCGGAACATTCCACATGTTTCATGCTGCTGTGGGTGTAGTGATGAGAATGCCACAGGGTTTTTGTATACACCATCCAAGGCCGTGCTTAATTTGAGCCGGTGGTTTCCGGTGGAGCCCACAGGGACTCCTTTTTCGGATACCAGCGCTTAGTTTTCATTATCAGATTTTGATCCAGAACAAGAGAGAGAAAGGCAAACAAAGGGGCAAAGATGGAGGAAGAGAGAGATAGAAAAATAGTGCCAAAGGGAGAAAGTAGGGGAGAAAAAGAAACTACAACTTCGTGGTAAAAGGGCAGGACATGTAA
The DNA here is from genome assembly GCF_031143425.1 of Pleurodeles waltl. Taxonomy (NCBI): domain Eukaryota; kingdom Metazoa; phylum Chordata; class Amphibia; order Caudata; family Salamandridae; genus Pleurodeles; species Pleurodeles waltl. Next base: position 1,744,792,841 of record NC_090444.1, read on the forward strand.
GGTAATGGATGAAAGAGGCATGACGTGCAATCAGGACTAGGAGGCCTCAATATTCTGCAAGCCTGACATTCAGCATCTCTGGCTACATGCTACTGAGGAATAATTTGGGCACCAACACATATTATTTAAAAATTACACACTGATGTGAGGTTACCAGCAAGTGTTTTTTTTTGTTAAAATGTTTCACACGTCTGACATAAGACTGCTCCGGGGACTATAGATGGCAACATGACCAATATCAATATTTAATGAACTTTTCTCGTGTTATGTGGCAGCTGTGACATCTCACATGGCTCAGCAATGGGCTGATTTAGTGATCTATCTATTGCTTTATGAAAGCTCATCCTTTCAGAATCGTGTTCTGAGAAAGTAAAAGCACTTCATTTTTCTCAGCTACATCAGAAAATTCCCTGAAGTATTTTTATGAACTCTGATGAGTTGCATCTAAGACAATATAAGCCATCAATAATATGTAGCATAAAAACGCACATGGCCGCAAGTAAAAACACATCATAGACTAATGCAAATGTAATTTTCTCTACTCCCACGTACCACCTACATGTAGTAAGGCCTCCAGATTGGGCCTTACTCCCTTATCCTGGTTGGAAAACAGAAGGAGGCAAAACCTGTGCAGAATAACAGGAGTGGCACGTTGTGCAGGTTTTGTGACTATGGGCCATATGTACTAAAGCATTTTCCTATAGACACAGAATGGGTAAAATCCTTTGGTACATCTGTCCCTATATCCTTAGTAGCAAATCATGATCTGCTGACCCTCATCAACCACAGGCTCATTTTCTGTATGCCACCCTCCTTTATTGCAGGGTACACAAAATGGCTGCTTGTTGAATGTGGAATTCTGTATGAAAAAATAACTTTCAGGAGTGGGAGTCAATTCTGGGTAACATGTGTATAAACTCATGGGGGATCACACATGCCACTTTGCAGTGCATCTGAGCTCCTGGAGATGTCGAGAGCAGAACTAGGCTCTAAACTCTGGATATTTTAGTCCATCTGTTGTGAGGCCTTCCAGGCTATCCACTTTGGGCTTCCAGTCACTTCCATAATGAAACATTTAAAGGCCTATGGGTATGAACGCAGCATGGTTGTGAGGTGAAGACAGGACCTCTGGCTTTACCCAGCACACAACTCTGCATCAGTAAATAACTTGCCTTGCAAATGATGATGAATTTGGCTGCCATGACTCCTCTGCTAAGAAACTGTCTCAACCTTATGTCAGTGTGCAGCAGTCTTTAAGAACACCACCCACCTGGACAAGGAGGAGCTGCCTGGTGCCCAGACCCAACACTGGGGTTGATGGTCTTATGTGAATAGTACATGGCCATTTACTGTTTTTCATCTGACTCAGTTGTATATTGTCACCCCGTAGATTTAGGCCACTTCATCCACTGGAGGGGAGAAAAGGTGATGCTCCAGGAGAATAGACGCTAGTGGAAAAGGATGGAGTTAAGGGCTGCCTGTTTCGCTCTTGGGTTAACCTTTGGTTTCGACCCATCCTTTGTGGGATCCTTCCAAGACAGGGCCTCTTCAGGAGATAATTCTTTAATGGTTCTAAAGCAACACCCTCTCTAGAGGCCTCTTCTCCCTTAAACCGTCTGTATCTCATTCCGCCATCTTCACTTGGACATTCCACCACTGGCAGATTCATACAGACCTTTTTCTCAACCCAAGTATTGCCACTTTACCTGACGGTACTGGAAGAAAGGACACACAGGGTCCAAAAAACACCCCTTGCAGCTGCGGAAACAACCCCCTTCTGGCTGTGAGTAGTACCTTCTAAGGAAATCAACATAAGAATGCATCAGAGAACTGACCCTCAACCTCATAATAAAAACAAACATAAAGCTGACCCAGCCACTGCTCTCAATCACCCTCACTCTGTAGGAAGGAATCTTCTACATGACCTACAATCACATAAGTTTCAATATATAACTGGAAGTCCTTGCAAGCACCAACGAGAACTTGAGCCAATTCTTGTTGATTTTTCTACTCGAGTAGCGCAGTGCATGGTGCCGTTCGCGCTGATTTTTCAGAGCTGCTCATGCTACCAGTGCTAAATTGCAAAGCAAGCGGCCTATTGTCCACCCATTGGCAGAACTCTGTGGATTCTAGCAAAGTTCTTATGTAACCAGTGAAACTACGAGAGCTCCGCCTACCCCTAGTCATGATTGATGGAAGTTAGAGTGTGAAACCACACCTCCCCTTGATAGGTTGTAATTGCTCCAGATCCCATCTAAAGTTCATGACTCCCCATCTCCACTTTTTAATATGAACTAACAGATCACCCTTTTAACACTGGACTGGCAGTGAGCGCTTGCTTGTTCACAATAGCTTCTCGCTGTGGTGCACTCTCTCAGGCACTGTCTGCACCATTCAAATCAGTGAGCTAAGTCACAGCAGTACGTGATGATTGCATGTAGCTAAGTGCAGGAAGTGGCCACAAACTGCCTGCTGGTGCTGTATAAAACACCTGAAATTGTTACATAAATAAGCATAGCACACAATTTGTTGTTTTATTGATAAAGTAACTCGGTTGCTATGTTAAACTATCACTACCCTCAAAAGTGGGACAGACAAGGCTTGTTTCCCAAGACACGCTCCTTAAAGAGGTTCCGCACCAGGGTGACGCTGTAGGTGATACACTGCATGGGTGTGCAGTGTCACCGTAGAAGTCTCTGTAATCCTGGCCTGCGCTGTGAAACTTGCTATGCCTGCATTATGAGACGAGACGTGTCTGCGGTTGACTGGTGTGTGGATATGCATAGGCCGTGGGCCCATGCTCCACATGGCCAAGAGTCAGCCACCTTGCTACGACCACCAGAAGGGCAACACTGATAGGTCCCACATTTTCCGTGGGCAAGACCAGTGCCACAGCAGCTGAGTAGACAGGCAGAGAGCCCTGAGAAGTTCTGAGACCAGCTGCTTGTGTAACTGCCTGAATCACTTCAGCAGGGAGCTGACTAACTGCTATGTATTTATTTAAATGAGGTATGAACTTTCACTTTCATAAAATGCATTTTTTAAAAATTGCGATTATTTTTGTATATTAGATTCTATCACTGCTAGGAGTGGCCTTTATTGGAAGTGATAGTGTTTATACTTTAACTTATAACCTTGCTGAACCACCTTCCTTCTGCCCTGATCACAGTGTCTTTAGTAATCCAAGAGGCAAGTCAGTTCCCTCGTGCCTCCCAACAGCAAATGGAAGTGATGGCGAGCAGGGGCCACCGGGACAAGTAGTTTTTGCCCAGGGCCCCACAAAACCTTCTGCCTGGCCTATAAACTACATAGCAACAGCCTCACTGCAGCCTGGAAGCTGGGCCTCTGCCAAGGGAGCACTCCTCCTCAGACTGCAGGATTTTACTGTGGAGCCACCAGTCATTCATTGCAGCGCGGGATAAAAGCCAGCAACTGGTTGCCCATTCAATATGTTTGGTATACAGACATAAAAGGGCCTATATTGGCCCAGGCCAATAACCTGAGAGCTGCAAAGAACATTCAGACAAACTGCTGCACAAACCTGTGCTGAAGGACGGGACCGGGGCTTGAGGGCACAACTTTTGATGCAGGAGAAAAGCTTACTGAATGCCTTTGGAGTAGGGCCTGTTTTTTTTAAATACTAAGACGTTTTTTGTGTGCAATAAATACTACCTAGATCTTTTTCTGAGTGTAGTGGTAGTCGGGTTCACCTCAGCAGGCCCTTAGTTGACAAATCTAAATACGGGCTTTCTCCGTCCCAGCTGACGGTGAGACCCTTCTCAGGAATGGGCAATTGCTCTGTTTCCAGTAGGTAAAGCAGCATCATAGGTGAAGTGTATATATATATATATAGAGAGAGAGAGAGATAGATGGATGGACGGGCACCCAGAGAAATGATGGATTAAAGGAGGCACATGGATAAATGTGTGGCTGGATGAGCAGGTGAGTATGTAGATAGGTTGATTCCCGGACAGATAGCAACAGCTAGCATTAGACAGATATGCAGACTGAATGAGAACACCAGACTGATAGAGCAGACAGTTGGAGCAACAGAGTAATAGCCAGCTAGAGAGAGTAAAGAACAAGTAGGGAGAAAACTAAACAGCACCAAAGGTAGGGCAACAGACATATGGATAGTCAGACGGTTAGTAAGACAGACCACACACGCGCATCATGCCTGCACAGCCTCAGCACCAGTCATTCGTTTACTTCTCTCAGAGAGTGGGGGGCGGGGGCTACCTGACATGCTCATTTACAGAAATGTATGGATGGATGAAAAATCATTTGCTCACATTTGTCCAGATGTTTTCTGGTCCTGATTTGAATTTGATTGCCCTGTTCCGCTGGATCCAAAGATATTAATGTCCCAGGGCTTTAATTGCTTGCAGGCCTTTGCGAGGGCTTTGAAGAGCTCACATTTCTGAATCATTAGCATTTCTTCGCTATATTCAGAGTTTCCCTTTCTGCCGCAGTGTAGTGAATGAGACATGTTTCGGGGACCCTTGCCAGGGTCTCCATAACACCTTGAACCCACATGATTTTCAGATTACTTTTCAAACACCCTGTCAGCTCGTGATGGAAAGAGGACTTCTAGAGGGCACCACCCCTTCTTCACCTCTCTCCACTTCTTGTGCCTCCTGTGCTTTGAAGAAAACCACTTTGTGGAAGGAGAAGTGGCGTCCAGTCTGACTCATGACGTCAGCCGCCTTGTCTTCCTTCCTGAAAGTACCACGAAATATTATACAGCTTAAGTGAGCCCCAGGACCAACGCTTGAAAACCAGAATTGGAATGCAGTGACCGACTCCTAAAGCTTATATATATGTACTTCATCTAGAAATGTTGGAAATTGATTTTTATTTGAAAATAGTTTGCAAATGGAGCTAGAACACGCCTCCCAACCCAGGCAACAAACTAAGCTAAATGAATGACCTCGTGGACATTGGTAAGAAATATTCACGGGCAAATAGGGCAGCTTAATTAACTATAGTAAACACCCTTGACCCCAGTGACATGCAGGTTTGGTTCTAGAAAAGGGCAACTAATCTATCTATCTATCTATCTATCTATCTATCTATCTATCTATCTATCTATCTATCTATCTATCTATCTATCTATCGTTGTTTATATGTATCCATTGTTCTTTGTCCCTCGTATATCTTAAACTATGCATTTCCTGATTATCTGACAACTAATACCTACCTATTGTGACTGAGAAGCATGTGGGAGCACGGGAATTGCAGGGAAATGTAAGCAACTGATTTACAATCTAGAAACAGGTCTAAATGTTATTCACCTTATCGGTGGTCGTTGATTGTCTTTCATTAAACAATTTTCCCATCTTCTAATTTTTGGAATACTTTCTTTTTGGTGGAGGTGAAGGGTAGGAAGCACCATTTTTTCTAAATCCCAAAACACGCAGTGTTGTTTTTGTCTGAACATCTCTTATGTCCCACCTCCAAAGAGTGCCTTGTTTTTTATGTCAAGAACTGTTTCAGGAAGTCAGACGACCACAGGCGGTATCCTTAAATGACGTGGGAAAATTAAGGTTCCTTTAAGATTTGCAGATCCTAGTGTTCAGCTGCAGAAATCTCTAAGTTAACAGCAAGAAAAATGTCAAAGTGAAACATTTAATGCGTGCATGGTGCAATTTAATGAAAGCCTCTTCTCATTTTTAATGTGTTATCTTAATGTATTTATTGCTCAAAGTCCCTCAGCTGGTGGAAATTCCAATTGACAAATTTCATGTAGGTTCTGTGGCGTTGAACTACATATGATCAGCAGGATAAATAGTGAATATTCTTCATGATAAAATGCTTGCAGGTACAAAGTAGCCCGGGCACACACAGAGATGTAACTAGCAATAACTGGAACTATCTCAATCTCAAATCTTTAAATATAGAAAAAGAGTGTACGCCCTGAGGCATCTGTAACCATTTATGGTTCTCCAGTTGGACCGTTCTTACCCACTGGTAGGGTTCCAGCGAAACAGCGTTCCAGGGGTGAGGATTCAGCTTTAATTGAGTTTTTGGAGTACTTGACATAACTGAGAGATGATAGTTATATGGAATTATAGAAAGGTAACAGTGAGTTACGAGGCTGTTTCTCACCAAGGAGAGTGAAGATAGTGTTGTCTGTGATGCCACTCAGAACCCTGGGTTATAAATATCTCTGTAATTCACTTTTTTACTCATTTATGATTTTATGTTATATATCCCTCCCCCCCCCCCCCCCCCCCCCCCAATGTATCTGCCTCTGCTTCAAACTGCTATGCAGGGGTAGAGGAGTAATGGAGGAGCCATACATGACATGGCACCTCCTCCCTGTCCCAAACGTTAACTCAATACCTGACCTCCTGTCCCCCACCCCACCGCCCTCTGTGCAAGCTCCCTGCATTCCAAGCTGCTCTGACAGGCTCCCATAAAGCCCAGCCAGACCAGCCTGGAATTCCTTTGAATTTCTTTAGGAGGTAGCAGCTGTGAGTTATGAGATCTGTAACCCACCACTGCAGAGACGCAGCAGTGAATGATCAGATTTAGAATCTGACATTCACACTGATGGCTCTCAGTTAGAGCCCCACATAGTGACAGCAAGCCCCCAAAGAGGTTCCTCTGTTAGGGTTGCCACCTTACTCCGCGTCACTGGCACGTCACCTTTCCAGTTCCAGCCTAATGCATTATGTGTTCTGTAGTCCTAGTTTGTTTCCATTGAACCAATAGCACTGACACAACCACTTGGTGAAACTGATTTACAGAACAAAATACAAAACAGGAGTGAGATTGTGGTATCCCCGTGCCATGGAGTCAGCAGCCCCAACATTACTATGTTGTCCCTCCAGGAATGAATGCTTTCTCCCCTAACTCTTTCTGGACCAGTAGTGAAAAGGAATTTGCAAAGCTGTAGCGATACATTGCAAATACATTTCAAACATTTTGTGCACCAAAGCAAATATAAAAGTACTGGAATGCACTATGTACAAAAGCAAAACAATATTCTGTGGTTATGACCATTCTACGATTTTTTTATTTTCTGCAGGCAGCTTTGCAAAGAGTTCACAGATCTGCTGGCCCAGGACAGGACGCCCATAGGCAACAGCAGGCCCACCCCCATTCTGGACCCGGGGATCCAGAGCTGCCTGACGCACTTCAGCCTCATCACACACGGGTTTGGGGCGCCGGCCATCTGCGCCGCTTTCACGGCCCTCCAGAACTACCTTACAGAGGCGCTCAAAGGGATGGACAAGATGTTCTTGAACAACAATTCCAGCAACAGGCACACTTCCGGGGAAGGAAGTAAAAACGGAGACAAGGAGGAGAAGCACCGGAAATGAAAGCGCTCTCCGCACACTGCCGTTTTAGCTTTAAAATATTTGGACCGGTTTTGGAAAACTTATATTAGAACATTTAATTAAAAAAAATATAAGAAGGAAACTTGTGCCACAAAAAAGATCCCAGGTGCGCAAAGGAGCAAATCTCTTGCAACAAAACTCTTGGAGACGTTTGTCCAGGATTTCTCATCTCTTTCACCTGTTTTGGAATGGAGTAAACACACGAATTTAAAAACAAAACAAAAAGAAGTTAAATCTACAGGAAGAGCTGGGACCAGTACGGTCATTCCTTTGGTTTTATATTTTGCAGTATGAATAGAACATGGGTGTGAGTGCTGGTGTATGTATTTATAAATTGAAAATATAAACGTGTATAAATCTATATGTGCGTATGAACCTTCATACACATATTTATGACACGCATTTCTATAGAAAATGTGTGCATATTTTATGTACACATTTAAATGTGTTTATAAATGTTAAAGTGTGTGTGTGTGTATAAATAGACACACATACACACACAAATAAACATATACCTGTTTGTATGTGTATATATTATATATACACACACACACACACACACACACACACCTATACCCATACGCACAGTCACTAAAAACACATATTATGAAAATATTTCAGCATCTCCTTGAACAGCTTTTCTCCTATTTGGAACTGTGGCTGGTGCATTTGTGGTCCTCTCTTGATTTTTACTATTTGGAACTGTGGCTGCTGCATTTCTAGTCCTCTCTTGATTTCTACTGATCAGCAACACCACCCTCTACTAGCCCCCAGAAGCAGTGTTTACAGCTCCAGGCACTTACTGAGGAAGGCAGGCAGAGGCCTGCTTTTGGCAAAGGGATGTCTCGTTTGTTCGGGGAGAACACGTACAAGTACCCAGTGGCAATCACGTGGAAGAAAGACTTTTCACTTTCATTTGGGAGTTTTTATATTTCCAGCATCGTGTCCATTACCCGATATATTTAATTTGTTACAATGTTGTGTGGTCTGACAATTTTAAAAACTGCAAACAAAAAAAACTTTCTATGGCTGCGTTCTACTGTGGGAATGCAGCAGTTGTTTTGCTTTTCAACTATTTTAGTGTTTGCCCACCTGCTTTTTGAAATTCTTGAACATGATAAAACAATACACCATTAAACTGGTCTGTAGTTCGAGCGGCCTGTCAAAGAAGTTACATTATAAGCATACTTCTTACTTAAATAACTTTTCAAATTGTGATAAATGGAATGCCAGGCTGTGCCATACAGATGCAAATGGTTTGCCTTTCATAAGTGAGAGTGCGAAGATAGGGAATTAATTCTCACACAAGAGGCTAACTACTGGAACATTGGAAGCTGATTTTTATGTCGAGATTTGCATGATCTGTCTGGTCATTGATGATTTGCCTGTCACTTCCGGTCGGGGAAGAACGTGGGTGTTCTTTAATCACATGCAACGTGTGGAAATGTACTGCTGTCTCTACCAAGTGTGGAAATTTGCTGGGATTCTGTCGGGATGCCTGTACCTTAGGCCGCGCCCCATGTCAACTCCAGCCACTGTTCCTTAAAGGGAGAGGGTCATATTTTTGGCCAGTATTTTTGGCTTAATGTGTTAGTACGAGAACATGTGGTCGAGCTTAAATAACTCTCCTCAGCAGATTCTGTTTACTTAACACCAGTTTATTGTGTGTATTATCCAACAGTTTGAGTGATAGCACAATAGAAAGGTAAAGGCTTTCACTGACAAAAGTGCACTGAATTCCTTTTCGTTTTATTTTGAAAACTTTTAGCCCATCAAAAAACTTTCTAGCATCGTCTTCACACTACCTCGGATGAATAAATAATATTAGTAACTTGCTATTTATTGATCTGTGCCCAGTGCTTAATTTGTAAATAGAAACGTGCCGGTGCTCAAAGCTCTCCTCTGAAACACACGGCTGCCCGAGCGCGGAATACCGAGGCAGCGTAATATTGAAGCCACCTTGGGCCTCTTTCATCTATTTACAGATACTCCCTGCCTCCTCAGCTCGCTCTTGCAGCTTTCTGCTCTCTAACTTTGTCACGTTTTTTCATTTTTCTATTTCTCCATCTTTCCCAAACATGTATTTTGCTCGCAGCGAATGCTTTAGGCAGAAGATTAAGCCCCAGCCCGCAAAAATAAGTGCCGGTGCTCAGCACCAGAAACAACAAGCACAAATTAAGCACTGTCTGTGCCCCATTTCTGTCTTTTCTAGATGCTATAAAAACAATTGTTGCCATTCCCCAATTTAATAATCACCGTGTACCCAGTGAACGCTTAGCTCACTGAGCATGATTCCTTTCTTTCAAACTCAGACTCCTTGTTTAGTTGCGGTTCTTTGCCATTATCAGTGCACCAGGGTCTGGGTTGCACACACCGTGCCACTGAGTCAGCAGTTTTACAATAGTAACCAACTTTGCAGCAGCAATCGCACCCTCTGAACAATACGAAACGTCATTTCAGCTGGTAAAATCGTTGTTCTTACACTGATCTGTCAGTGCAAATGTCACATTGCGCTTGCAGGACAGTGCAAATCCTGGTGAGAAAAGTGCCCGCCAACCAGTGCAGAACTGTTCAATCAGAAGTTCAGTACTTGTAGTGTGCCCCTCAAATGACATCTTAAAAATACAAGTGTCCCCAGCCCTATGTGAAGTTAGTTTGAGTCTGATAATGGGTGTTGGTCTCAATGCCCTGATAGTGCACACACAGGGATAGATTTATCAATAATTTACACTGGTTCAAGGCACAAAAAGTGATTGTAGCTGGTGCAAAGTCTTGATTTTTTATTTTTTATTTCCAGTGCAAAACATTATTTGCAATGGAAAGCGTCCCAACAATTTAATTCAAATAGCACTTTCGCTGGGTTTGCGTTACTTAGCATCGGAGGAGTATACCATGGGTGGTACGTTGGTGTTCCAGTGCCACCACCCAGGGCTTTTGATGCAAATCCCTACTTATTTACAGTGGTAGACGTATTTACTAAAATTATTTTCCTTACGCCAGGTCCTAGTAAAGAGATGTTATTTCTCCTAATTGCGTGTGTGCTGCACCTTACGGGCACAGATATCACATAGGAAAAGTTTTAAATTATGTCTAAGAATAGATTTTTTATTTCAATGGTGCCTTTTCAGTACAAATTCTGGTAGATATCACTCGCACTCCTTTGCACTAAGGTGTGTGGGGGGGGGGGGGTGGGAGCTGGGCAGCCTGGAAGAGTGCCAGTGCTGTGGAAGAGAGCCACAGCACAATTTCTTAGAAGATATGGCACTGCCCTGCTTTCTACTCTTAGCATAACTCAGCCTGGCAACTTTGACTGCTGCGTTGCTCTGCAAAATAGTACATTTCTCTCGCGGTTCTGTTCTTCACTGCACTACTACAGTCATCTTGCTATCCTGTAAGACTTCAGTATGCCTCTGTTTGTTAAATAAAGGACTCCAATTTTAATGGAACAAGCTGCACTACCAGGACTACAGAGTAATATACTACAAAAAGCCCCGCAGTGGAGTCAACAGTAACTTACATCTGCCACACAAGGCCATCACAGCAGAGGATGGGCAGGCCCATACCGGTCATGGTTCAGTTTCACTTTCAGTTTAAAGGACTATCCAAAGTGCAGCCAGGGCACGCCTCGTTGTGCTAGACAGTCATACATAGCAAAAGGTAAGCATCACTTAGAATATGAGAAAGGACAAGAAAACTCTTCCTCTCACCAGTTATGAAATGGAAAGAGTCACAGACACATTTATTCTTGCAACATTGAATTAGTCTGGCACAGTTCAGAAATATCCTCTCAAAGCTCTATTAAGAACAAAATACTACTAAGCCACATGCTTTGTCCACTAGTCAGGTGTTATTCCTGCAGTTCCCAGGTGGAAGTGGTCTGTCGACCTTGTACCAAATGGGTACTTGCGTGCATAAAAAGTGGTCCTGTGTTCGTAAAATCTAAATTCTGATTCACCTTATCAGGGTGTGTTGATTTTCATAATCAAATATACCTTACTTCTGTGCAAAAGTGCACTTTTGGAGGACTTTTTCACCTGTGTAAGTCTGTGGAAAGGGAAACTAAAAAAAGGTAAAAAGGGACAAAAGATATTTGTAGGGGGTGGAGAGCGGTGAACAGCCAGGCAAACTCTCATAAGCGCCCCCCCACCCCCAAGGATGGACCCTTGTGGGTATTCACAAAAGTTCTCCACGATGTTCCCCTCTCTGAAGCCACATGGATCAATATTACTCCTGAAAATAGGTTAAAGTGTGCTTTCCATGCTGGGAAGGCGAAGCTATCTCCTCCACGTTTAGTGTCCGCATGGAGGAAGTGGTTTCTCCATAGGGGAAGATATGTTCCCTGCTAAAGGATTTTCCACATAATTAAGAATGGTTCAGTAGGAGTACTCATGGCAAGCTATGTCTTTTTTAAATTCGAATGACATTTTGTAAGCCTTAGAAATGTCTGGAATGTAGTTCAAAATGCATTTGTAAAGCTGCAAGAGTATATGGGGAAAATATGAGTGCATTTTGAACTTTTGAAAAGATGTCTGTGACTCAGTCCTCAGATCACCCCAAAGTAAAGACTGTCTAGCCCTTCTCAACTACAAAAAAGCCTTTAAGGAGCAGCTTCCGGTTTTCAGTTATATTCATATTCAAATATGACCTGATCAGAAGACATGAAAGGCCTAATTTACAAGGAACTGGTGCAATGGAATCGATGCACCAGTTTTCTTCCGCCAGCCCTTGACCCCCTACTGACGCTTCTGTGATGCTAAACTGATGCATTGCTGGAATAGCGTCAAAAAATGACTCTACTCCAGCTATGCGTGGAAGGCTCCCATGTTAAAAAGCCCTGCGTCAGTTTAGCGCCTGCTCTGAGCAAGCATGACATTTTTGATGCAGTGAAGTCGCAGAACGACACAGTGAAATGTATTAAATTTCACTGTGCCGGTTTTGTGTGGCTTTTAACGTGGGAACACCCACCCTGCATAATTATACCTGGTGCAGGTATAATGTGGCTCAGGGCTTTACAAACTGGCACAATGGTCCCATTGCGCCAGTTTATAAATATCAGTGTCAAATGTGCAGTGTCACAAAAATGTGACACTATGGCGGTGCAAGGGGCTTGTAAATAAGCCTCAAAGTTCTTTATTGCATGGTTCAAAACAAGCCATTTAGCGGCGGCCTGTTACACCAGCTTTTTCACCTATATGAATAGTGTCTTCTGTTACTGTCACGTAGGGTGCAGAAAGCTATGCTCATGGGGTCATTTTTAGTTGTGGCCTACAGCCCGCTTTGGTTGTTTTGCCACTCTGTTTTCAAAAAATACAATACAAATATACACATATAGAAAAATAAATAAAGGGTTTTTTGTTCAGCCTTCTTCTTGAGATGTCATTAACATTTTGCTTCGACCCAAAACAGCATCCATCAGTGGGTCAGCCCACTTCAGCCATTGGCTGATTTGCACTATGAGTCATGGCACTTAGCCTGATTGCTTGTGCACAGCTGTCTGTAAAGAAAAACACTTCAGTGCCAGGGCTGGTGGCCCACTCCTTTATTTTTATACGTTTATATTTTCCTTTTTTGTGTGTTTCTGAAGTTCTGCTATTTAACTAAACTCATCTACTTTTAAGAATAGATGGTCAGTCATTGTTCCTGTTTATTGCTGCTTTTATTCTAAGAAAGATGCCATGTGCTAGACTTCATTTTCGCTTTTAATATATCTACTTGCTGCAAAGTAATGCAATTAAAAATGAAAAAGTACCTTTGAGAAACATAATGGAAACCAACCTAGAGTCCAAAAAACTTAGAGAGTCACTTTCCTCACCTGTGCCAATATCTGCTTGATGAAAATGAAATGGAAATTGATTCTATTCCCTTTAAGGCATGTATGGTGGCCATCTTTGTTTATATACCAAACCCTTCCAACAACATTCATTTTCTTAATGTAGCAAACATGATTCAGTGTCAGTTTCATTCAAAATGCGGGTGGGCAAACCATGTTTAAGTTTGTATATATTTATTTATGCTTAATTTAATGGGAAATTGTAAATATGACGAGCAAGTACATGGGGTTATTTATCTGTGAAACTATACCTCTGTGAATGGGTGGAACACGCTTGACCTTAGGTAGTCACCTCTGATTTTTTTCTGTTCTGTTAGAAACAAACTGTTATGGTAATGGGTAGAAATTGGTTCTTGTCCAGTGATGATCTGATTTACATTAATAAAAGATTGTTGTGATTTTGTTGTATTTTCAGCTAAACTTTCTTTATGTTTGTATGCATGCATAAGTGCCTCTCTATGTGTGTGCATGTGTGTAGTGCAAATAGTGAGTGGTAAAGGCAAGACAGGAAATCAAAGTTCTGAATAACATTATCTTTATGCAAATTTGAAGCCCTCTGGAGCTCAGGACAAAGAGAGGAGCGTAGCTTCCACTGGTGCAGCAGGTGCAGTGGCACCCAGAGGCCTGAGTGGTCCTCTGAACACTTATCATTTGATTTTACAATTCAAACAGCAGCCAAGAGGACAATTTCTTTCCTCGCACAAGGGCACTGGCTATGCCACTTGCACAAAGTAGCTATAACCTCTATGAGCTAGTTTTCATTTTTGGGAATATACACATGAACTACTTTGCTTTGTGACATGCAATATGAAATTGTCATAATTCTGTTGTAGAACTTATTTATGATCCATTCAATTAAGCGGAAGCGAGGACAGATCACATAAACTTTATATAACACTATTTAGAAGTGTGATCTATCAAGGGCTTCCACCAACCTGATTTATACCAATTACCCATTTTCAGTCTGGCTGAAGACAGGTTTAGCTGTCTTAGAAATGCTTATGACATTTATAAAGAGAGTGGGAAATGTCCAGCCTCACAACCATTGGCTGTTATCAGAGTCAGTCACATATTGATCAGCTGACATTGCGTATCCATTGGTTATTTTCCATTAACCCTCATGATATACGGAGTTTTTTTTATTGCACTAATCAGCATAAGCATATTTAATAGGATCAGTACCGAGGGAGCTAATATTGGGGGAATACACTCTGTTACCCCTATGTTTTGAGCAGCTTTTTGTCATGTAGGGTATCTGCCTGACCAGACTTTGAAGGCTGGCACTGGAAATGGGTCAGGAAATTTCTTGTGACTGTGGGTTCTAGAAGACCGCACCGTGACCTGGAATTGCCTAGCAAAATGCTGCTCATTGGCTGCTGAGCCACTGTGGTCAGTGGGTAGGCGGACTTGCTCTCCACTGCGAGACTTTCATGCCACTTTCAGTAACTTGGAGCCTAGGACGGGATAACTTCGAGTCCCACCACTGGCAGAAAGCCATATGAACAGAATCAGTCCTCGCTAGCAGAGCCTTCATCTGGTGGCTGAATTCTTACTAAATTCTGACCCCCACTCTCCGCACTGTTACCGAGACTAGGCAAACATCCTCAGCAGCGCGCTTGTTAATGCGCCAGTGTCGCTGCGGCCTGAGTTAGATGCCACTTTCCAGGGTACAGGCCTTGCCCAGAGCCACCTCGCAGGTTGGTTGTAAACAAGGGCTTGAACTGACTTGTTATCTCCTGGTTGTCTTTCCCTCATCCATAGGTTTAATGATACTCCTCCCTGTGTGGAAGGGAGCACTCGGGCTAAACTGTGAGATGGCGCTTCAGCTTTGGCAGAGTCAGCTCCCCCTGTCAGATGAGGGAGAGTAGACCCGGTACATCTTCCAGGCAATGAGAAGGGGGCATAGTCAGTGTCAAAGAGCATGTTTACCTGTCAGTCAATGAGCATTGCTGGCTAAGCGCACCTCTACACCTGCTGTGAATAAGCAATATGACCCTCAAAAGCTGCAAGTGACTGTCCTGACAGCCATTGTTGCCAGGACCATAAAAAGAACAGAACAGATATAAACTGTAATACATCAAGTGGATGAGAATGTAACAAAACTGCTGAGACCTCTAAATGTAGTCACTATGGCCCCTACCCAATACCAGTATAATGAGGCAGAATAGCCGGCAGCACCAAGTGGAGAGTACCACAAGGAATGATACTGATTGCTATGAGTGTTAAATTTAGAATGAATAATGGCTCAACATCGTGAGTTTTCAAGTTTCCTTGATGAAAAATGTTGTCACATATCAGGGTCAGGCAGAGATAATCTCTAAATTACCTTAAAACTTTATGCATGAACTTATTGCCTTTTCTTTGGTGGGCAATGGCTACATTGGTTTTTGTCCCACCTCCATCTTCCCTCCCGTTTCCGCTTCATTAAAATTGTGAAAAATGGTATTTAAGGTTTTAAAAATAAAATTGGTCTTCATCTACTTAAAAATAAACTTGGCACCATTATTAGTGACTACATCAGGAAGTCATAACTGTTCCAAAGATTGCAACAAACTCTGCTGGGGAGAAGGTTGTACAGCACAGCAACTGCCAATTAAAGGATGCAGTGTTTTCCTAAATGGACTGCTGGTTAGCTTGCAAAGCTCAATTGACGAGAAATAAACATATTCTAATAGCAGCTGGCAACTTGTTTTACGAAACACCTACAACTTACTGCAACACCATTACTGTGTACAACGACCTTACAAAACTACAACACACAAGGACGGTGGAGTAATAGTTTGACAGGGCTATGCCGGATTCCAGAATAAACACAATTTCACACTGCTACAATTGAAGACTCATGCTGACACTTTAACACAGCTACCCAAACAACCAGTGCAACCACTGACTAAACACGTAGTGCTAGGACAAGGCATTACTGCACCCAGACAAGGACTGTCACCTTTCTCCTGAAAGAAGAGCGTAACTACAGCTGTTGCTGGACACTAGTCCAGATGAAAACATCCAACATGCTACTTAAACTGGAAAGCACCATCAAAAACTTTCATAACCCCTGTATACTTCAGTTACACCAGCTGAGCTGCATGAGTAACTGAACAGCATAAAATTAAACAAAGCAAACAGACCAGGCATGGTAGATAAACAGTATTGTAAAGTAGGGGGATCCCACTGGATTCCAGTTCTGGCAGTGATTTCTGGCATTGGCAGAGGGGCAACAACCCCCTGGCTGAGCCAGCAGATAAAAAAATGAAAGGATAGCTTGCTATTGTTTTATTTTGCATTATTTTTCATCTCATGGCTCGGCCAGCAGAGTGTACAGGGAGGGGCGGGCTGGGCCACAGGAGGTGGGGAGAGTGCACTAAGTGCGCATGTGTTTGGCCGGTCTTCTGAGGGCGGCCAAACACACATGCGCACTTAGATTTCTCCAACCCAGCTGTATACGCAACTGGGCTGGAGAAACAGCACAGACCCCAGGCTTGTGTCTGAGTGGCGGTCACTGCCGCTTACAACAATCCTGAAGTTGCTTACATGCTGTGTTTAGCTGTGACACCACAAGAGGAGTGAGGCGGCTGGCGACGGCAGGAGACGGATGCGCGGGGGAAAAGGTAAGTATTTTTTTTTTTAATGTTGTTTTCCCTATCGTGCCCCTCATTGACCCCCTTCCCTCGCTGATGCTAGACATATGCAGTGGGCACCACTGATTTCTGGTAAGACCCGGGATCCATGTAGTTCCAAGCAAACTTTCTGAATTCGTGCTGGTGTCATTTTCTGACACCAGGACACAATTCAACAGTGCTCACAAATTGTCTGCATTCTGTTCAAAGCAGCAATGTGCAGGCAGGGAGGGGGCTTCCTTATTTATACTTCCAGCTGGAATGATAGTTAATGCTATTGGTGTTGAAAAATGCCGGATTTAAAGGGCTATCAGCCCTCCTTTTTGTTTGAGTGAATGGGAGCTATCAGGAGCCTGACACCTAAACGTCAAAGCAATAGAAGAAAACAAAGGTGCACAACATGTTACCACTTCCATGTACTTTTGCTCCCTATTTTAGCGCTACTCATCTCATTGTAGGGTGTCAGAGCACTTTACATCACACACAGAGGCACAATACACGATACAGTGTGTAAACCAATGTACAGGAAATGTTACATAAGACAATAAGAGTTATAACTTATAAGGTGTAAGAATACCATATCATCCATACTTATAGATGTTAAATGTTAAGGGAAAACAGATGGGAGAAACACAAATTCATGATATGAAGCCTAACACTGTGATTTTCTGTACTAATAAGACTTTATTTCTTGCCAAAGGAATCTTTCTTAGTAATCTTAGGATAACACCAGATTGAGAAAAAACACAAGGATCTAAACTTATGACTTTCAGTTTTCACGCTGCTCCTTCATGCTAGTAAATAGAGCATTGTGCTTTATTAGTAGACTTGCATCTTGTGAACTGGAAGTAACAAAATGATCTCAGTGTCAAAAGTAGTAGTGCACTTACCTATCTAAGTAAAAACAAATCGGTGATCTGCATGTTACACAATGTGCTTTGCAGCAGGCACATCAATCATCTATATCACTTTAAGAGCAAAAGCTGACAGGACAAAACAGAGGACTCTCCCAGACCTGTTAACCAATAGAGTTATCTTACTGCAATTATAATCCCCTCCAGTTTGCCGGGCACACAATGATCGCTTCAGCAGGTGTCTTAACCTTGTAATATAATTTAAATTCAGCCTCCTTGTGACCAACTATGTAATCTATTTACTTTCACATGTCCTTATTGCCAATTTCTTTGCAGCAGAAAAATAAAGGAAAAAGTTGACTGTCAGACACTAATTTTCGAGCTCCATCCCACGTGACTCCACCCCTTTCTAGTGCCACACCTTGATCCCAAATGTATGTGTTCCCGAGTCAATATTTTCCAAGTCTTGCACTGCAGTTAATGAAATGTTCTAACATAAGAGCCCCTAAACTACAATTGGCAATGTTAAAATGTTTCAGCATGATACTTAAGTCCAGAAGGGCATATTACCGAATATGACACACATTTCGGGACGGGAGCCTATATGCATGGTTAATCAGTGTCCAAAAAAGATAATTGATACAATTTGCAACAAAGACATGGATTAAATGCTTCTAGTCTGCTGTTTACTCTGATTATACAATGCTAGACAGACACCAGCTATATGCAAATCAGTCTTCGTCCAGCTCCAGTAGGAACAGTCCATCATGTCTGAAGGGGATCTTGCCTAGAAGTACTGGCTGGACATGATGGATTGGTATCTAGCGCAAAGTGATTGCCGTTGAAAGAGATTAATTCAAGCATTCCTGTCATCAATTTGTTTTTTGTTGCAGTTGATGTAATCTGGTACACTGGATTCTTGCTAAAACTCATACAAGTATTGCAATAGCTTAAAAGTATAAAATAGAATTAAACAAATGTACCCACAAACAAGACTAACGTAAAATGTATTAACTTGATGTCAGACAGCTTAAATGGGAGCAAGTCATCGACGATGCCTCAGTCCAATTCCAAGTAACTTTTACAGAAACAACCTAGCAGTGCTTTAACAAGAATCAACACAGTGTGGATGGCTGAAAGGCACAACAAATATTCGCCTTTTCTAAGCAGATGCTTTGATTCTACAGTTTCTAATGGAATAAGTGCATTACAATACCTAAACAAATTTAGACTGTGACATTTCAGCTTAAAATAAACAAAAATGAAAAACAGAGGAAATGAAAAGTAGGCAGCAATTAACACAAGGTTGCCATGAGTGGAAAATCTATCGAAACACACCCAAATATACGTACTGAGTGATAACATTCAACAGATCTGGAAACTTTGGGCAAGCTATGAAAGTCCTCTAAAAGAAGTCCATGCAACAATCAATGATAAAAGCCAAATTCTAAAGCATGCGTTTCACTGCAAGGGAGGAGCTCTGCAGATATTTTGAGAGGTGTAGACAATATCCAATAATGAGCGAAGAGGGGTGAGGGCAGCAGGGTGTAAAGAAAACAAAAATAATGAAACTAAAACTGACTACAGGGTATGCAAACATTTTATTAGTGCATCCCAGATGAAACTGGGATTGTAGGGGGTTGTAGCCCACATTGTGACTAGGTGTCAAGGTGTGAGGATGTTCCCAATGATGAAGCATGCCACCTATGGTGGGCGAGGGAGTTTTGTAGTGATTTGATGAGATTGATTGAGGATTTAACTTCTGCAGATCTTTAAAACTCCCTTGACTCTCTTTTGTGTTTGAGGTCCATGTCCATGCGTCAACCCCCCCCCTCCTGCCCTGCCTGGTCCGATGTGCTGCCACTGCCCTCCATTTAGCTTGATGTCCCTGCCCACTCGTCCTGCCCTTCGTTGCCCAATTCTATGTCCCATAATTGCCCTCCTGCTTAGCCTCTGACTTACCTTGGTGTCCCTACCCACCCTCCTTTGTCCTCCGATGTCTGTGTGTATGCTACAAATTTTGATTTTCTTTAATATATCAAAAACTACTGGACAGATTTGCACCAAATAACAAAAAGGGGTGATCTGCGGACCAAAAGCTACTTTTTGCCAGATATGGTGCAATTCCGTCCAAGGGTTCGGGCTGCAGGCATGTCTAAAGTGTCTATGGGAATTAACATAGCAAATGCACTTTTTTTGATCTCCTTTTTGCTTGATGGATCACCCCAAATTTGCCATGCACAACAAGAACCTAGAGAGCACCTCTTTTGGAAAATTATATATGTATGTATAGAGAGAGAGACAGACAGAGAGAGCTAGCTATGGATACATAGACATGCATGCATATATATACAAAAATATATACAAATATATATGTATATATATAAATATATATGTGTATATATTTATATATATATATATACATATATATATATATTTATATATATAAATATATTCATAAAAAAAAAAACTTAATTTATTATTTCTAAAGGAAAACAACTTAAACTACAGAAAACGTAGAAACTAAAAAGTTGTAGTTATAACTTTAAGTTAGAATTTCCACCCCACCCAAAACCTACTATCATTTGTGCACCTACATACACAGTGTTGTAAACTCACTAGCCAAACAATAGTAACTATAACTCACCCTGCTACCATGCACAGTGTTCTCCTAAAAGATGTTATTTGAGATGTCATGAGTGTTGCTACGAAACCAATGATTTAGCATTGTATAAGTGATGCTTTAGGAAAAGGTATAGGCTGTGAATGGGGAAGGTGCAATCTATAGTTACTATAGTTTAGCTAGCAAGTTAGCAAAACCGTGTATGTAGGTGTTTGGGTTTTAGTAAGTGGGGCAGAAATTATAACAAAGTTATAACTAGAACGTTTTAATTTGTAAGGTTTGTGTAGTTTTAATTGTTTTTCTGTTGAAATAATACATTTTTACTTAACTATAATTCATCTTCAACCTTTGGGATTCTGATTGAATTTCTATTTTTCTTTTATAAAAAATGAGTTTCTAATCATAGAATGTTCTTTGGTGTAAACCATTCAAATGTAAAATATTATTTTAGATTTTAATACTACTGTGGTACTTTATTGATAATTTCTTCTGGAGTGGCGTACAGTGGAGTGGCACTGCGTACAGTTGTGGGGAGTTGCAAAGAGTTGAGAAGAATTCAGTGGAGTGGACTGGGGTGCTGGGAGTGGCGTAGAGTGCAGTGGCGGAGAGTACAGTGGCATATACTACAGTGGCATACAGTGAAGTGGGGTAGCATGAAGTGGGGTAGAATACAGTGGCATAGAGCTGAGTGGCATACAGTAGAGTGGCGGAGAGTAGAGTAGTACTTGTGGAGTAGAATGGTGTGGCATAGAGTAGAGTGACGTACAGTGGAGTGGCATAAAATGGAGTGGCATATAGTGGCATCAAGTGATGTGCAGTGGCACTGAGTACCGTGAAGTGGCTTACAGTAGACTGCCACAAAGTGCAGTGGCATAGAATAGAGTGGTGCAGAGTACAGAGGAGTGGCTTGGAGTGCAGTGGTGGAGAGTTGGGTGGTGCAAAAACAGTAGAGTGCCGTGGCATATAATGCACTGTGGTACAGTGCAGTGGAGTAGAGTGGTGTACGGTGCCATGGCATATAGTGCAGTGGTGTAGAGTACAGTGGTGCAGAGTAGAGTTGTGCAGAGTGCAGTGGCATACAGTGCAGCAGTGTAGAGTGCAGTAATGTACAGTAATGTACAGTAGAACGGTACAGAGTGCAATATAGTGGCATACGGTGAAGTAGTGTAGACTGGTGCAGAGTACAGTAGAGTGGTGTAGACAGAACTGCAGTACAGTTCAGTGGTGTGGAGTGCATAGAGACATAGAGCAGAGTGATGCAGAGTAGAGTACAGTGGTGTAGAGGGATGTGGCATAGAATACAGTGGTGCAGAGTACAGTCGAGTGGCGTAGACTGCAGTGGGATAGAGTGGAGTATAAAAGAGTGCAGCAGCATATAGAGCTGTTGCATGCCGTGCAGTGGAGTAGAGTGCAGACGTGTAGAATAGAGTGGTGCAGAGTAGAGTGGTGCAGAGTAGTGTGGAACAGAGTAAAGTGGCATATAGTTCTGTGGCGCAGAGTAGAGTGGTGCAAAGTACAGTATAGTTGCATACAGTGCACAGTTGTTTCAATGGTGCAGAGTGCAGTGGTGTATAGTTGAGTGGCTTAGAGTAGAGCAGTGCAACATAGAGTGGCATAGAATAGAGTATTGTAGATTAGAGTGGCGTAGAGTGCAGTGGAGTAGACGGCAGTGGTGCAGAGTAGACCAGCATACAGTGCAGTGGTGTAGAGTGACTTGGAGTAGTGTAGAGTATAGTGGCATAGTGTAGAGCAGCGTACTGTGAAGTGGGGTAGAGTGAAAAGGGGTAGAGTAAAATGAGGGGGTGTAGAGTTGCTCACTGTGGAGTGGCATAGAATAGTGTTGTGCAGAGTAAAGTGGTGTACAGTACAGTGGCACTGTGTGAAATAGAGTGTGTAGAGTGGGCCACTGTATGGACTGGAATGGCATAGCGTAGAGTGGCAAACAGTGGACTGGCAAAGAATGGCATGGAGTGATGTGGGGTGGTGTAGAATAGAGTGGAGTGGCATACAGTAGAGTACAGTGGATTAGCATACACTGACATGATGTAGAGTGGTGCAAAGTAGAATGCAGTAGTATGGTGTGTAGTGGTGCAAAGTGCAATGGAGTACAGTAGAGTAGTGCAGAGTAGAATGGGGCAGAGTGCAGTGGTGTAGAGTGCAGTGTTATAGAATAGAGTGGCATTTAGTGCAGTAGAGTGAAGTAGAGCATCATAGAGTGGAGTATTATCAAGTGGAGTGTTGTAGAGTGGAGAAGAGTGTTGTAGAGTTCATTTTTGTAGAGTGGGGTCTCATAGAGTGGATTGTTGTAAAGTGGAATGTTGTACAGTGTAGTAGAGTGCAGTGCATCGAGTGGAGAACAGTTTTGTACAGTGGAGTGGCAAAGAGTGGAGTATAGTGTTGTACAGTGTGGTAGGGTGGAGTGGCATACAATGTCGTAGAATGGAGTGGCATAGACTGAAGTGGTGTAGAGTGAAATGGCATAAAGTGTTGTGTTATAGAGTGTCATGGCATAGAGCATCATGGTGTAGAGTGTTGTGGCACACAGTGTTGTGCCGTAAAGTGTAGTGTCTGTGTGTGCAGTTTTAAACTGCCAATTCGACCTGGCAAGTGTACCCACTTGCCAGGCCCAAACCTTCCCTTTTTATACATGTAAGGCAGGTCCCAGGTAGCCCCATGGGAAGGGCGCAGTGTATTTAAAAGGTGGGACATGTACTGGTGTGTTTTAGATGTCCTGATAGTGAAATTCTGCCAAATTTGATTTTCACTATTGTAAGGCCTATCTCTCCCATTTGGGAGTGTATAGAGATATGGAGTTTGGGGACCTTAAACCCACAATTAAAAATCCACCTTTTGGTAGAGTTTTTTTTTAGATTGTCTGTCTTAGAACGTGGACATTTCTTGCTTAACCATTCTGCCTGTGGAAACCATGTGTGGGTCAGACTGACAGTTGGGCTGTTTGTGAATTCCCACTATACAGTGACACAAAAGGAGCTGGGGAGTGTCCTGCATATCCTGATAAGTCTCCTGAGCTAGAGAGGGAGGGAGGAGCTGACACACCTCAAAGGGATGTGCCTGTCCTCACACAATGCAGACTCCAACCCCCTGGAGTGTGTCTGGGTCCAGGCCTCGGCAAGGCAGGATCTTGTGAGCAACTTTCCTTTGAAGTTTGCGAACTTCAAAGGCAGAAATGATTATAAGTATTGGACTCAAAACCCCAGATTTTCAGATTACTTCTGGATCAAGAGAAATCTCTGCCAAGGAGAAGAGCTTGATGCTTGAGGAGGACCTGCCCCTCTGCCTGTTGCTTTGCTGTGTTGGCCTGCCACTGCTGCTTTTGCCTGAAGAGGGAAAGAACTGGACTTTGCTTTCCGAATCCTGCTTATGAAGTTTCTCCAAGGGCTTGGACTGAGCTTGCTCCCTGTTCTGAAGTCTCAGGGGCAGCAAAGACTTCATCTGCCAGTGCCTGGGCTCTTCTACTGGGAGTCCTGACTTGCTAGTGCCAAATCGAGTCCCTGGGCCTTTAGAAGTGGAAGCTGGCAACCTGGGGGGGTTACATCCATGCACAGCTGTGTGCGCGTCATAAGAATTGATGCAAGGCCCCTCCCGCAGCTGAAAATTTGACACAGCTCCTGCCTCGAGGCTGGAGAAACAATGCATCACCTGTTCTCACTGCAGACTCTTTGCACAGCGCGTCAGAAATTTGAATGGAGCCGAGGCTGCACGCCCAGGATCGACACACAGCCTCCCTTGTGAGAAAAGAATCGACACACGGCCTCCGGTGCGAATAAAGACTCAACGGTCTGCCTCACTTGCGAGTAAGGAATCGATGCATTGCTTGCCTTTCTGATGCACCATTGCCGTTGCGGCTTTCTTTTTGAAGCATACCAGGTACTTTGTGCTACAACAACGCATCCATTGATTTCTATGCATTAAGACTCTTTTTATTTAAAGATTCATATCTTTGCTTGTGTATGGTGGATTTTTGTCATTTTGGTCTTGTTTAATTTAAATTAATATTGGCTAACTTTCTAAACTGGTGTGGAGTCCTGTTGTGGTGTTTTCACGGTGTTACTGTATGTTTTGTACAAATACTTTACACATTGCCTCTGAGATAAGCCTGACTGCCTGTGCCAAACTACTAAGGGGGTGAGCAGGGATCATCTGAGCTGTGTATCTTTCTTACCTTGACTAGAGTGATCCCTTCTTGGACAGAGTGCAAACTGACTACTAACCTGAGACCCCATTTTTAACAAGTGGCATGTCATAGAGTGTGTGGGGTGTGTTTCTGTACTCGAGTGGCCAGTCATAGAGTGGAGTGACATGGAGTGGAGTGTCGTAGAGTGGACTGGAGTATGATGGAGTGGAGTGGAGCGGCATGTCGTAAAGTAGAGTGGCATATTATAGAGTAGAGTGGCATGTCTTAGAGAGGAGTTCATTGGTGTGTCATAAAGTAGAGTAGACTGGCAGAGAGTGGCATAGAGTATTGACGAGTGCAGTAGCATAAAGTGGAGTGGTATGTTGTACAGTAGAGTGGTGGGTGACTGAGTGGCAAGTCATAGAGTGTCTTACAGTGAAAGGGTGTAGAGTTGAGTGGCATTGAGTAGAGTGGCATATCGTAGAGCGGAGTGGCCTGTCCTAGAATGGAATGGCATGTCGTAGAGCGAGTGGCATGGAGTCTCACAGACTTGATTGGAGTGTCATAGAGTGGAGAAGCATGTAGTAGAGTGGAGTGCCATTCAGTACAGTACAGTGGAGTGAGATAGAGTGGTGATCGTCGAGTAGATTGGAGTGGCATGTCATAGACTGGGTGTCATAGAGTGGAGGGGCGTAAAGTGGAGTAGCATGTCATAGACTGGAGTGGTCTGCGTTAGAAGGGACTGGCCTGTTGTAGAGTGGAGTGGCATTGAGTGTCGTAGAGTGGGGTGTTGTAGAGTGAAATGGCATGTCATAGAGTAGATTGGAGAGGTGTACAATGAAGTAGCACCCTGTAGAGTAGAGTGATGTGTCATAGAGTGTCATGTCACAGAGTGTCTTAGAGTAGAAGGCCATCCAGTAGAGTGGTGTGTCATACAGTTGAGTGGTGTGGAGTGCCGTACAGTGGAGTGAAGCACTGTACACTGTAGAGGCATGACATGGAGCAGAGTGACATGTCATAGAGTGCCATGTTGTACAGGATAGTTGAGTGGTGTGCCATTGAGTGGCGTGTCAGACAGTGTCTTAGAGTGGAGGGGCATGGAGTGAAGGGGTGTAGCACGGAGGGGCATCGAGTGGAGTGGTGTAGAATGGAGTAGTGCAAAGTGGAGTGGCATGTAGCATGGCATGTAGTAGAATAGAGTGGAGTGGCATGTCACAGAATGGCATATCCTAGAATGTCTTAGAGTGGAGGGTCATAGAGTGTACTGGCATGCTATAGAGTGGAGTGATGTGTTATAGAGTGGAGTGGCATATCATAGACTTGTGCTTGTGTGGCATATCGTACAGTGGAGTGGCATGTCACAGAGAGCAGTGGAATGGCATGTTATAGAGTGGAGAGGGGTGGTGTGTCATAGAGTGGAGTAGAGTAGAGGAGATTGGTGTAGAGTGGAGGGGCACAGAGTGGAGTAGGGTGTTGTAGAGTGGAGTGGCATATGGTACTGTGTCTTACAGTGAAGAGCCGTAGAGTGGAGAGGCGTACAGTAGAGCAGCATGTCATAGAGTGGAGTGGCCTGTCATAGTGTGAAGTGCTGTGTCATAGGGTGGAGTGTCATGTTCTACAGAATCTTACTGTAGAGAGGCATAGAGTGTTGTGGTGTAGAGTGTCGTGGAGAGGCGTATTGTGACTAGGGGTGGGCAGAATTGGGGAGTTTCATTCCACAGAATTCTGCAGAATTATATTAAAGTTCTGCAGAATACCACTAGGGGCAAAGTGGGTACCACAATGTGCATTGCATACCTCTTGGCAATCTCACATAAGTAAAAAAGGGCACAGAGAGGTATCAACTCCAGTACATATCCCTCAGTGCCCTTAGATACTTATGCAAGGGCACAGAGGGGTATGCAATTTCAATGTAATGCAGTGCATACCCTTTGGTGCCTTTACATAAGTATATAAGAGCACTGAGGGGTATGCAGTGCACTTTAGTGCCCTTACATTCTTATTTAAGGGCACGGAGGGGTATGCAGTGCACCACAATGTAGTGCATACCCCTCTGTGCCCTTACATGAGTATGTATGGCCAACAAGCCATATCCACTCCAGTGCATACCTCGCTTAGGTAAGGGCACCAAGGGGTACATGCAAGGCAGTGATACTTAAGCAGAGCTGGAAGAGTGAGCAGTCCCTCTTTCTTTAAAAAACACTTCAGATTAAAGTTTAATCTGCAGTGGTTTTTAAACAGAGGACTGCTCCTTCTCAGCAATATTTAAGTACCATTAGAGTGTTGATTTTATTCTGCCAGTGGAATGGTGGAATTAATTAGCAATACTGCATTAAATGAGCAATGTGGAGCTACCAAATTATTCCAATTCTGCCAGCAGAATTAAAAATTCTGCTGACCCACCCTTATTTGTGGCATAGAGTGAAGTGGCGTACAGTGTCATGGCGTAGAGTGCTGTGGTGTAGACTGGTGTACATCAGAGTGGCATCCAATGAAGAGACGTAGATGGAGTGGTATAGAAAGGTATGTCATAGAGAAGAGTGCATAGATTGGCATATCGTAGAATGTCTTAAAGTGTCATGCTATAAAACAGAGTGATGGGGGCGTCAAGATGGCGGTCGCACTCTGAGAGTGCTCTGGACCCCTCCGTCATCCGCCTGGAGGGTCAAACCGTTCCACACCCGAGGAGGCAGCCTAAAGGATCCTCCGAGGGTCTTCTGGCACTGCTGGACCGGGAGCAGAAGAGCCAGAGAAAATCCGATGCCGAAATATGCCCGAGGCGATCTGTGCCGGGAGCTGTGAGGAGAGCGGAGTCGGTGCTAGCCCGGCGTGACCCCGTGAGGTAGCGAATCAGACCAAAACTTGGACCTAGGGGCTACGGTGATTGCCCCCGTGTGGAACCGGGCCGAGCAGTCCGAGCACCGCATGAAAGGGGGCGCCGGCTGCGAGGTGCCGGACCGTGTCCGGGCGGGGCCGGAGAAGCAGTGGGGCTGCGCCGGGCTCTGCTGGCGGGTCGCGTCGGCGACTCGGCCCTGAAGAGCTGAGGGCTGCTGGGCCTGGGGTCGGGCCCCGCGGTTGGGCCGACCCCTTCGACACCGGCCCGGACCAGAAGCCGACCGAGGGAACCAAGCGGAATCCTGCAAGCCTCTGCGGGGCCGCGCCTGCACTGAGACGCCGGTGGCGGCGGATCCTGGGATCTCCTGTCCCCGGGCCTGGAGCTGGAGGTCAACGGGGGGGGCTGCCGTGGGGGGGCCCCCACGGGTCATAGGTGGCCGTTGGAGCAGGAGGCATTCGCGGACAAACTCCGGACTGGACGCCAGGCCCATGCAGTGAGTGACCGGGCCCCTAGTGCCATTGAGGGGGACCCAGTAGAAGAGGCGTCTGGGGAAGGGAAGCCTGCCCGTGAGGGCTGCCCAAGAGGACAACCGGGGGCCCAGTGAGCGGACTCTTTGCCCCGCGAGGGACGAATATTTGAAGGAGCCGTGTCGGGCCGTGACCCCATCCGGGGACAGCGGGGGCCCTACTGCATCCGCCCTGGGGGTGCCGTGGGAGAGCCCTGGCACCGACGCGGTGGGCCGGCCTGCCATGGGGGCCTGTGTAGCCACAGACTGTACACCAGGGTGACACGTGCCCGAAACCGAACCGGAGTGGGGGCCGCCCCTCCGCCTGTCCTCCCTTCACTGCGGGAGCTCCGGGGCCCCCGAGAGACTTTCCCCTCGAGTAGGAGGGGAACCAGAAACACAATGGGAAAAGACAGGGCCACCAGGCAACCCCCTGCCTCACAACAGAAAATCGAACAGTACACCATCCCGGCGAACCCCCATGGAGAAGCCACCATGCTGCCGGGAGCCTCTACACCTGACGGAGTAAACGCAATCCTCATGGCTATTCAATCCTCACAGCTAGCAGTGGAGTCCAAGATAGGAGAGGTGCGCGTGGATATGGGCCTCATTAGGCAAGACCTCAGAAACGCAGTGGGCCGCATAACAGAGGTGGAAACCAGAGTCTCGCAAACGGAAGATGACCTCGCTGAACTTAAAGCTAAGGTGGCCCAATTACAAACCGGGACTGGTGAGCTCCACCGAAGAGCCGAGAACGCAGAAAATCGTTCCAGAAGGAACAACTTACGCTTCGTGGGATTCCCAGAGGGAGTGGAGGAGAACAAAACGTCAGAGTTCTTGGAGAGCTGGATCAGGTCCTGGATGCCGGACCAGACACTGTCGCCATGGTTCTCGATCGAACTGGCACACAGGTCACTGGCCCCCTGACCACCTCCCGGGGGCCCACGTCAGCCGATGATTGCTCGCTTTATTAACTTCAAGGACCGAGACAGGGTTCTTGCGGAGGCCAGACACACGACCAACCTCCTCTGGGACAATCACAAAATCCTGGTGTTCCCGGACTACACCCATGAGGTACAGAATAGGCGCCGGTCTTATGAGCGAGTCAAGCAGAAGCTAAGAGCCATGCAGCTCTCCTATATGTTGCTCTTCCCCGCACGCCTAAAGGTCATCTTAAATGGAAATACTTACTTCTTCGACACACCGGAGGAGGCATGGACCTGGCTGACGAAGAGGCTCCGAAACCCAGTAGAGAACCCAGAGAACAGACAGATGCCGCGGTCGGGGACCACTCCCTCCCCCGAAGAGAGAGGAAAAGAAGCCGAAGACGCGCTGGACCCGGACGCGGAGACGGAGCAGAGCCCGTGGCCTTAACGAACGAGAGCCGAGGGGTCGATCCGGGGCCTGACCCAGGAGAAACATCGGGAGCCACCCTAGATGGGGGTGACTTGAGTCAAGGAACTAGAGAGGACAATCTAAGTTAATCCCCAACGCTGGGCTGACTTGTTGAGCCCTGTTGGACTGGGCCCGATGTGGACACATCGAGTATGTGCTGAACGCTTGCTATGAGACAAAGCCCCAAAGCTTATTGGGTGTGGTACGGTTAACCTTCTAAACAAACATTGCAAGAGATCCGTGTACCAGGAGGGTCCACCACTCCACACTAAAGCCAGCTTTAGTAGTTAATCTGGTTAGAATGGGCACTAGGGCTACAGATGCTTCTTGGGTGGAAGTATGGGGTGGGGGGGGTTGGGGGGATCTACGTTCACACCTCAGTTACAAGTTAATGTATACATAGGTTTCCTTAGACATGAGGATTTGTCTTTTTCTTTTTCTTCTTCCTTTCTTTTCCTGTTCCATGATGTGAAGTGTCTAGACAGGCACACCTGGGGCGAGGCCCAGCTTCTGCACACTCTACCCCGCTCACGCGTTGCTCCCAATGATTAAAATTCTGTCCTGGAATGTAAACGGCCTCCTGGACAAAATTAAAAGATCAGTGATATATAACACCATGCGCAGATATACGCCCGCTGCGATCCTGCTACAGGAGGCACATCTCCTTGGGACCAAATGCCCCATGCTAGCTAGAGGGGGATACGACAGAGTCTATCACGCGGGCTTCTCCAGAGGCTCCAGAGGAGTGGCTATTCTACTTCATCGTTCACTACCAATTACAATAACGGCCATGAACACCGACCCATTAGGTAGATATATGGTGGTAACCGGGCTAATACACGGGCGGCCCCTAAACCTGGTGAGTATATACGCCCCCCTAGCAGGACTGGAGACTTTCCTGACCTCCCTCAGACAGATCATAGCGGACCTCCCCTAGGGTACCACATTAATAGGAGGTGATTTCAACGCAGTGCTACACCCCTAGCTGGACATATCAGGAAATAGAACAGCCAACCGGTCATCCAGAGCATCGACACTTAGGGACTGGGCGGACAACCTCGGCCTATGTGAAATATGGAGAACCTGGCACCCCAAAACCAGACAATACACACACACATCAGCTGCACATGGGTCGCACGACTGAATCGATCTCATATTCGCCCCGGCGCTAGTCATAGCTAGTGTTACAGGAGTCGAGATCCTTCCCCACTGGGTTTCCGACCACGCACCTATACAGGTGCACCTGGGCTTAGCCGACCCAACCAGCAGACCTACTTGGAGACTAAACGCCTGGTACCTGCAGGAGGAGGAATACAGGGAAGCAGTGAGAGATTTTGATTGATGATTGAAGATAACATAAGATCAGTGCAGTCCCCGGGCACGATCTGGGCAGCATGCAAGGTGACAATTAGAGGCCATGCCAAACATCTCATCCGAGTGAGAGAACGTGCCCGTATCTCCCAAATAGCCAAACTAGAATCACGAGCAATGCTCCATGAGCGCAAACACCTTGCCTCTCCCTCAGCCCAAGGCCTCTGCCAGCTCCTGAGGGTGCACGAAGAGGTCAAAGCCCTCACCCTAGAATCAGCCAAGCATATGTGGAGGGCCTCCACCGCCCGAATATATGGGTGGTTAGACAAAAATGGGAAACTCCTGCACTGGCTGGCCACGTGACCAATGGCCAACAGAATCATATCCGAGGTCTCGGATGAGTCCGGAGTGCTCTCCAGAACCCCTAAAGACATTGCGCGAAGCTTCGCGACTTACTATGCGCACCTATACAGAGAACACCCCCGGCCCCAGGTAGAGAGATACTGGAGGGCAACGGGATTGGTCCCAGATTTCAGAAACTTGTGGAACTTCTGTACTTTCAGCCTACATCCAGAGTGCAGGTAAACGGAGCTGTGTCGGACCCTTTCCGCATAGGACGAGGCACACGCCAGGGTTGTCCCCTTTCCCCACTCCTCTTCGCGCTCGTAATAGAACCGCTTGCTAAGCTGCTCAGAGAAGACCCTCTGATCGAGGGATGGTCCTGGCCCTCTGGTCCAGAAGACTGCGTGGCACTTTACGCAGACAACGTTCTCATGTACATTGCTAAACCGGCCACAAGCGGTCCACGTATTCTGCAGATCCTAGACCTCTTCTCAGAGGCCTCCGGCCTTACGTTAAATCACCGCAAATCCCTGCTGATCCCACTGCATCCCACAAGGGATTGCATTGATTGGCAACAGACCATTCCCATCCGTCGAAACAGTTTTAAATATTTAGGAATCTCTGTTTCCCTCATGCCAGATCTAGCATGGGAACTCAACGTCACGCCACTCATAACCAAAGCTAAAGCCGACCTCCAGCGTAGGCAAACCGTACCCCTTAATTTACTTGGGAGAGTTGCACTTTTTAAAATGATGGTCCTCCCTAGATTTCTCTACCTGCTGCAGAATTTCCCATTCCGAATCCCCAAGAGATGGTTTAAAAACCTGGACTCAACGATCCATCACTTTTTATGGAAAGGCTCCCACCCACAACTGGCACTCACTACATGCCAGCGAGGCGTATACGATGGAGGTCTAGCGATGTCAAACCTATACTATTACCACCTTGCAACGCAACTCATCGTTGTCAATGACTGGGTCGGAGGCGGCTGGTCAGATCCTGCATACAGACTTGAGCTCGGCACACTGAAATACTCGGGAGTATTCAATGCCCTCTATGGGTGCCCAATTCCCAGTTCCACCCGAGGTAACTAAGATGACACTATTGGGATGGAGAGACTCCCAGAGGATCACCGGTTGGTGGAAACAAATTACCAAACAAACTCCACTGTGGCATGGTAATCTTCTTGCCGAGGTCACGGGATTGCAGGGGTTCCGGAAATGGGACGCCATCGGGATCTTCACACTGGGGGATGTCTGGGAGGGATCACACATGAGGTCCTTTGATGATCTCCAGGGAGCCTTCTCCATGAACAAAGTGCAATTCTATAAGTACCTCCAGATCCGCCACGCCTTAGCGACACACATACGAACTGACGCAACCGTCCCAGATCACTCCCCAATGGAGGCGAAGGTACTAATGGGCAACCTAGGCAAGGGAGGAATCTCGCAGATATACCACTCATTAATAACCAACACATTCAGGTGGTCATTCCAACCCTAGCGGTCGGTGTTAAAGCGCCGGCAAAACCGCCAACAGGCTGGCGCTAAACAAAATGGAATTCCGACCAATGCGGTAACCGCCAACAGAGACCGCCACATTAACACACCGCCCGCCACGGTGGTACAAACAAACATCGCGGCCGTCCCCGCCAACAGACAGGCGGGAGTCAATGTACCGCCCACAGTATCACAACCTACCAATCCGCCACCTTTTCCGGGGCGGTAGCCCCGCCGATAAAAACACGGCGGAAACAGTCATTTCGAAGGGAAAACGCTCACCTCCATACACCCCACGAGGAATCAGGACAGCATGGAACCCGAACTCCACATACTCCCAGCAATAGTTTTCCTGCTTCTCTACCAGGAGCATGAACGCTGGCGCAGAAGACAACGGTGAGTACTGCACCTACGACACAGGAGAGGGGGGAGGGAAAAAATTACGGGGACACACATACGCGACACACCCACCCCCACCCTCACCCACTACAACACACACATCAATGCATAGCAATACATCACAGTTACACCCACCAAATACCCCGGAAGAATGCAAAGACAAAAGGAAATGATTCTAAACATTGAAATATATTGCAATACTGCCAAAAAAATATATATACACATCAAAAACTCTTATATACAGAAATGTACAAGTCTGAGCATTGTAGCAGGCATTGTCCGTGGACCACTGGGCCCAAATCACATGGGCAAAGCCCACACAGGATACCTGACTCTAACGGAGAGAACACTGCAGGGGCATCAGATAGCAAAACTACAGGCACCTCAGGGGGAAGGGAAGGGGGGGCACCTCAGCCAGATGAGTGCACGACGTCAGATCCACGAGGGGCCTCCATGCCCACTGTTCAATCCTGTGGAGTGCAAAGCCACAGTCTCACAAGCCCAGACAGTGGGTGGGCTGCCCACTGCTCAATCCTGGGGAGTGCAAAGCCACAGTCTCACAAGTCTATACAGTGGGTGGGCTGCCCACTGCTCAATCCTGGGGAGTGCAAAGCCACAGTCTCACAAGTGGATAACAGTCTCCACTGGTTCTGGAGGGGGCCTGGTGCCCAGAGTGCCTCGTGCAGCCCTGCCCGACACAGATGCGGCCCAGCCCCTGCCGCTCATGGGCCAGCGGTGCCTCCGATGGAGTGGCCAGTGCAGCGGTGCTTGAGACGGCGGTGCCCTGTTCAGCGGTGCTTGAGACGGCGGTGCCCAGTGCAGCGGTGCTTGAGATGAAGGGCCCAGTTCAGCGGTGCTTGAGACGGCGGGGCCCAGTGTAGCGGTGCTTGAGATGAAGGGCCCAGTTCAGCGGTGCTTGAGACGGCGGGGCCCAGTGTAGCGGTGCTTGAGATGAAGGGCCCAGTTCAGCGGTGCTTGAGACGGTGGTGCCCAGTGCAGCGGTGCTTGAGATGAAGGGCCCAGTTCAGCGGTGCTTGAGACGGCGGTGCCCAGTGCAGCGGTGCTTGAGATGAAGGGCCCAGTTCAGCGGTGCTTGAGACGGTGGTGCCCAGTGCAGCAGTGCTTGAGATGAAGGGCCCAGTTCAGAGGTGCTTGAGACGGCGGTGCCAAGTGTAGCGGTGCTTGAGATGAAGGGCCCAGTTCAGCGGTTCCGGCCATGGCGGGGAGGTCATTTGCCACCTGTCCTGTGGCTGGCGGGGCCCTCCTGCCCATCTGTCCTGTGGCTGGCGGGGCCCTCCTGGGCAGCTGTGCTGGGCCTGTTGGTGGCCTCCTGCCCACTTGGGATGGGGCTGGCGGGGCCCTCCTGGCCAGCTGGGCTGATGGCGGTGTTGTCGGGCGTGCTGCCCTTCCCAGCCTTCCCTGATCGCCTGTGGCCCTTCCCCACCTTGGGCGGTGTGCCAGCTGTCTCCACACTCCCTGCCGGAGCCCTGGTAGGGGTTTTAGTCCCTGGTGTTTTCACCCTCTCCCGCCGGCCACTGCCTATCTTGGGATGTTTCTCCGGGGGTGGGCTGCCCGTGCCTTGGCTTCGCACCAAACTGGCTGCCCTGGTGGGTGGGGCACTCCACTGTCCATGGCAGACTGTGATGACAGGGGCCGGTTTTGTCGTGGCTGAGGTGCTGACTGTAGTCCTATGACATGGACGGGGTGGGGGAGTTGGTGGAAAGAGGTTGAGTTTAGACAGGAAAAACTTTTTTGGAGCAGTGGGACGGGTAGGTGTAGTGGGTATGGGAGTGGAGGAAGAGGTTTTGGTTGTAGGAATTGTAAGTCTGGTGGCTTTGGGTTCAGGTGCTTGGGCTGGAGGCTGTCGTGAGGTGGATGGCTGTTGGGTGGGTGGCTGCCTGCGTTTGTGTATCTTGGAAGAGGGGGGTCACAGACACACTGGGAGAGGACACAGGGGACGTGTAAATGGCAGTTGGGGTGGTGACTGCACGTGTGCAGGGGGTTCTGGTGTGGCATGCAGGTGTGAAGGGAGAGGTGACAGGGAGGGAGGAGGGAGACGTGGAGGAGGGGAACACAGTGGAGGCAGTGGGTGTTGGTATGTCTGTATGTGGATGTTGCTTGTCTGACTGCCTGTGGGATGTGTGGTGCTTATGTCTGGCTGAGCTTCCCTTGGGTGTTGAGGTGTGTGCAGGCTGGTCTGATGGTGTGTCTGGGATAGGCAGAGGTACAGGTGATAGGGTATGGGTGGAGGAAGTTGGAGGGGGGAGGCTAGAGACAGGGACAATGGCTGCCATCAGTGCCGAGGCCAGAGTCTGGAACGATCGCTGAAGGGCCGCCTGACCAGAATGAATGCCCTCCAGGTATGCATTACTCTGGTGCACCTCCCTTTCTACACCCTGGATGGCATTCAAAATGGTAGACTGCCCAACAGAGAGCGTCCTCAGGAGGTCAATGACCTCCTCACTGAGGGCAGCAGGGGTGACTGGGGCAGGGCCTGAGGTGCCTGGGGCAAAGGAGATGCCCACCTTCCTGGGTGAGCGGGCACGGGCCAAACGCTGAGGGGCTGCTGGGAGGGCGGTGCTGGTGCGGTGGGTGGCGGCTGTACCTGTTGTTGCGGGGGGCACAGATGTTGCCGCCACCACAAGGGAGCTCCCTTCAGAGGACGAGTCGGTGTCACTGATGTCTGCCCGAGTCCCCGCTGTGGAGCTCCCCTCGCCCTCCGTCCCACTGGTGAATTCGGAGTCCGTTGCGTGGCCCTCCATGGCCATGTGGGATGCAGCTCCCTCGTGCTCCGATGCCACTTCTCCTCCGCCTGATGATGCTAATGCACACATGAACAGGAAGACCACAAAAAAAGGGGGGGGGGAACAGAATATAGACATGTTGAGTGCATGCATTGGCGACACCGTTGGTGGACAGGACAGACACAGAAGCCCCCTGCACTACGCCGCGCACTTCGGGTCGACTACTCAATCCCTGGGACATGGCCTACAAGCCTATGGACGACATCTGCACACATAGATGACACAGGGCCATGAATAGCTGTACTTGGCACCCTACAGAGGTGGTGGGTGGGGGCACAGGGCCATGCCTTACGGAGGGGCCTAGCCTACAGAAATCAGCCTGGCCTAGGGATACCCACAGCCCTCCTCCCCCACCCAGACACCTCCACTGCGCGCAAAGTCAGCAGAATGAGAGTGTACTCACCCCCTTGTGTCTGCTGTGATGCCCTCACGCACCCATCCAAATCAGGGTAGACCACCGCCAGGATCCGGGACATCAGGGGGGTCAAAGTCCGACTGGCACCCCTCCCACGTTGGGAGGCCATCCCCAGCTGAGCCTCCGCCGTCTTCCTGCTCCAGCGGCGGATGTCCTCCCATCTCTTCCGGCAGTGGGTGCCCCGTCTGTGGTGGACCCCCAGGGTCCGGACGTCCTTGGCGATGGCACGCCAAATATTGATCTTCTGGTGGGCGCTGACCTATATGAAATGTACAGGGGGAGAAGAATAGTCATTACCTTCTGCACCCTAAATGTGAGTGGCCCCCCATCCCTACCCTTGCCATGCTCTCCCCGTCGTTTGATGCATGCCTCAATCGCTCCCCTCCCCCCCATCTTTCATCCACCCCACTCGCCACAGGCATAGCCCATAAAGCATGCTCCCAGTGTATTTACCTGTTTGTCTGGAGGACCGTAGAGTAGCGCGTACTGGGGGAGGACCCCATCCACAAGTTTCTCCAACTGCTCCGCAGTGAAGGCAGGGGCCCTTTCCCCAGTCGCATGAGCCATTGTCTCTTCCAGACCGAGGTCACAGCAGCACTTGCAGTGTAGGTCCTCTCCTGTCGAAGATCAGGTATCGAGTGATTAAGCAGATAGAAAATGGCGGTCACGGCTGCGGCGGTGCGTACCGCGACCGCCGGCGCACATCGTCATTGGCTCCTGAGACCCATAGGGTTCAATGTTAACCAATGCTGCATTGCGCCGCGGTCTTCGACCGCCTACCGCCACGGTGTGCAACGCCAGCGCAGTTACGTCACATCCCAATTGTCGCACTTTACAGGTCAGGCAGCCGCCATTTCAGGGGCCCACATGGCTTACTTTTTACTGCTTCACACATACCTAGGCCTTGCATCAACACTCATACAAGCCATTCTATGGATTAAGAATCGTGTTCTGTGCAAGCTGTGGTTACGTACTTGTGGGTTGATTGACTCTGTGCTCCCTGTTGTCCCTCATAGGCACCGTCCGCTGGGACATGCGAGGAGATGATGGCATCCTGTCAAAGCCCAGCTCACCTGAGTTCTTGTTCAGTTCTGATGGAGGTTGAAGACAATCCGACCCCACCCTGAAACTGCTTGTTCCAGCACACTAGTTTTTAAAACAGTGCACTAAGAACAGAAGCTCAAGGGAAGGGGGGAAGTGGATAAAATAAAAAAAAGAGAGACAACACCGTTCTTGCGTTTCCACTGTTGAAGTGCTGCACAAATCTGCGGCCCTTTCTGACTTCTGTAGAAACTGGTGCCTAATGAAACATAAACAAAGAACAGATAAGTGCAACCTATTCCTAAATGGGTTCCTGACTATCCCTTTATTTATTGGAAATTCTCTTCTAAAAGTACCTCTTGGATCCTGGTCTCTAGTTTCCAGGTTTGGAATGTGTTACTGCTCTGGGATGTGTTTTCTATTACTGTTAAGCTTCTAAAAAATTAAACAAATACCGTTATCAGAATTACCAATATCAAACATTCATCATAATATAACTAAAGCCTAAATTCCCAATAGCAGACTCACTTTTCGCATATTTCCAGAATCTTTTATAAAACAAATACTGTACTTTTACATCAAAATACAGCATGTAATTTGTGCAAGTCCTTGATTTACTGTTTTCCTTGCTGTCAATGGTTTCCACTGTTCGATTCCCAAAAGTTCCATGAAAAAAAACAATGTCCGCTTCACAAAGTCCTGCAAAATAATCCTGCAACAAAGAGCCTTAATCACAATGCTCGTGGAAGGCACTTCGCCTATACACGAATCCAGAAATTGCCGTCAAAGCTCCCTCAGGTAATAAAAAGTTTTGCACTTACTTGTTGCTGGCAAGAGATACTGATCAGTCTAACCTTGTCTTCTTTCTCTTTTGCAGGTTACTCGTAGGAGAGAGGCTGAGGCAAGGAGGAACCGGAAACCGGAAGAAGGAAGAGCCAGCAGCTGCGCCAATTGAAGTCAAAGAAAGTCTGTAAAGAGCAGGAGTGCCAGCGCCGAGGGATCTGTTCTCAGGTAAGCGGGAGGTAGACGAGCACAAGCACTGGGTGAGGCTCGGGGGATGCCTTTTATAGACAGGGCTGGGTGTGGTTCGAAGAGCTGGGTGTGGTTTGAAGGGCTGGGTGTGGTCCTCACATGCTGCACATGTTCTTGGAAGGTGTGCAGAATTTCAGTTATTATGCAAATGAGTTGGATTAACACATGGCCTAGGGAGGAGTGTTTTAAAGAAGCCTTGGTAAAAGCAAGGCCCAATGTGTAAACAAAACAGCACATTAAACAACATACACAGAAGCCTAGGGGGGGGGAAGGTGAGATAACAAGAAAGGCTTTGAATAGTAAGTTTAAAAGGGAGCTATTACAGAACCCACTAGTGCAGTGAGAGGGGACATGCTCTTTGCTGTGTACAAACCCTAACAGTTGCCCCCCTCAAAGGCCCTCCTACAGGACGGGGTTTTCCTGGATTTTTTAAATAAAACCGTCTAATCAGCTGTGGGGCATGTACATATGATGCTGGTTCCCATGAATTCTCAGATTCATCATATCCTTTCCATTCGACTAAATAAAACAGACGTCCACTAATTCTTTTTGAGTCTTTTATGCTTTTCACTTCATATTCCAGATTTCCTTTAATTGGTATGGGTGGAGGTGGTGGTTCAGGTCGGGTTTTTGAGTTGTACGGCTTAAGCAAGGACACATGGAATGTAGTATGTACTGGATATTCTTTTGGTAAATCTAATTTTACTGTTACCGGGTTTACTATGGCAGTTATACTAAAGGGTCCAATGAAACGTGGTTGCAGCTTTCGGGATCCCTCTATGTTTAGGTTTTTTGTGGAGAGCCATACCTTGTCACCAATTTTATACATTGGGGCCTCAGACCTGTGTTTGTCTGCTTGTCTTTTCATGCTTTCCTTGTACTTTAATAAATGTTTCCTGGCTTTGTCTTGTATGTCACCTAACCTCGTTAGTCTATCCGTTACTGTAGGCAACAGGGAATCTTCTAACAAAATGGGTATAGCTCTTGGATGATACCCCTGCAAGAAATAGAATGGTGAGCAAAGTAGAGCTGAATGCTCAGTATTATTATAAACAAACTCTGCTACAGGAAGAGCTTCCAACCATTCACTAGAATAATCAGCCAATAAACAACGTAGCGTTTGAAGTAAGGTTTGGTTCAGTCGTTCAGTCTGTCCATCTGTCTCTGGGTGGAAAGCAGTGGATAAGGCCACATCTATTTTCAGTTTTTCACATAATTTTTTCCAAAATCTGGAGTTGAACTGGCTCCCTCGGTCTGACACCACTTTGCTTGGCAAACCATGTAAACGCACAATTTCCCTTATAAAAATATCGGCAAATTCTGCCGCCGTGGGTAATTTCCGTAATGGTACAAAATGTGCCATTTTAGATAAAAAATCCACTATAACCAACACTGTTGTGAAGGATTTTACAGGTGGTAAACCTACAATAAAGTCTACGCTCACAGTGTGCCAAGGTTGTTTGGGTGTTGGCATTGGTATTAACAAGCCGTCAGGAGCCTTATGAGAAGATTTATGTCTTGCACAAATTGGACAGGTAGTGACAAATTGCTTAATGTCCTTTCTTATAGTGTCCCACCAAAAGTGTTTTTGCACATTTTCCAGGGTTTTTACCCAACCAGGATGACCTGCCAACGGTGAGGCGTGATGCCAAATTATCACCTGTGTTTGTAATTCAGAGGTGGGCACTAACAGCATGTTGTCGTGATACAATAAACCTCGTTGTATTGTGTTATGGGAATCCTTTAACCAATCCTGAGGTGCTATTTGCATGTGTGCATTATATAGATCTGTGATGAAATCCTTCTGTTGTACTGGTGCCAACAACTTTTGGGGAGGAATAATGGGTTCTCCTATTTTATCTTGTTTCATGTCTGAGGTATGTCCGTATCTAGATAACACATCAGATGGAATTTGTTGTGCACCTGGTCTATAGGTTATAACAAAGTCAAATGTGCTAAAAAAAATTAACCAGCGCATCTGACGTGGTGTTAGTGCTTTAAGTGATCCAAAAAACTGTAGGTTCTTATGGTCAGAAAAGATTGTAACTGGGTACTTGGCTCCCATTAAATGGTGCCTCCATTCTGAAAAGGCTACTTTGATAGCTAGTAGTTCCCTTTCAGCCACAGTGTAATTTTGTTCAGCTGGTAATAACTTTTTGGAGTAGAAGGCTATAGGATGTAACTGGCCATCTACTGCATCTCGTTGAGAGAGAACTCCTCCTAAAGCTACTTGTGAAGCATCCGCTTCAACAAAAAAGGGCAAGTCAGGATCAGGATGTTTCAGAATTGGGGCTGAAGTGAACTTTTGTTTTAGGAGTTGAAAGGCGTGTGCCGCCTCATCAGTCCAAAGAAATCGTTGCCCTTTCCGCAACAAGGTAGTTATTGGGGCTGCAATGTCTGCAAAATGTGCAATAAACCTCCTATAAAAATTGGCGAAACCCAGAAATTTCTGAATATCTTTTACAGAGGATGGTTCTGGCCAATCAGCAATAGCACTGATTTTCTTTACATCCATAGTTATTCCTTGAGGTGACAGGCAGTATCCTAAAAAGTCCACCTTGTTGACATTAAAAGTACACTTTTCTAACTTAGCAAAAAGATGATTTTCTTTTAACTTTGATAATACTGCACGAACATGTTGGGTATGTTCTTCTGAGTTCTTAGAGTAAATGAGGATGTCGTCTATGTATACTATGACACAAACGTCCAGGAATTCGTGTAGGACCTCATTTATAAAGAACTGAAAGGCCGCAGGGGCATTACATAACCCAAAGGGCATTACTGTGTACTCAAATAAACCAAACTTTGTCTTGAAAGCTGTCTTCCACTCATCCCCCTCTTTTACTCGGACCAGGTGGTAAGCTCTCCGCAGATCTAGTTTAGTGTATACAGTAGAATGTCTTAATTGATCCAACAACACAGGTATTAGAGGAAGAGGATATTTATTCTTTATTGTAGCCTTATTTAGTCCTCTATAATCGATACACGCGCGCAGGGATTTATCCGGCTTCGGGATAAAAAAGAGTGGAGATGACACTGGAGATGTGGAATGACGGATGAACCCAGACTGTAGTAGGTCATCTAGGTAGGTTCTTAAGTATTTGGTTTCTTCGTCAGTCAAAGCATATACTCTGTTATTAGGTAAAGGGGCCCCTGGGATAAGATCTATACGGCAGTCATAAGACCGATGTGGGGGCAGCACACTAGCCTTTACTGGATCAAAGACGTCTTTAAAGTCAGAATATTCAGGAGGGAGACTTGGTTCATCTTGTGTAACACTAGCACAGTGTAATACTGTGCTCTGTTCTGTACCTGCTTCTTGATAGCAATTGGTTCTACAGAAAGAGGAATCCAAAGTAACAGTTCTATTCACCCAATCAATTTTTGGGTTATGAGTTGTTAACCAGGGTACCCCGAGAATCAAACCAAAATTAGGAGTATCTATCAGATCAAAGCTAATCACCTCTGTGTGCCCGTTCTGACAGACCATAACAAGTGGACTTGTTTGTTTTGTGATTAATCCAGAGGTCAATTCTGACCCATCCACTGCACATACTGCTTCTGGACAAGGCTTTAGGCACATAGGAAGTCCTAAGATTTCAGCTAACTTATTATCCACAAAATTTCCTGTCGCGCCTGAGTCCAGTAGGACAGGGAGAGAATGCCTCACTTGGGTAGTAACAATTAAAACGACCTGAATTATGAAATGTCTAGGTATGTGCGGTACCCTGAAGGCTGCAGCATTAGAGGTTTGATTAAGATGTTTTCTCGAACAAGTAACCTCTCCCCTTGTCGAGCTTAATCGTTTCCCGATTCAGTTGAGGAGGTGGAGGAAACAGCACCCTTTCGTGGAGTTTTAGGCTTTACTGGACATTCTCTGGCAAAGTGACCTGCCCTGCCACAATATAAACATAATTGAAATGTTCTCCTTCTTTCTTTTTCCTCTGATGTGAGTGGACCTCTGAGTGTCCCTATTTGCATAGGCTCTGGTTCAGGGAGTTTATTATCTGTGTCTTTCTTCTCGTGTCTAATAAAAGTTAACCGTGATTCCAGTTTGTATTTATCTCTCTTTCTTTCTCCTAGTCTATGTTCTAATTTCACAACTAAATCTACAAAGTCTGAATAGTCTTTTGGCAAATCAACGATATGAGCCAGCGCGTCTTTTAACTCGTCTCTCAAACCTTTATAAAAAAGGGAGACACGCTTTTCGTCTGGCCACTGTGTCTCGGTGAGTAAACGATTAAAACTAGTGAGATAGGTCAATAAATCCTTGTTACCTTGTTTAAGATTTAAAAGCTCATTATCACTTGCCTGCATGAAAGTGTGTTTTGCAAAAAGGCTGGTCAGGTACGTTTAAATTGATTCCAATTATGGAGGATGGGATAATCTCTATCCACGAAAGGAATTGACCAATTGGCTGCTGTGCCACCCAAATAAGACAAGACGAATGCCACTTTCGTATCATCAGTAGGGAACTGTTGTGGCTTACAAATGAAGTGTAATTGACATTGATTGATAAAAACATGGAATTTGTTACTATCTCCATGAAAACGTTCAGGTGCTGCTAAGGGCACAACATTAGGAACATTAACAGTAACCTCAACTGGGGAAGGCAAAGTTGTATGTTTTGATGGCGCCCCTGTCTCTGAGGAGGTTTTAAACAAAGGCGTAGAAGCTGTGTTCCACTGAGATCCCCTAAATTTATACCTGCTTAAATCCTGTTTTAAAGAGGTATTCTCCATCTTTAATCTCTCTATTTCCTCTTGCATATGTTGCAAGATGCCAGACACTGATTCATTATGAGCCAAGTCCTCATTTAGGGCCTGCGCCATATCCGTGACGTCAATGCCCTCTATTTCTTCCCCGGTATTCATCGTCCACCAGAACTGAAATTATTTTTTAAGGCTTGTGCTTCTGTCAAAGCCCAGCTCACCTGAGTTCTTGTTCAGTTCTGATGGAGGTTGAAGACAATCCGACCCCACCCTGAAACTGCTTGTTCCAGCACACTAGTTTTTAAAACAGTGCACTAAGAACAGAAGCTCAAGGGAAGGGGGGAAGTGGATAAAATAAAAAAAAGAGAGACAACACCGTTCTTGCGTTTCCACTGTTGAAGTGCTGCACAAATCTGCGGCCCTTTCTGACTTCTGTAGAAACTGGTGCCTAATGAAACATAAACAAAGAACAGATAAGTGCAACCTATTCCTAAATGGGTTCCTGACTATCCCTTTATTTATTGGAAATTCTCTTCTAAAAGTACCTCTTGGATCCTGGTCTCTAGTTTCCAGGTTTGGAATGTGTTACTGCTCTGGGATGTGTTTTCTATTACTGTTAAGCTTCTAAAAAATTAAACAAATACCGTTATCAGAATTACCAATATCAAACATTCATCATAATATAACTAAAGCCTAAATTCCCAATAGCAGACTCACTTTTCGCATATTTCCAGAATCTTTTATAAAACAAATACTGTACTTTTACATCAAAATACAGCATGTAATTTGTGCAAGTCCTTGATTTACTGTTTTCCTTGCTGTCAATGGTTTCCACTGTTCGATTCCCAAAAGTTCCATGAAAAAAAACAATGTCCGCTTCACAAAGTCCTGCAAAATAATCCTGCAACAAAGAGCCTTAATCACAATGCTCGTGGAAGGCACTTCGCCTCAAACTGTCTATACACGAATCCAGAAATTGTCGTCAAAGCTCCCTCAGGTAATAAAAAGTTTTGCACTTACTTGTTGCTGGCAAGAGATACTGATCAGTCTAACCTTGTCTTCTTTCTCTTTTGCAGGTTACTCGTAGGAGAGAGGTTGAGGCAAGGAGGAACCGGAAACCGGAAGAAGGAAGAGCCAGCAGCTGCGCCAATTGAAGTCAAAGAAAGTCTGTAAAGAGCAGGAGTGCCAGCGCCGAGGGATCTGTTCTCAGGTAAGCGGGAGGTAGACGAGCACAAGCACTGGGTGAGGCTCGGGGGATGCCTTTTATAGACAGGGCTGGGTGTGGTTCGAAGAGCTGGGTGTGGTTTGAAGGGCTGGGTGTGGTCCTCACATGCTTCACATGTTCTTGGAAGGTGTGCAGAATTTCAGTTATTATGCAAATGAGTTGGATTAACACATGGCCTAGGGAGGAGTGTTTTAAAGAAGCCTTGGTAAAAGCAAGGCCCAATGTGTAAACAAAACAGCACATTAAACAACATACACAGAAGCCTAGGGGGGGGGGAGGTGAGATAACAAGAAAGGCTTTGAATAGTAAGTTTAAAAGGGAGCTATTACAGAACCCACTAGTGCAGTGAGAGGGGACATGCTCTTTGCTGTGTACAAACCCTAACACATCCTCCGGTGTACAGACCGCTGGTGGACCTGTCGACAATGGAGGAGAGACATGTTATACTGACATACAGGCTTGACCGTGCCACTATTCAGGAACTGTGTGCCCAGCTGGAGCCAGACCTGATGTCAGCTATCCGCCAACCCACAGGAATCCCCCCTCAAGTGCAGGTGCTGTCAGTGCTCCATTTCCTA
This sequence comes from Pleurodeles waltl, assembly GCF_031143425.1. Taxonomy (NCBI): domain Eukaryota; kingdom Metazoa; phylum Chordata; class Amphibia; order Caudata; family Salamandridae; genus Pleurodeles; species Pleurodeles waltl. Next base: position 1,744,837,340 of record NC_090444.1, read on the forward strand.
GCAAGTGGGTCATTTCAAACAACAGTGGCCATATCATCAGGGATGTCCCAGCCTATGTTTTCCAAGGTGTTGTCCAGAGTGTTGTCTGCCCTGCTGAAACACATGCGGAGCTACATCGTTTTCCCTGAGGTGGGGGATTTGCCTACAGTGAAGGGTGATTTCTATGCCCTTGGACATATCCCCAACATCATAGGTGCCATTGATGGACCCATGTGGCTTTGGTCCCCCCCCACAGGAGTGAACAGGTGTACAGAAACAGGAAGAGTTATCATTCCATGAATGTACAGATGGTATGTTTGGCAGACCAGTACATCTCCCATGTTAATGCCAAGTTCCCTGGCTCAGTGCATGATGCGTACATCATGCAGAATAGCAGCATCCCTTACGTGATGGGGCAACTCCAGAGGCACTGTGTGTGGCTAATTGGTGACTCTGGTTACCCCAACCTGTCATGGCTACTGACCCCAGTGAGGAATCCAAGGACAAGGGCAGAGGAACGCTACAATGAGGCCCATGGGCGAACTAGGAGGGTGATCGAGCGGACCTTCGGCCTCCTGAAGGCCAGGTTCCGCTGCCTCCATATGACAGGTGGATCCCTATTCTACTCACCAAAGAAGGTATGCCAGATCATCGTGGCCTGCTGTAGGCTTCACAACCTGGCTTTGCGACGACAGGTGCCTTTTCTGCAGGAGGATGGTCCAGATGGTGGTGTTGTAGCAGCTGTGGAGCCTGTGGAGAGTGAAGACGAGGAAGCCGAAGAAGACGACATAGACAACAGGAACACAGTAATACAGCAATATTTCCAATGACACACAGGTAAGAATACACACCGGCATACTACATGTACTTAAACACTACTACCTCTCTACTGTCTGTCCTTTTCACCCAGTATATGGTAACTGAGCTGTGACTTTCCCTTCCGATTTCAGAGATGTGGGCCCCACTGTGTGACATCTGCTTTGTTTCCCCATGGACTACAGCTGTGTGACATTGGTATGTTGGCATCACAATGTAAATAAGCATTTTGGCACGGTAATGTCTAATACATTTGTTCAAAATCACAGCCAGACTCCTGATTGTTTTGTGCAATAACTGTGTTTATTACAGTGCTCTATATTGGTGGGTGGTTGCAAATTGGTGAGGGGTGATGGTGGAGGAAGGTCCATGGCAGAGTCCAGACTATTAGTATCACAGGTGCATTGTCCAAATGCCTGTGGAAAGTGGAGCTGGGGCAGTTTAAGGATGGACAGGGTGACAATGTGGGACAGTGGGATGACAATCAGGGAGGTATCCTTTCCTGGCGGGGGTCTTGGCATCTTACTCTGTCTTCTTCCTGGATCTCAGGGACCGTTTGCGGGGTGGTTCTCCTTCTGCAGGGGGTGGGGTGCTGGCGGCCTGTTGGTCCTGTGGCGGGGCCTCCTGTCCACTAGCGCCGGCGGAGGTGGTAGGCAGTTCTTGGTCCATGCTAGTGTCAGGGACCCTTTGTGGTGCCACAGTGTCCCGCAATGTGGTGACTACCAGATTCAGAACCCCTACGATGGTGCCCAGGGCGGAACTGATGGTTCGTAGTTCCTCCCTGAACCCCAAATACTGCTCCTCCTGCTGGAGCTGGGTCTCCTGAAACCTGGCCAGTACCGTCGCCATCGTCTCCTGGGAATGATGGTACGTTCCCATGATGTTGGAGAGGGCCTCATGGAGAGTGGGTTCCCTGGGCCTGTTCCCCCCCCCTGTCGCACAGCAGCCCTCCCAGTTCCCCTGTTTCCCTGGGCCTCTGTCCCCTGGACCGTGTGCCCACTGCCACTGCCCCCAGGTCCCTGTTGTTGTTGGGGTGGTGGGTTAACCTGGGTGCCCTGTAGTGGTGGGCACACCGCTGATTGACGTGTCCTGGGGACAGAGGTATGGGCCCGCTGGGTGGGTGCTGTGCTGGTGTTCCCAGAGGGGGGAAGGTCTGCTGTGGCCTGTGGCTGTCTGAGGGGAACCGACTGTCCCGAGGTCCCCGATGGGCCGGGCTGGTCATCTAGATCCAGGTCGACAGAGCTGCTGTCATCACTGTGGGCCTCTTCTGGGGGTGGAGTGGACATTTGTGGACCCTCCTGCGCGGTGACGTGGCGTTCGGGTCCTGCAGGGGTGTAAAACCATGATTATTGCATCTGTGTGTGCCATGGTGTGCAATGGGTGGGTGCCCGTGTACCCCAGTGCTTGCATTCCTGTGTGGGGGCTTTTGTGACGGTGGTTTTGGGGGGGGATGGGTATGTGCAGTGGCCATGCTTTGGTGATGGGTGTCCATGCTTTGTGGTTGCATGCAGGGCTTGGTGTTGGGATGGGTGGGTTGTGATGGTGAGACAATTGCAAGGAGTAGGAGTGATGGGGGTGAGGGTGAGGGTGGGGGTATGAGTTGGCATGCTGGTTGGGTGGGGGGGATGAAGTAGTGAAGATGAGACTTACCAGAGTCCATTCCTCCAGATACTCCGCCGAGGCCTTCAGGATACAGGATCGCCAAGACCTGCTCCTCCCATGTTGTAAATTCTGGGGGAGGAGGTGGGGGTCCGCCGCCAGTCCTCTGCACTGCAAGGCGGTGTCTGGATACCTCGGAACGCACCTTCCCCCGTAGGTCGTTCCACCGCTTCCTGATGTCATCCCTATTTCTTGGGTGCTGTCCCACAGCGTTGACCCTGTCGACTATTCTGCTCCATAGCTCCATCTTCCTGGCAATGGACGTCTGCTGCACCTGTGTTCTGAATAGCTGTGGCTCTACCCGTACGATTTCCTCCACCATGACCCTGAGTTCATCCTCAGAAAACCTGGGGTGTCTTTGCGGTGCCATGGGGTGATGTAGGTGATGTGTGGGGTGGATTGTGTGGTGCTAAGTGTGGTGATGTGTATTGGTGTGTTGTGTGAAGTGCGTGGTAATATTGCTGGGTGATGGCAATATGCGCGTCTGGGTGCTGGGTTCTCTATTTCTCTGTGCGTGGTCCCGATTTTTTAGGAGTGGGGGTTTGTGGGTGATGTGGGTGTGTGTTTTATATTTAATTGGGTGCGTGGGTGTGGAGTGTGTATGTGTATCAGGTGTGTGTGTTTCGAATTGTCCAATGTGGTTGTGTTTTGTATGTGTGTGTGTATTTTGAGCGCGGCGGTGTGTACCGCCAATGGAATACCGCGTTTGAAAGACCGCCGCGTGGATTCATGTGTCGTGATAGTGTGGGCGTATTTCTGTTGGCGTGACAGTGTCGGTTTGGTTATCGCCAGTTTCTCGCTGGCATTTGGTGTGGCGGACTTTTGTGGGTGTCTGTATTTTGGCGGGTTGCATGTTGTGGGTCAGAATGACCGTGGCGGTTTACCGCAGCCGCATGTTGGCGGTCTTCTGACAGCGGTATGCACCTTTTACCACCAATGTTGGATTGACCCCCTCAGTCCTCTAGACAGACTTCGCAACAGGTGGGAGGGATGGGTGGGGGAAATCGAAGAGGGAGACTGGGACGAGGCCTTGGCGGTGCCAAGAGCCCTAACTATATCCTCCAAACTCCGTCTTGTGCAGTCCTACTTGTTACACATTGCATACATGACACCCAAGAGACTACACGAAGCAGGTCTCCGCTCCACGGCTGCCTGCCCAAGATGCCCCCAGCCGGAAGCGGACTTCTATCACATGACATGGTTATGTCCGGTCATAGAGACCTACTGGAAAGCAATTGCTACACAGATCTCCAGAACCCTGCAGACTGATTTAACACCGGACCCGCTCCTGTTCTTATTGGGGGTAATGAGGGACATTGACCTGGGAAGAGTGAAAAGATCCTTTTTGGGAATAGCATGTCTGGTTGCCAAAAGAGATATTATGGCCAAATGGATGACAGTAGGGGCACCATCCCTAAACAAATGGAAACAGGGAATGGACTGGTGGGCACAACAAGAGAGACTGGTAGATGAGGCCAGGGGTTGCCCGGGCAAGTATGATAATATTTGGGGAGGATGGGAGCCCTTGAGGGATGACTAGAATATAGAGGATCCTAACACACACCTGAAGTGCCAATCCCACTAATGAGCCCATGCCCACACGGACCTTGAACCCTCTCCCGGTCACGTACCGGGTTCATAGAAACCTATCTCACCACGACTGTGAGGTATCATCACCGAAAGATAAACCCTCGTTCGAAACTGGTCCTTCAGCGCCAGAACAATTCAAACACCTATAGCACACACCACTGAACACTCATGGACAGGGGACACTCCCCTTTATTTCCTTTACTTCCCTTATTTTTCTTTTTACACTAATCTACTTCAATTCAAGTGATTCTATCAGATCCTACTTCTGTTTCCTGTTCATAGTAGGATGTTGTACAGTAATGTTTATCACTTGGTTGAAAGATGTTTATTTACCGCAAACAATAAAAAACGTCTTTATAAAAAAAAAAAAAACAGAGTGATGTGTCACAGAGTGGAGTGGCATATTCTGGGTTGATGTGGCATGTCGTAGAGTGGACTGGAGTGGCATGTTGTAGAGTGGAGTTGAGTGGCATATCGTAGAGTGGAGCAGAGTAGAGTAGTGTGGTGGAGTGGAGAGGCACAGAGTGGAGTATCAACCAATCAAGTTATCAATTTAGTTTATTATTTCAGTTAATTAAAATCATAACAATGTTACACTTACAAATAAAACAATCTGTGAACAGAGAGCATAATTAAAGTGTGTCTGTGCTTATTAAAACATAATTATAACTAACTGTCCTTACACTCTATCACTTGGTAAAAGGTCAACTCTAAAAGGGCACTTTAGCAATTACAGGCCAGATTGATTCAACTAGATTAAAGACATATTTGTTGTATCAATACCTTGTTCAAAAAATATGTAATCCATATTAATATGTTAAAGCACCATCTACCAGTGTATAATGTTCTTTAAAACAGGCATGTTGACTTGACCCACGGAAAGGCCAAACAGAACTATATGCTTTCACCACTTACTCAGTTTCTTTTGCTTGTCTAACATGAAGGTGCATAAATCTTAGTGTTAGTTTGGTCAGTCAAATAGGAGCAGCCACCAAGCATTTCACGAATTTACAGTTCAACTGAGAGTCTGCTGGGTTGAGATTTTCTATTATTGCTTTTCTGCATGCTCGAATGCCTCTGATCTTAAAATTATTTTTTAGTAGACTGGAGAGAATTTTGTAGAGATGAGGACATATACAGACCAGATTTAAGAAGCCCTCCTTTTTAGCATTGCAATGTCTGCATGTAGTTGGGCTGCTGCACTTTCAGGGCAGTTGACTGGCCAGTGCTGGTACTTGGCTGAAATGTAAGGCCATCAATCTTCACTTGATGTATACAGGGAAGGCAATACTTAGATATGGAGAAGGTTTCAAGCTATCATAGTATTTGATCACCATCCAGGCATGAGATCAAGATCTAAAGATGTTTTTATCTTCCAGATGTGATTACGCCTTTACCACCTTATTCACCACACTATTAAAGGCCGAAAAGATACGTTCTTGTCCCACAGGTCTGTTTAGATGCAACAGTTTCATAGATCTGTACAGGTACTTGTGGTAAGCTGATTGTGCATTGTTTTCCAAAGCAGACCATAGCAACCTGTTTAATAGACTTCCAAATTTTGTACCAACATTTTATCAAATCAGACATTCTGCCAAGGTCTTCCTTTATAAGCCAAACTTCAATCAATTTTGAGAAGGTGGAGAAGTGTGGCGCAATGGTTAGAGCAGCAGACCCTGATGCAGCGATCTGGCCTGGGACTAGGGTTCAATTCCTGCCTCGGCAGGTTTTGGACTCAATTCCCTTGGACCAGATAATTCTTATGTTGGTGCCTAATCTAATTAATGGGTCCCACTCTAACTCTGGGCAATAGCTGGCTTAATCTCCACAACAGCCCTGACAGCGCTTGGATGCCTGGGGTGCCCAGGAGTGGGTGCCTCACAGGGAAAACCCTGGAGGGGTTCCACAGCAGTATGCGTACACTGCCTTGAGACCCTAACGGGTGAATAGTGCACTATACAAGTGCAAAGTTTACAGTTTTACAGCCAGAGATTAATTTTAGGAGAGAGAGCATAAAGGCGCTAACCTGCAGCCTGTGCAAAAGGACTGAATCCTAGCCTCTCATGACTGAGCTCACAGACACCATGGCCAGAAGTAATTTGGTGGAATTTACTGCTAGTAATGGCTGGAAAGAGGGGCCAGTCAGCTTTTTTGCAAGGGTCCTTCACAGAGTGAAGTAGAGTGTTGCAGAGTAGAGTGGCATGTTATACAGTAGGGTGGAGTGGCATGTTGCACAGTGTCTTACAGTGGAGGGCCATAGAGTGGAGTGGGTAGAGTGGAGTAACATGTTGTAGAGTTGGGTGGTCTGTTGTAGAGTAAAGTGCCATGTCATAGAGTGGAGTATCATGTTTTACAGTGTCTTACATGTGAGAGGTGTAGAATTCTGTGGTGTTGAGTGTCATGCCATAGAGTGTTGTGATACAGAGTGGAGTGGCATACAGTGAATTGCATACAATGTCATGGTATAGAGTGTTGTGGCATGAAGTGAAGTGCAATGGAGAGGCACATAGTTAAGTGGCATAGAGGGGAGTGGCGTAGAGTGGCATCTCTTAGAGTAGAATGGAGTGGCATATAGTAAAGTGTCTTAAAGTCAAGGGGCATAGAGTGGAGTGGTGTAGGATGGTGTGGCATGCCAAAATGGAGTGGGTTAGGGTGTCATAGAGTAGAGTGGCATATTGTACAGTGGAGTGGCATGTTGTGGAATGGAGTGGCATGTCAGAGAGTGGAGTGCTGTGTTGTACAGTAGAGTGGTGTGCTGTAGATTGTTGTAGAGTGGATTACAGTGGCATAGAGTGGAGGGGCACAGAGTGCACTGGCATGTCATACAGAGGTGTGTGTCATAGAGTATCACAAAGCGGAGGGGCATAAAGCTGAGTAGTGTAGAGTACAGCTGCATGTCCTACAGTGAAGTGCCGTGCTGTAGAGTGGAGTGGCATGAAATGGAGTAGTGTGATGTGGCGTGTCATAAAGTAGATTGGTGTGCCATAAAGTGGAGTGGCTTGTTGTAGAGTGTCTTTTGTCATATATTATTATTATTTTTCTTTTCCAGAGGTACCACAGTACTTTCTAGATTCTTTAGCAAAAGTACAATGCTACTCCATAAAAATGTTTTTCAAATGTATAAACAAATAAAAATCATTTTCTCTCTACCATTACAAAGTTTGACTAAACTACCTCACGTTTTCCTGTACATTTGATAAACACTAATATGGTAGTGTTAGAAATGGGGTTTCTGGTTGGCAGTGGCTTGTACCCTGCCCAAGTAGGGACCCTCACTCTAGTCAGGGTAAGGGAGTCACACAGTTAAGATAACCCCCGCTCACTCTCTTGGTAGGCTGGCTCAAGCAGTTAGGCTTATCTCGGAGGCATGTGTAAAGTATTTGTACACACACACACACACAGGAACACAGTGAAGACACCACAAAAGTAGTCCACATCAGTTTAGAAAAATAGCCAATATTTATCTGAGTAAAACAAGACCAAAATGACAAAAATCCAACATACACAAGTAAAGATATGAATTTTAACAGATTAAGGTCCTCATTATGACTTTGGTGGTCTTCTTTGAAGACCACCAAAGTCGCGGGCACCAGAAGACCGCCAGTGCTGGTGGTCTTCCACCCACCATATTACAAGTACTGCTGGATTTCCGGCACACTTTGGGCGGAAATCCAGCAGTAGTCGAGCTAGCGGGCGGAGGTGCTAGGGCGGTTCCACCACCGGCCTGCCCCGCCAGAAGGACACTGGTCGCCATAGTATGAGCAATAATATGGCGCTGCAGTGTCCTGATGGCGGGTGCTGCCGGCAGTGGAAACGACCCTTCCCGTTCCCTGCCGGGCGACCTCTTCCCCGGACCAGGTAAGTTGATCATCCGACAGGAGAGGGGGGTGGGAAGGTGGGGGGTGTTGTGTGTGTGTGTGTTGTCTGCGTGTGTGCATGAATGTGTGAATGCGTAGTTGTATGCGTGTCTGAATGTAAAACTCAGTGCATGTATGGATGTAAGTGTGTATCTGTGTTTGGATGGGTGTGAGTATGCATGTTTAGATGGGTGTGTGCCTGCGTGGTTGAATGCAAGTATTGATGCGTGTGAGTGAATGCGTGTATGTAAGTGTAGGTGAATGAGTGTATGTGAGTGTATGCATGGTGCGTGTGGGTGTCTGTGTGCGTGTGCAAGAATGCAGGGATGGGTGTGCTGTACATGGGGAGGGGATGGAAGGGGATTGTGCTTGCAGGGGATTGGGGGAGTTGTCTACCAGTGACAGGGAATAAATTCCCTGCCACCGGTAGCATTTCTACCAGGGTTTTCGTGGCAGTGCTACTGCCGCGGAAACCCTGGTGGAAAGACGGCTCATAATACCTCCGGCAGTCTTCTGTGGACCGCTGGGTCAGAGATGCTCATCTCCCGCCCAGCAGCTCTGACCACCCTGGCGGTCTGAGTGGAGATGTGGCGGGCTGGTAGAGGCCAATCCCCACACTCATAATGTGGTGGTCTTCACCGCCAGCCTGTTGGCAGTGAACCCGCCACCTTTACCCTGGCGGTCTTGTCATAATGAGGCCCTAAATGTAGTATAGTGCTTAGAAACACAATAGCTCCAAGTGGGGCTATCAAAATGGCTGATGGAGTCGTTTCCAACAGTCCAGTGCCACCCGCCAGGGAGAGTGGCCGGCCACGGAGTTGTGCAGAACGCAGTTAAAGTACCTCAGAAAACGATGAGGAACCAAAGACGTTGCATGGAGTCAGGGAGGTGAGACATCACGGGAGCTGCCGTGGCGTCAGTTCCTTACTGCCAATATGGAGATGAGGCATCGGTTCCTTACTGCTAGGCAGGGGAGGTGAGGCATCAGTTCCTTGTGGTTGCAGAGGAGGTGATGTGGTGTTGGTGGTGAGACATCTGTTCTTTGCGACAAGGCGGGTTGATGAATCCAGCACGTCAAGATGCGAGGCGGTGACTTTGCTGTGTCGCAATCACACCACGAGGCCGCAGGTGCTGCAGCAGAGTCAGATGCGACAGATGGCAGTGACACGGCACTCTGGACAGGCTGTGGTGGGACTTTAGAGGCCCTGCGGCTGTGGTGGGCCTGCGGTGTAGGTCGCAGTCGTTGCACTCAGCGGGGACCATGGCTTTGGTGCAAGCAGAGGCATGGGATCAGACAGCGATGCTGGTTCCAAAGTCGTTCTGGAATTCAATGCACTAGTCTCTTCCTTGTTGCACCAGAACTAATCTCAAGGGCCCAGGGACTGAATATGGCACCACTTGGCAAGTCAGGACTCCCAGCAAGAGAGCCCAGGCACTGGCAGATGAAGTCTTTGATGTCCCTGAGACTTCTTAACAGGAGGCAAGCTTGGTCCAAGCCCTTGGAGAACCTTTGGAAGCAGGATACAGAAATCCACATCTAGTCCTTTCACTCCTAGGACAGAAGCAGCAAGCAGCAGGCCAGTACAACAAAGCAACAGGCAGAGTGGCAGTCCCTCCTACAGAATCCAGCTCTTCTTCCTGGCAGAATTTTTTCCGTCCAGAAGGATTCTAACAATTTGGTTGTTAGATGTGTAGGAGGCTGGCCTGGCTTATAGTGGGTACCTTGGGGTACTTACACCTTGTGCCAGGTCCAGGTATCCCTTATTAGTAGAATAGAGGTGTTTCTAGCAGCTTAGGCTGTTAGAGATAGCTATGGCAAAGCAGCTTAGGCTGAACTAGGAGACATGCAAAGCTCCTACTATACCACTTATATCATATAGCACAATATCATAACAAAACACAATACTCAGAGTTACTAAACATAAAGGTAATTTATTTTAGTGACAATATGCCAAAAGTATCTCAGAGGATACCCTCACTTAGGAGGTAAGTAATATACACAAATTATATGTACACAAACCCAAAACAGGTAAGTAACAGTAAGAAAAGTAGTGCAAACAATGTAGAATCACAATAGGATGCAATAGGTAGACATAGGCCTAGGGGCAACACAAACCATATACTCCAAAAGTGGAATGCGAATCATGAATGGACCCCAGGCCTATGGGAGGTTGTAGAGGGTCCATGGGACTGTGAGAAAACAGTAAGGGTGTCAAAAATACCCCACCCCAACACCCTGAAAAGTAGGAGTAAAGTTACCCTACTACCCCAGAACGACAGAATAGTTGTGATAGGGGATTCTGCAAGAACCACAAGCACCAGCAAAACACTGAAGACGGATTCCTGGACCTTAGGACCCGTAAAGGAAGGGGACCAAGTCCAAGAGTCATGAAAGTGTCCGGGGGGGCAGGAGCCCACCAAACGCCAGATGAAGGTGCAAAAGGGCTGCCTCTGGGTAGAAGAAGCTGAAGATTCTGCAACAACGAAAAGGGCTAGGAACTTCTCCTTTGCCTGGAAAATGTCCCACGGCGTGCTGGAGGTTGCAGTAGTGTTTCCAGGTAGAAATACTGCAAACAAGCCTTGCTAGCTGCAATAGTCACGGTTGAGGATTTTGGGTGCTGCTGGGGACCAGGAAGGACCAGGATGTCGCCCCTTGGAGGAGGAGACAGAGGGGGCGCTCAGCAACTCAGAGAGCCCCCACAGAAACAGGCAGCTCCCGCAGAAGTACTGGAAGAGGCACTTAGAAGATCTGAGGACAGCGGTCAACTCAGAGTCACAAAGGAGGGCCCCACGACGTCGAAGTCCAACTCAGTGAGTTGGGCAGTGCAGGACAGAGTGCTGGGGACCCAGGCTAGGCTGTGCACAAAGGAAGTCCTGGAAAAGTGCACAGAAGCTGGAGCAGCTGCAAATCACGCAGTACACAGGTTGGTGTCTGGCGTGGGAAGGCAAGGACTTACCTCCACCAAATTTGGAAAGAAGGGCCACTGGACTGTGGGAGACACTTGGAACCACCTCCTGTGTTCCAGGGACCACGCTCGTCAGGATGAGAGGGGACCCAGAGGACCGGTGATGCAGAAGTTTGGTGCCTGCATTGGCAGGGGGAAGATTCCGTCGATCCACGGGAGATTTCTTCTTGGCTTCCAGTGCAGGGTCAAGGCAGACAGCCCTCAAAGCATGCACCACCAGGAAACAGTTGAGAAAGCTGGCAGGATGAGGCGCTACAATGTTGCTGGTAGTTGTCTTGCTACTTTGTTGTGGTTTTGCAGGCGTCCTGGAGCAGTCAGCGGTCGATCCTTGGCAGAAGTCGAAGAGGGAAGTGCAAAGGAACTCTGGTGAGCTCTTGCATTTGTTATCTGAGGAACAGCCCAGAGGAGAGACCCTAAATAGCCAAAAAAGGAGGTTTGGCTACTAAGAGAGGAGGCTTGGCTACTGAAAGAGGTAAGCACCTACCAGGAGGGACCTCTAACGTCACCTGCTGGCACTGGCCACTCAGAGATGTCCATTGTGCCCCAACACCTCTGAATCGAAGATGGCAGAGGTCTGGGACACACTGGAGGAGCTCTGGGCACCTGGGAGGTGCTGGTCAGGGGAGTTGTCACTCCCCTTTCCTTTGTCCAGTTTCGCGCCAGAGCAGGGCTGGGGGATCCCTGAACCGGTGTAGACTGGCTTATGCAGAGATGGGCACCATCTGTGCCCATCAAAGCATTTCCAGAGGCTGGGGGAGGCTACTCCTCCCCAGCCCTTCACACCTATTTCCAAAGGGAGAGGGTGTAACACCCTCTCTCAGAGGAAATCCTTTGTTCTGCCTTCCTGGGACCAGGCTGCCCAGGCCCCAGGGGGGCAGAAACCTGTCTGAGGGGTTGGCAGCAGCTGCAGTGGAGACTCAGGAAAGCAAGTTTGTCAGTACCCGGGTTCTGTGCTAGAGACCCAGGGCTGCATGGAATTGTCCCCCAATACCAGAATGGTATTGGGGGGACAATTCCATGATCCTAGACATGTTACATGGCCATGTTCGGAGTTACTATGGTGACGCTACATATAGGTATTGACTTATGTGTAGTGCACGCGTGTAATGGTGTCCCCGCACTCACAAAGTCCGGGGAATTTGCCCTGAACAATGTGGGGGTACCTTGGCTAGTGCCAGGGTGCCCACACACTAGGTAACTTGGCACCCAACCTTCACCATGTGAGGGTTAGACATATAGGTGACTTATAAGTTACTTATGTGCAGTGAAAATGGCTGTGAAGTAACGTGGACGTTATTTCACTCAGGCTGCAGTGGCAGTCCTGTGTAAGAATTGTCTGAGCTCCCTATGGGTGGCAAAAGAAATGCTGCAGCCCATAGGGATCTCCTGGAACCCCAATACCCTGGGTGCCTAGGTACCATTTACAAGGGAATTATAAGGGTGTTCCAGTGTGCCAATGAGAATTGGTAAAATTAGTCACTAGCCTGCAGTGACAATTTTAAAAGCAGAGAGAGCATAAACACTGCGGTTCTGGTTAGCAGAGCCTCAGTGAGACAGTTAGGCACCACACAGGGAACACATATAGGCCACAAACCTATGAGCACTGGGGTCCTGGCTAGCAGGATCCCAGTGACACATATCAAACATACTGACAACATAGGGTTTTCACTATGAGCACTGGGCCCTGGCTAGCAGGATCCCAGTGAGACAGTAAAAACACCCTGACATATACTCACAAACAGGCCAAAAGTGGGGGTAACAAGGCTAGAAGGAGGCTACCTTCCTACAAGAGGTTCAGTAATTATACCCATTTTTGTCTTTGAAGAAGGTAAACTTCAAAGAGAAGTCTTTATAGTGCACAATACCCTGCCTTTCCCTGCCCTGGCCCCAGACACACTCCACGGGGTTGGAGACTGCTTTGTGAGAGGACAGGCAGTCTCACACAGGTACAAGTGTCAGCTCCTCCTACCACTCAAGCTCAGGAAGACTCATCAGCCTGGTGATGAATAGGATATGCAGGACACTCCTCAGCTCCCTTTGTGTGACTGTTTAGAAGGAATGCGCAAACAGCCTAACTGTCATCCGGACCCAGACATGTATTCAGCAGACAGGCAGCAGCACAAAATGGTTAAACAAGAAAATTACCACTTCATAAAAGTGCTATTTTCAAACACATAATTCAAAGACCAACTTCACCAAAAGATGTATTTTTAAATTGTGAGCACAGAGACCCCAAACTTCGTAGCTCCATCTGCTCCCAGTGGGAAATTAGACTTAAAAGACATTTTAAGGCAATCCCCATCTTAACCAATGGGAGGGATAGGCCTTGCAATAGTGAAAACTGAGTTTCGCAGTATTTCACTATCAGGACATGTAAAGCGCATCAGTACATGTCCTTCCTTTTAAATACACTGAACCCTGCCCATGGTGCTGCCTGTGGCCTACTTTAGGGGGGACTTACATGTAGTAAAAGGGAAGGTTTGTGCCAGGCAAGTGGGTGCACTTGCCAGGTTGAAATGGCAGTTTAAAACTGCACACACAGACACGACAGTAGCAGATCTGAGACATGTTTACAGGGCTACTCATGTGGTGGCACAATCAGTGCTGCAGACCCAGTAGTAGCATTTGATTTACAGGCCCTGGGCACACATAGTGCACTCTACTAACTCTACTAGGGACTTACTAGTAAATCAAAAATGCCAATCATGGATAAACCAATCGCCAATACAATTTAGACAGGGAGCACTTGCACTTTAGCACTGTTCAGCAGTGGTAAAGGGTCCAGAGTCTGAAAGCCAGAAAAAAACGAAATTCAGCAAAGGATCAAAAACAGGAGGTCAAGAGCAAAAAAACAGGGTAAACCATGCAAAGGTAGATTTCACATTAAAACCCACAACACACTAAAAGTGTGGGCAAAACAATATGGCTGCCTTTTAAGTTTGTTAGGGCTTTCATTAACCAATAGTGTTGTGTTTTGTCATCACCATGTACACTGGTGTACCACAGAAGCACTGCAGTATACAGGGGCCCAATACATCACTAAGATTCTGTCCCTTATAACTCAAAATATATTGAACCAATGTATCTCAAGAAAAAGCACCCTTTCCACACCATAGTCTTGATTCCTGCCAAATTTCATTTCAATCTGTTCAGTGATATTGTTGCTATGTCTGTCTAAAAAATCTTTGGAAAACACATAGGTGGAAAAACATGTTTTGGAACCCCTCTTTTTTATTTGCACCCTCTTAACCAAACACCTCAAAACTTTGCATCAGCAGCCAGTGTAGAAAAAAAGAATAGGTCTGCAAACACACATACCGTACAAAATTAGGTAGAGATGTAATATGGCAGTCTCCTCTCACTATGCAAACTACAAAACAAAATAACACATTCAGAAGGCCGCCCGCCAGCCCAGCGGGAAACCCCCTTCCATGAGGATGCCGGCTTCGAATGGAGCCGGCGGAGTGGAAGGGGTGCGACGGGTGCAGTTGCACCTGTCGCGATTTTCAGTGTCTGCTTGGTAGACACTGAAAATCTTGGTGGGGCCCTGTTAGGGGGCCCCTGCAGTACCCATGCCTTTGGCCCCACGACACCCGTTACCGCCAGCCAGGTTCTGGCGGTCAAAACCGCCAGAACCAGGCTGGCGGTAAGGGGGTCGGAATCCCCATGGCGGCGCTGCCTGCAGCGCCGCCATGGAGGATTCCCTAGGGCAGCGGGAAACCAGCGGGAAACCGGCGGGACACCGCCGGTTTCCCGTTTCTGACCGTGGCTGTACCGCCGCGGTCAGAATGCCCATGGATGCACCGCCAGCCTGTTGGCGGTGCATCCGCGGTCCACGGCCCTGGCGGTAGTCAACCGCCAGGGTCAGAATGACCGCCATAGTCACCTAACTATAACCTCACTTTAATCTTTATTTTTTCAGTGAATTTCTAAGTTCTTTTTAAAACAAAAATAGACCCTTTTATCACATCTAACTATAACATTACTTTAACCTTTGTTTTTTTAATGAATTTCTAGGGTATTTTTAAAGCAAAGTAATATTTTATTACCAATTATAGCTTGGTGTTCTGGTGCCCACCTGCCGGCACCCATCAACCACCACGCAGGTGGCCGCAGTGGGAGCCCAAGGGACTCCACAACCCCAGCTGGCTCCCTGCATGGTGCGTGATTCAGCATGGCTCCTGCAAGGAGGAAGCAGCGGTTTTGCATGCTCTCTCTGGGTGGGAGCAATATGTATTCTGTTTCCTTGCCCGCAGAGCTGTGGGCATGGAAACAGAACAGAAGTTTGCTCCCAGCCGACTGGAGCATGTTTAAATTTCCCGCCGGCTGGGAACACACTTCCATGGTTGCTCCAATCTCCAAATTGGCAGGAACAAACATGCTTCGTTGCCCACACTGGTGTGGGTAGGGAAAATACTGTCTCCTAGGGGTGGCTCCCCGGGACACAGTAAATGAGTTAGCTTTGGGGGATGGGGTCCCCGGAGCCTCTAAAGACTCAGGGAGGGGAGCCACACAGCAGCCTTCCATTTAAACTTTATTTCAGTCCCCGGAGGATGGAGTCCCTGGGACCTACAATTGCTTGGAGATAGAGGCTGCATGGCCCTTCCCCTTTTTTTAAGCAATCAGAACTGGGGCAGAGGGTCCCCGTTGCCTTCACAGGCTCAGGGTGCTTCGGGGATCCCTTCTTTTCATGAAATTGGCCCCATAGGATGAGGACCCTGGGGCCTTTTGAGGCTTGGGGAGGGAGGACCATATGGTGTTCCCCTTAAATAATATATGGGGCCCTGGATGGGATCCCCAGAGCATAATGTGGGTTTGGCAGGGGGCTCCTACTGACATGACCCCCATATATTTAATATAGAAAATGGCAGCTGTTGTTTTCTTCTTTTTTAGTGTTTTTGCAGTGATCCTGCAGGAGTGCTTCAGGATTGCTGGAAACTTTTTTTTTTTATTTTGATCCCAAGGGAGGCCCTTCTGCGTCTCCCCCACATGGCCTTGGGTGGCAGGGTATCCCTACCCAGCTCCCTTATATTCGTTTTTATTTAAAGTTCAGGACAGGGGACTAAATCCCCAAGTCCTGTAATAGCTGTCAGCAACATTTTTCTCATGTTTATGGCAGTCAATCAGAGAGCTTGCTTTTGCCTAAGGGAAAAAAAGCTCCCTGGGCCAATCAGAATGCTCCACTTTTTAACACTGGGTTTGAGAGACTCTCATGAGATTCCCTTGAACCCAACCATCCAGATATACACATATTTTTAAACCTTAACATCTCAGAAACTACTTAACACATTTACATCATATTACAAAAAATCACTATCTGTGGGCCAAGGTCTAGCTTTCTACCAAATTTGGTGTAATTCCGTTCAGCAGTTTGGGCGGTAGTGCTGTCTACAGAAGCCTACTGAAAATGCATGGAGAAACCGGGAGTGTGTTTAATCATCATTTTGACCTCGCATGAAGTTGCCCCTGCCATTCACAGGCGACATCTCAGACCATATACAGTTTGACAATGTGCATCAAAAATTGTGTAAATGCCCTAATAGTCTCAGCTTTGCAGGTGTTTACCTATTCTGTCAGGAGTCTCCACCCTAAAATGCCTACAACTTAATGCAGCAGGAATTACACTGTGCAGATCTGTGGTGCAAAGTCAAGTACAAGCTACGAGTGGGTGGACCTTTATCCCCAGTCTGAGGTTGCGACTCAATAGATCATGGTACATAAATGAGGAGAAGCACATTAAGCTCCACAACCATGAGAGTGATAGATTTGCAAACCACAAAAGTTAGCAAGTTTATTAACTCAAATCATCCAAATTAGTCACAAATCAGTAATTAATACATGAACAAAATTGTCAATATAATTGAAATCAATAAAAAATTCAAATACAAAGACAGGGGGAAATTGAAGCAGACATAGTTTCCTATAAAGGGAAAATCCCTAATTAAGTAAGATAGAAAATCGGGTGAATTGGGAAGAAGTCAAGGAGAAGGTGTTAGCAAGTAAAGCCTTTTAAGGCAGAATCAAATAAAGAGTCTGGGTAAGTAAATGAGAATAGATTTGCCCAGGAGTCTAAGGCCCAGATTTATACTTTTTTTGTGCCGCATTTGCGTCATTTTATGACGCAAAAGTGGCGCAAACTTACAAAATATAATTGTATTTTGTAAGTTTGTGCCGCTTTTGCGTCACAAAATGGAGCAAATGCGGTGCAAAAAAAGTATAAATCTGGGCCTAACTCTTTAAACAGGTGCAAAGATTAACTGATTTCAGCCATGAAACAATGGAAGTCCCTATTGCAGGACCTTTACCGGATATCTTGTATTATGATGATGCTATTGGGTTCGAGTGTTCTTGAAGGTGCAGCGGTTCAGCTCTCCGGGTTCAGACATACAGATAAATATTCTACTCAATGATATAGAAAGAAAAAGTGCATGGCAGAAGAGAACATTTCGACTAAACATGAGTCATTTAAACTAAGGCCTACATTAACTATGGTCAACTTTAACGTGAAAATAACACTGTATATATTTGCTTATGTGGCGGAGGTCATTGCCAATGTTGTGCAAAGTGTAAAATAATGAAAAAGAGTCACTAATCCTTTGCCCATCTCACCAGAGCAAATATGCTCACACATGGTAAGATACCATAATGGTGTAATATAATGGGTAAGTAAATGTCCTTTGTGAATGTAATATTAACGTTTTTGACAATGTGAGTTAATGTTCCTAAATAAACATATTTATTCACTTACACCAAACTTAGAGTCACAAATACCTTTCTAAATCTGGCTCTGAATGACGTGGCCAATAAATAAATATTCATCCAGCAGGTTGCATTTGTATGGCTGACTGAGCACAACTCCCTGTGCGGGGGCGAAGATTTTCATTGCTACATTCCATCCCCTGTAACCCTGAAATCTTTAGGAGCGCCCATAGGAGAACTCGAAAACAAGGAAGGCCGACAAACCTTCTACCAGTAGGGATGAAACAAAGGCTCCTGCAGCAAATGCGCCACAAGGGGCGAAGGTTCCAACCCTTAAAGGAGCCCCTATTCAGCCCAAGGCCAATAAATATCTGTGCGATTTGAGACATTTTGGGGCTCCTCATCGCATTCAGCGGGGGGAACATTATTTTGCGTTACCCCCCTGTGTACAAGGGATCCTTCTTGAAGTGGCGGGATCAGCTACAGGAGCTCACAGAGTGGAATGGCATGAATGTGAGAGACAGAAATCTATCCGAATCGGCAATATCTGATTCTTTGGAATTGGATATCAGCTCTGCCGGCGACCTTTGCCTTTTGTATTTAAAACTGGATTGATATACAATATTTCTGACGAAAGGCAATATTGCACTTTGCTTCTCACCAAAGGTTAGCTTATTGGTTTGTTTTTCTGAAGGATGTAGATGAGCAGCGGGTTCCATCAATATGGAAACCTGCAGAATGACAGTGAAGCTCGCTGTCACCATGATCAATGTTTGGGACTGTGTGTAGCTCGCATTTTGTTATAACACGCTCTTATGGCTACTAAAACGTTGTCTGAATTCACGTGGTAGTTAGCATCATCATCATGTAGGGTCCATAATTACCTATATACAATCTTTCTTTCACTCTAAAGCATCAGTCCAATTTTTATAGAATGTACAAATCCTCCCACTTCCTTTTCTTCTCTTTGGTTCCCTGTTGCTTTTTTAATCATTCTGTTCTTATTATTCATTCACCATCTGTATAATGTTGTTAAACTGCACTAGTTTCAACCTCCTTTTCTTCCTCTATTATGTTTGTTATTTTTACCAGACCCTTTTCTGGCTAAAATTAATTAAGTTGTATCCTATTAAAAAATAAAATTAAAAAATAAACCTTTCCTTCCTTTCATCCTGCTATCATTCCTTCTCCCGCTCTTGTCTTCCTTGCTTCCTTCAGTCATCTTGATCTTTTGTCCACTCTGTCCCTTTATTCCTTTCTTCCTCGGGCTCTTCCTACCTAAAATTCTCCTTTTCTTCTCCCTTCTGCGTTCGTTCACCTGTCATTCCATCCTTCCTTCGTTTCCTACTACCTTCCTTCATTTTCTCCTCTCCTCTCATCCCCTCTCCTCTCTTATCTATCCTTATTTTACTCCCTCCCTCCTTTCCCTCATTCTCTATTCCTTTATTCCTTCCCTTTCTCCCTTCTTTTATTCTCCAAACAGCCGCCCTTTATTTCCATTATTACTTATCATCGTTGTATTTTTTTTTCCTTCCTGTCCTAACACATTCCCAAACCTCCTTCCTTCAGAGCCCTTCCCCCCATTTTCTTCTTACTTCTTTCCATCCGGCTCCTTTTTTTAAGGGTGAGTACAAAGCGCTCCGTCCCTCTTCTAATCTCTCTTTAGGGGGATTTTAACCACACCCATGTTATGTCAGTCTCTTTGGTTCGTGGGCTTGCCTTTTAAAATCCGCTTGTTTTCATTTGTGGAAGGCGTGTATACGTCATGCCTTTTCCAGTGTTTAAACCTCCTCGAGAGCACCAGTAAACTACTGGAAACATACGAGGCTCCATGTTTTCCATATGGTTTCTCGACTACCGTTTCTCTTTATTTCGCGCTCCTTTTTAAAAAAAATTATGTGGCAAGAAAAGTCCGGTTAGGAGTTTACAACGCTAATAGCTCTAACTCGACGTAATGCAAGACTTGTTGTATTGCAAATGCTTGTCAATTATTGGTTGGCTGCAATTTTGTTATTCATATCCAAGAACTGTGCATGTGTTCACATACTGGTGGCCTAAGAAAGCGTAAACAGCATTGTTGCAGCAATCTATTTGTGACAGTAAGAGATAGTTGAATGTTTTATTAAAATGAATAAAGACTGTGAGTGCAGTTTTGGGAACATAAATACCAGGCACAATGATAGCTGATGATTGCACAAAAGTGGGTGAATAGAAACCAGACGATGTGTGCTATCAACATACAATAGCAAGTATAATAATTACATTTTCTAGTTGTTATTAAATAATGTTGCCATATGTTTTACAGAACACCGGTGAACCAACATGTATTTACAGGATTGTGTTGCAGCATAATATTGACCCAAAATGGTACTCTTTACCATTTATTCTTTCATCTTTCAGAATTGTTGCTAATTTTTTTCCACGAGTAAAACAATAAGCTGGTCTAACATCGGTTTTACACAAGATTAATTATTAACGCTCCAAACTTTTGGAGAGAAACATAAAATGTAACTATTTAGAGCTTCTTACCTTAATTACTTTTTAAGCTAACACCACTGAAGAGAAGACATATTTTCTACAAAATGTTAATGCACCAGACATATTTTAAGCACTTTCTGTCACACAATAATTACAAAGCATTTTGACTAGGAAAGCTTGTTACTGTATTTGCTTGGTTTGAGCTCATTTTGACACAAAAGTCCATCTAAAAATGTAAGCATTGCTAATTTTCTGTCACACAATAATTACAAAGATCATCAAACACGCTAGTCAGTTGATTGACTAAAAAGAATCAAAACATTTTGCAGCCAAAACCGCGAAGGCATAAAATAACAGGATTCACAAGGGCCATATCCAGAATATTAAATCGAGTTAACATTCAAAATTGAATGTGTTCTTTTTTACCTCAAATGAGATCTGTAGTACAAATCTAAGCTTTTAATGATACTGAGTTTTATCTGCTGCACAAAGATGAGTGCAGTGCCAACGTTTGACATATGGCCATTAAAAAGGTGTTTCCTCAGGACCAAGTTTTATACTTTAAAAATACTAGTCTTGAATGCTTTCTTTTAGCAACATGGACCACAGACAAATTAATAATCAGTGCTCCCCATTGTAATGAAAAAGAGAGACCTCGTTATGAGGTTACTGTCAATAGCTCTGGTAAATCCAGCCCTCTGAGACAAAGTAACCAACTTAAATAATTTAAGGGGGTAGAAAAAAAACAGGCTTAAAGTTAAGGACCTAAAAGTTTATTATGAGCCTAGTAATGCCTGAGGTTACAAGTAACTCATATTAAAAGTTTAAGTGGGCACCTGCAGATACCATGAGTCATTTGAGCATAATCCTGATATCCAGAAAGGTTTTCAGTGGGGCAGATCCTAATCTGAACGTGACACAACACCTAAACTCGAAGAAGTTTACGAATGTCTTAAATGAAGTGCCACGCCCAGATGGGAGCTACAGTTAACTAAGTTCTTGAATATCTCTATTCCCCAGATCACCACTTGTCACCACCTAGAAGTTGTTGCATTTTAATGTTTTATTTGTATTTCAATAGGACAGTCACTTGTATATTTTATGTCATGCTTTGAATATAAAGTTAACCAGCTCAGCTTACTGTGCATGATGGCAGCCCCAGCAAGACCAGTTATTGCAGCCCTATCATGGTTATCAAGATTGACCTTTTCAGAGCCAGAGATTCGGACGCAATCCCTAAAGCAAACACACCCTATTCAAAACACATTTCTAGGACCATTGTCTTCTGAGCCATCAACAGTAACTGCTTCTTTCTGTTGAAGCCAGGTCTGCTCTAGTGGACCACTGCTTGCGAAAATCATAACGTCCATGTGTTGATTTCCATAGCAGTAATGTTCCACAGCCATGAAGTGCGTCAGGAGTTCAACCATCGACATGTTACATTTCCCAGATCAGATACATATTTTAAGGTGTTAACATGTTGCTGGTCCACAGAGTAAATTCTTTGGATGCAGATAAAATCAAAAGAAGATCAGCAAAAGACAGCCTAAAGAATGATAAGGCAAGTAGAACACAATCTGCTGAATCAAGACGCTTTGAATTGGGACCTGACTTGTATCACTTTCAAAGCCCATCTGCACTATTTCTCACTTTTTACTACAAAGATGTACAATATCTACTAGACCAGGAGGAACAATCAATGCCCTAAGCTTCTTCCCGAGCAAGACTTGATCTACTGGGCGCATGGAGGCTTTACAATCAATGAAGGAACTTAAAAGTCGACCTGATATATTTTGTGGGTTCCTAGCTATATACCAAAGTGTTGATATTAGTGCATTATACTTTAACCTAGATTGCAACCTTATTGTTCCATTGGCAATAATTTATCTTGAGCTATCCAGCATTCCAGTCTTTCTAGGAACAAGCTTATAAATATTTTAGATGTGGAATGTAGGAAGAAAATCAATCTATATAAACAGAACCAAAACTGTTAATTATTTTTAAATAACTTTATTAATGCAGTCCAATAGATTTAGAAATTCTCCTGTAATGTGCAGGCCAACTGTGTTTAACTGGTTGCAGTAGACTGGTACCCACTTTTGTAGCATTTCCTATCTGTCCTACAGCAAACAATGAAAAGTGCACTGCTCTGCCTAAATTCAAAATTGCGAAACCTTTCTTCCCATGCGGAGAGCTTGTGTGTCTACCCCAGAGGTGTGGCCATGGAAATGAGCAAGCCCTCCTCTGTGTTCATTTCAAACTAGTGCTGGAGGCAGCTCCTTCCCTACTATCATTGAGTCTGGCTGATTGTAGGAGCAAAGTAGGGGACTGTGCAGGTGTTATCTGACAGCTGGCCCCTTTGAAGATAATTACGTTCATGAATTCTGACCAAATGGTCACCCTGCCAGAGGAAGAGAAACACTTCCCCATACCCAGGCCTTTGCCTTCCTTTCTGTGAGCAGAGTTCACTCATCATTCAGGGTTGAATGCTCAGAGGGCTGCAGCTGGAGGCCTCCAGAGGGTTAAGGCAGAGAAAGGGTAACTATCTAAAATACATTTTCCTGAACATCTATTAAAAATCCAACTTCACTATTAAATTTGGATTTGAATAATTATTACAAAGAGTCCAAGAATCAAATTTCTAGCTGTTTCTTAGTCAGAAATAGCATTAGTAAATTTACTATTGCATCCCATTATTTTTCTATTGAACAGCCAGCCTTGCTATAGTGAAAATAGCTTTTGGGACTTTTTCACTGTAAAGACATTTTCAACATGTCCTAACTTTAAATATGATGCACCCTGTCTTATGAGCAGTAAGGCCTACATAGGGGTGGTTTATTTATATTTAAAAGGAAGGCTTAGACAGCTCAAAAGTGTTTACTTTTACAGTTGGTCGCATTTCAAGGCTATAGTCAGGCTACAATGGCATGCCTGAAGCCATGATTTACACCATCAGAGTAGTGGATAGCACAATAGGTGCTGTGGTCCACAAGCAAAATTGATCATTCCCTGTGTATGCTCTGTACCAATTTCATCATGTTGAGATTAGGAACACTGGCACTTTACCACTCGTTAGTAGGGATAAAGTGCACACAATTCAGCAGCCAGAAAAATATGATAGGGCAAAAATCTGGGGATACACTACAAACGATGGTTAATGCTTAAAACATTTTTTAAATTATTATGATTAATTTTCATGGAAACACTGATGACCCTCAATTACATTGTGTGAATTAATGAATCAACCAAGATCATTGTTTCTTGCTTCTGGTTAATGACTTGTGGTTGCTTGGTATATTAGGCTTCCCCTTGTTTATCACTTGTACCAAGGTAAAGCAAGAACATGTCAAAATGACTAAGGTACTTTACAGAACATAATTGCTGAAATGTATTTGTATTGCTGGATGACACACTCCTTATCCTGAAACAAAGGAGCAACCCAGTGCTCAACCAAGCCAGTGGTCCTCTCAGATCAAAGTAAAGGCATTTTAAGTGCTTAAAAATGTTGAACAACAAGCTGTCACTGTTGCAAGATTGGAAGCAGGTTCTAACTGTATCTTAACTGCCGTTGTCCAGCTATCCTCTGCAAGCAGGGAGGGGTCTGTGAGGGACACAATGTATGCATTGCATGTATTCATTTTTTATTTTTTTTACGCAAGAACGTATTTTGTGAGAAAATAATTCCTAACAAAAAGAACCTGCTCAGTAAGTGAAAATGGATCATTCATGACTACATCTGCTATAACCTGAAGGTCAAAAAGTAGAATTCCAGCAACACTAATACTTGTGTAATAGTTGTGGTAACACTACCCACAGATGCATTTCTTCTCCTTGTTATAAAAAAAATATTTTGGGAGATAATCGTTTATAAAGCTCGAAACATAAATATCCCGCTTGATCTGCAAAATATTCTTTCCAGTCA
The DNA here is from genome assembly GCF_031143425.1 of Pleurodeles waltl. Classification (NCBI taxonomy): domain Eukaryota; kingdom Metazoa; phylum Chordata; class Amphibia; order Caudata; family Salamandridae; genus Pleurodeles; species Pleurodeles waltl. The sequence goes on from NC_090444.1 coordinate 1,744,861,306, forward strand.
ATGAAATATGAAATAGGGTCTGGTCTCCTCAGATACTGTCTTTTTGGAATTGATTGAATATTCAACTGTACATATTTTAACAGTGACACCACTAATAAGAAAACTATTAGTCATGATGACAACAGCAACATCAGCAACAATTATGAACATCAGCAACAAAAGTGTCAAAACAATAATAGCAATTTTGTATACATTGCGTACCATACAGCACCTCACAAATTATGTATTGTTATTAATGGACCTCATGAAAATAGCATATCCAATCTGCTGAAAGTTAAAACCATTTACAGAAGAGCAACACCGCTCATGTAGCGTGCATTGCCTCCTTCGATTTGGATGCACTTGCTAAGCGTGCAAATCCCTCCTGATCCCACCCTGGTGCCCACGTGCGTGCCTGTTGTGTTATTAAGCCCTGGGATTGGTGGCACACAATAGCTATTTGGCAGGGAAGTCAGCAGCAGCCACGGTGCAGTGGAGCTGAAAGCCCAGGTCTTCCTAGACTAGCGGCCCTGGGTGACAGGCCACACGTGCTCAAAGGGGCGAAAGGCAGAAGAAAATAGCAGGGCAGGAGTTACAAGGCGGATACGCCCCCTCTACAAAGCGACACACAAGAGTGCAAACAGCTGGGCCCTTCTCCACGCTCCGCCTCTCGAGCGACGTAAACCGTATGTCAGCCAGACCCGCCCTGCCCCGAGTGTGGTCCCGACCACCGAAATGATGACGAACCTTCGGAGAACGGTGCACGTGCGCACGCATCGCATCAAATGCGCTCGCTGCGTCAGGCGTACGTCACTCGGCAGGGCTTCTCGCGGGATGCGAGTGGACGTGACGCACCTCCCTGCTGACCGGTAAACACTGCTAGGGAAACAGACACCCCGTGCAGGCCACGTCACAATCCGGTGTCTCGCGGCGCGCAGACAGGAGGATTAATCCTGAGATCTGTCTGTTTTTTTGTTTGCAGTGTTTTTTATAGCGCGAACTCAACGCGAAGGTATTGCAGCGCTCTATACGCATTACACCTGGAGGCATTCATTTTTTTCAAGACAGAGGGACGTTAAGGGATTTGCCGAGAACCAAAGGATGTTGATGGTTCTTGAGCCCAGCCTAGGCTCGAAACTAGTTCTACAGTTCATAAATCGGCAGCTCTCACTATCACAGAAAAAACTATGAATTAAACCTGAGAGCTGTCTGTTCCTCACCGATCTCTGCAGGAGGCACACCATCCATTAAACTATCATACTAGCAACTGTAATAATAATTATTATTATATTATTATTCAGGGACATAGCAACCAGTAGTGCAGGAAGTGAAGTGGCACCCAGGCCGTGGGCAGAAGGGCCCATTGCACCTCAATTAATGACCATAGAAAGCATAACTTTAATATCATTAGTAGGATTTAGTATAACAGTAATTAACGCAACACGGACACATGATAATTGTAGTAACAATAATTACACAAGCAGCATCATTGCTAAACCCATAGCTTCTGGTATCTTCTTTCCCACTTCACCCGCTTCTATACCTGACGAATGTCCGACAATGAACTTTGTAACATTCTCTTGTTCGATCTCTAGTTGTGATTTTGTGCAATATAATTCTGTCTTCTGTAGTAAAGGCTCTGAGGTTTCCGTGTCACCGTGTAAAGTGGTCTGAAGGCCCCGCGCCTTATACGACTTACATAAAACTATAACCAGTGCTTTAACTGGGCCGGTTCTGAGTACCGGCACTTTTTTTATTTTGAGAGGGAGAGTACCGGCACATCTCAAGAAAAACGTAATACTTTTAATTGGAGAGTACCGGCACTTCTCGGCACTATAATTTTTCCATTTCAAGCACTGAGTCTATAACAATAACACTACTACAGCGGCGTAACAAAACTTGAGGGGCACCCTGCACAGTACTTGGAAAGGGGTGGCACCCCCCCCCCCCCACCCCCCCCCGTCAGGGCCGTGCACAGGAGCCCCTGGAGCTGGCCTCCCCCGCATCGCGGGGACTGCGGGTGGCATTGTTACGCCACTGCTAGTCCTACAAACAAAAACAAGCAATAACAATACTGGTAATAGTAGGTTTTTTTTATCATGATACCTATAATTAATTTAATAATACCATAGTAAGGAAATAAAACGGAATATTAATAACTTAATAATACTGCCACTGCTACTTTCTACTAAGACTCATAATAGCAATAAATATAACATTAACAACATTGCTAATACTAATAATAGGCAATAATATTGTGAATAATAATGATTGTTTTATGCTTATAACTGTATTATTATTTGAATAAACGTAAGTGGAAAAAAAGATCAGGAATATTTATGATCTAATATTAAAACCGCTACCATTTACTAGTATTACTACTGCCACCACTATTACTACTACAAATAATACTGATGATAATAATAATAATAAGAAGAATCTCGCTAGGGGTTTAGAGGTTTTAAAAGTGCTTCCTGGTCGGATGCAGTCAGGGCTCAGTGTTAAGGCTGCCACAGCCTTGTATACATTCACCAGGCTTTAAGTCCACATGACGTACACAACTTTGATGGTCAGGCGACCCTTCCTGTGTGCCACTGAGATGGCACTGCCTTCTCTCTTTACCAGCCTCACTCCCCCCCCCCCCCAACACCCTATGCCTCCGGGTATCCTCCCCCGCATCCCTCCAGCTAGCCCCCTACCTCTCCTCCCTCCTCCCCCCCCTCTCCATCCCAGGTCCCCTCGGCCCCCTCCTCCTCCTCCCAGCATTCTGTCAAGCAATGGGCTGTAAAATAGTTATCCAGCCCAGCAGACAGGCAAGTGCCATTTGAAAGTAATTTCTGCCCCCGGCCCTTGGCCCGGGGCAGAGCAAGCGTGCTCTCTAACTGATCAGCCTGGATATTTCATTATTCATTAATTTACTGTTTAACCAAATCCTGCTCATTATCAGAGGCAACGCTTGGCAGCGCCCAGCGAACAGTAGCAGTTGGTGTCAGGCGTGGAGAATTGGCGCATTTGATCCTGGGCTGTTTTATTATTCAGCGCCACTGACTGAGAAAAAAGGCCCATGAATAATAAAGAGGCAAAGCATGTTTGAACCGAGAGGCGTGAAGCAGCCGTACAAAACGGCAGCAGCGAGGCCATGAAAGGGAAGGCCAGGCGCTGCAGTGTTTTAAAGTCGCCGAGCCAAAAGGCAGGGCTGTGTCGCCGCGTATGGCTCGCGTAAAACCCACTGGCTCCATAGTTGCAGGGGGCACATTTTTGACTAATTTATTCGAGCAAAGGTTTCTGTTTTCCTGGCGCATAAAAGGACATAAAAGAAATTATAAATACAAAGGCTGAACTATTAAGTTTAAGAGGATTAGTTTACAAAGGAATGATTTGCCATATGCGTGGACTAGGTTTACTAAAATGGATTTGCTAGCAGTTTAAGCGTGGGTTTTGTGATTTTTTTTTTTTACATATTAGGGCCAATCACGCAAAAAAAAGAGGAAATCTACACATGGTACTTTGCCACCAAACATTTACACGAATTTCCTAATTTTTAGCGTTTCATAGAAGTCCAAGGAGGCGATTTGAAAATGTAAGCAAGTTGCAGATTCCGGGGGTATGCTTACTCGCTAGAATATTGAAAACAATCTGTAATGAAAGGAAGGTGAATTTGAATTGCATTTTTTACTTTTTTCAGCATGGGAAATATTTATCTATGTGGAAGAAAGCCTTGCACAGCTCTGCCTGAAAATATGTGGTGGTTGGGACCATTTCTCCCATTTGACAACCTTTTACAGGAGGAGAGTATATGAGAGTTTTTCAAAATACACCAAACATTAGTCAGACTAATTTAAGTCAACCTTACCCAAACCTAAATTTAGGGACATTTCATCAAGTTTCCACATTTCCAGAGTAGTACGTTGAATTTGCGATAAACGAATACTGGAAATCATGCTTACATGAGTTAGAATTGGGAAATGACAAACATAATATTCACCTTCCATAAAATAAGTTTGCAAAAGGTTGTGTCAATAGTTCGCACGGCGGTGTTTTCTTTCCACCAGTCTGAAAGTTTTTCCGCTTTGCATTTTCGCAAAACGAGTGGTTTCAATTTCTTTGCATTTAACGAATCGTGTAATAAAATAGCGTCATTTCACATCGGAGATCACCCTGAATTATAGCCATATAATATGAAATTTAGAAATGTAGGAGAGACAGAGTCCTATAATCACTCAGCAGTTAAAATACGGATCAGTAATAATTGGGAGATAAGACAATAGTTACACTGTCCAAACAATTGTGAAAGTGGTCGCAAATCCAAGGGTGTTGTTGAAGAAAATGGTGGTAATCAAATTGTGGAATTATATGAGTTTATAAAAATAATACAAATTGTTTCTTATTACGGTAAAATACTGACAGGAGTGCTCGTTCATTAAAAAGCATTTATTTGGAGGACAGCAGTAAATGAATCCAGTTTATTGCTACCCACCATTCCACTGGAAGGCTGCTTTGGGAAATAATAATTGAAGTTCTTGCTGCTATAGACTCCAGCTCTAGATTTTTTTTTATTGCTGATGAAGCTTTGCACATAGGAAAGGGCTTCTAAGCTGTTTGCCCTGTAAGCTGCAGGCACAGACCTCACCACAGTGGAGCGCGTCTCCACAGAGCCTGACTGACATTGGCGTAGGGAAAGATCATTATTTACCCTCTTTTTGGATTCATATATTTATAATTTAGTTCCAGAATATCAGATCTGCAGAATTTGTCTTGACAAATAAAGAGGACAGAAAAATAGGAAATGAGAAAAAAACCGCACCTCCTGGTGCAGCGGAAAGTTTGCGCAGGGCGAAAGAGATGCTGCAAAATAAGTGCTGCATCTGAACTCCATGGTCTGTAGGTTCACCTGTAGGAGAGCAGTGGTGCTTAGCGTTGTAGAAGTTCAAATGATCTGCAGACCTGAAGCAAAGCCATGACCAGGATAGCAGTGTGCAGGAAGAGAAATCAATGTATTTGAAAAAGGGAGTAGTGGAAGCAATATGAGAGAAGAGTGATATGGAGTATAACAGAGGTGGGGAAAAGGCCACAAGGGCTTGTGGCAGTGGTGGCTGCCACTGAACCATGGTGGCGGGGTGAGGGGAAATAAAAAAAAGAAAGAAAAAAAATACACTAACCTCTACTATGGACGGAGACGGGTTCGTCTCCTCCGTCCTCTTCCTGGAAGCACACAGGCTTCCAGACTCCCCTCCAATCACGACGCTGCTGTCACCAGCATGACAGCAGTGCCACGATTGGTGTAAGCACCCTGCTTCGGCGCACACATAGGGAGTGGCGCCCTGTGCATTTTCTTCTCCTGTTCAATACAGCCGGGTGGAGAAATACAAAGTGTGCATGTCAGTTAGGCTGGCCCTATGGTGCACCAACCACTCCTCCCTCCAACACCCTAACCTGGCACACCAAAAAAATAAAACAATAATAACGCTTTGTTATTATCATTTTATTTTTCCTTCCCCTTCTGCTGAAAACAGGGGGGCGATGCTGCTCTGCCTTAGCAGAGGAGCCGCCCCTAGATTGTGGCCAGATGCTCCCATTTTGCTCCCCCATTTTGTGTTCATATTTGCCTTGCTTTCTGACTCGAGCCACTGGTTCTCACTTTCTTGCACACTGATTAGCTTGTTTCCTAAGTTATTTGCACTTTCATTGTTACAGCTTTGTGATTCCCTCCATCTGTAGGATTCCATGAGGGAACTACAACCCTCCGAGACCCCTTTGCAGTATTATGTTATGTTATTCAGATTTGGAAAGCGCACTTTAGCTTGAGAGGGTGTCCTGGTGCTAAGCAGGTGTGAGTCTAGCCACACCTATGGCCTAGTGGGACTACTCAAAAAGCCAGGTCTTCAGCTTCTTGCAGAATTCAAGAAGTGAGGTGGCTCTTATGTGTAGTGACAGATTGTTTCTCGCTTCAGGAGTGATCTAATAGAAGGCTGGACTGCTGGATCTGGTTTTCCATATGTGTGGGATTTGTGCAAGTTGAAGTCCGAATAAGCGTAGGTGTCTGGAAGATTTGGGAACGCAAATACAATTGTTGAGGTATGCTAAGCCAGTGTTACACAGTGCCTTGAGAGTGTCGGTGAGGAGTTTGAATTGTGCTTGTTTGTGAATGGGGAGCCAGTCGAGCTCCTTCAGAAAGGAGCAGATCCATTGGAGTGTGCGTCTTTGGACTGCAATGTTATGTAGGCATTGGATGGGGTGAGAGACTATGTCAAATGCTGCCAAGAGTCATGCAGTTGTCATCTGTGGTGGCAATGAGGACATTTTCCATGCTGTGAATGGCTCTGAAACCAGACTGAGTAGTATTGAGGAGTTGGCGGTTGTTGTAGTATTCAGTGAGCTATGGCAATGTCAGGTGCCCATGAAGGATTTAGCCAGATTTCCATAAGGAAAAGTAAGTCAGGGGCATTGTCATGCAGCAGGTCCCAGATCTCTGTGGTGAGCGAGCGGGTGTTAAAAAGCATGCATGCCAGTGTGGAGTGTTGTGTGGGTGGTTGCAGGACTGTGTGAGTGTGTGAAAGTTAGATACTGGGAGCTGTTGTTGCAGTGTTCAGTGTGGGTAAGTGCATGAAAAGTTGCAGGAAGCACCAGAAAATGCTTCTTCGGTGTTGTGTATTGAAGCGAGGCAACAGCATGTGGAATGGGAGACGTTTTTGAGGGTGCAGCGAGTCACAATGTGGTAGCGACAGGAGGAGGATGGACCAGGGTTCCTGATGCAAGGCGCAATGCAGGCGAGGAAGGGCACAGACAGGCTTTCCTTTGGTGTGCCTTTGGTGCACCCACGATGTGCCGGCACTGCACGTCCACTGTATGCCTCATGCTGTGGCAGCCATTAAATAGGCCCTGGAAGGTAAGAGGAGTGATGTCACGTCCTGTGCAGATTGATGATGGGAAATTCTGTAAAATCACTTCCAGTGCAGATGGATGATGAGTGATGTCATTTTCATTGATTAACTCTTGTTGCCAACAAGGCATCACTGCAGGTTGAAGGGCCCAATAAAAGTAGAATGCAGCACCCACGTGCAGAATGTTTGGACCTACTTAGGCCCTCTTCATCCGTGCAGCCATTTGTTTTGACAAATTTACAATTGCTGTTGATGTAAACTCCAGGGACCACACACATATGGTGTTACAGGGGCCATTCAAATGAAGTTCATCCAAGCTCATGTGTGAGATTCACCCACGCTAACCAATTTATTTCCATGGTCTGACATTTATACATCTTGCTTAACATCTATCCTACTTTATCCATAATGACATTGTTCTAAATACTAATTAATAAATAAGTGAAAGACAACATCAGCTTCATGAAGTTACTTACTGTTTAAAAGAAGCTGAGGCATGAATAGAATTCATGTATTAAAAAAAACAGAGAAATTGTATTATTTGTGGGGCTATCACACCATATTGCATCACACACCTACCACCCTACTTCCATAGCTTGCAACCTGTCCTACAATCACAGCTTGTCAACCAACCTCATCTAACAAAAACAGAACCCTTCAAGTCTTGTTGGGTGTGTGGGTGGACACTCAGAAAATCACTTTCTGGTGGCATGAAAGAAGAGTCATGAAGGGCTGTGCCACCCTTTCCTGACTCTTAAATACACCTCGCATAACTACCCGCCCCCACCCTAAACCCAGCTATCCTGTCTGGCCTCTTCCTCCCCACAAAGTTTCCCGGGGGAAGACTAGGCTGCACCTAGCTTCCACCAGGACCTTCCATCATTGGACAGTCACACTCCATATTCCAACAATTTGCATAAAAGGCCATTTATTAGGACCGGATTGCTAAATCATATATAACCAATTCAAAATTTATAACATCATCAAAAATATATTAAACATGATCTCCTTCTTCACCCCACCATCTCACACCATGTTGCATCACCCATAGTTTTCACCTTTCTCACCCTACCTCCTTCATTCCCAATTCTTCCTCACATCATTTCCCTTCTCCAGCCCCAGACATCCCACAACATGTCCATCATCTATGCTCCTTCCCCCCCTTACAAGGGGTGGATTCACCTGCATCTGACTTTCCACCCCTCCAACTACTGCCACCGAGGAAAACCTCAGAGGGTGCTTTGCTGCCCTCCTGACTAATGTAACACATCATGTTAGCGTGTACCTGTCCCACACCAAACTCCCTCATTCCACAGTTGTCCAATCAAATCCATGAGTTCCAACATGTAATAAGCATTGCCTAGGTTAGACAAATTAACCCTTCAGAACGAAAAAGCTTACTCTTCTCCATCTTGGTGCCTGCATGTGCCACAACCTTAATGTCCCTCACTGAGCAAAAATCCCTCATTGCCTAGTTGAGATTTCTCCTAGCCTTGTCAATGGTTGCATGCTTTCCTGCCCCCTCCATTTCCTGCAAGGCACAAACTCTGTCCAAACCAGGTAAGTCCCTGCCAATTTTTGTTTCGGTAACTCCATGTTCTGTTGCATGTGTTGCAGATGTTTCAACCCAGATAGCCATATGAAATCATTCTCTCCCAGTTGAAAAACCATCATGTCTGGACAACCCTATCTTGGCACCATTGTAGCTAAAGACGGCAACAAGTTGCCTCACCTCATATCCCTTTTCACCCACCAGAGCACCTCATGCCTCCTATTAGGCAGTCCCAGGTTCCATCCATATAGTTGACTCTCCATGTATTTAGCTGCACATTTAATGAACAAATGGCCCATCATCCACATCAGCACCTTATGTCTCTCTGGGCTGCTTACACATCCTATGCGAAAAGGGGTAGGTTAGTTTCCTAGCAGTACAAGAAACACACCTTCAAAAACCTACTGCCTGCACTCTCCTTTTCTCACTTTCGCACATATCTCTCACAGCATCTTGACTTCCAAATACCTATTTTGCAAATCTGAGCCAACAGTTGCTGCCCCAATCCTAAAAGAGTAAGTCCCAAAACCCACAGCATTAAGACCCAGCTTCTTCAAGGCCCTGCGAAATACTGCCAACAACTGAAAAGCCATGACCTTGTCCCCTCCTTTGTGACAAACAATCACTTTGTGTGTGACCTGGCCAGGGTTGAAACCTGTGCCATTCACTCACCGGACCCACTTTCACTTGACCACCCTCCTGCAGCCAGATCAACCTATCCCTACCTAGCTGGTCCATCTTGGATTTAGGCAGCCACTCAATTCTGTCCAAACGCACTTCATTATGCCTCACTCCCACCTAGCCTTCTAATCCCAGCAACTGCGACACCTTAAATGCTCCAAAAAACATCAAAACCATATACAACTTGAACAAGGCTAATTCGAATGTATCATAGCAACACTCAGGTAAACATCTCAAAATGTCAAGCACCAGCTTAAAGGTAATGTCTTCACACAGCTCTCTACCACAGTACCTCTTTCTTTGCCCCAACCCTTCAACATTCTACCCAAAATATCATCCCTCTCTGGGCCGAAACCTCAATATAGCTTGCTGTAAAAGGACACACCTGCCAACTTGCTGGTGATTGTCATGGGAGATAAACCTTTGTAAATCAAAAACAAAACACATCACCAATCCTTCCCTGTAGTCCTGACTCAGTTGCCTCCCTGCTCTTCCTTCAAATGACTGAAATTCGTTCCATGCGAGCTGATAGCTCCTCCTGGTAGACTCCGCTGAAGACATCTCCACCAGCCTAATCACTCTTGTGCCCCCCTTTCCAGATCCCTGTAGGAATCAGCATCTTGGTCTGCTCCGCTCCAGGTGCCAGGCTGTGAAATCAAATCCACTGTGAATAAGACAAGGATTTAGCTATAGGATTGCTTACAGCTGGCCTATGGTTAGCCTTGAAAGCAATATTCAACTGCAAGCAAATCAACATGAAACAATGTAAGAGCCTAAGTACCCTCAGGTCTCTAGTCTTCTGTCTGTTAACCAGTTCAACAACTGTCATTTTGTCCACAGGGAAAAGCGCTGTCCTGTTTGCCATCTCACCCCCCCCCCCCCACCAGTGTGACTAGCAGAAGGAAAAATTCCAAAAAGGCTATACTTCGTCCTTGTTGGAGCTAATTTTGAGGCCAAAGCTCAGCACACCATCGTCCATAAGCCAATTCGGTGTGTGCCTGCGGCATCAGAAAAAAAATGCACTTGCCACACTGTATTCTCCTCATGAAACTTCATAGAACTACTGTTAAAATCATCCAGAAAAGATCACCACACACCTAGTTCCGCCCTTACCGCCATGGAAATCCTTATCATGTGATGGGGTAATGTGGCACTAGACATAGCCATTCCCAGTCTTCTGCAAAAAGTACAACCTGCTCTTACAACTCTGCAGGCAAAATTCAGAAAACCTAGCAACTTCTGTATTTTCCTCAGCTCCAGCCTCCTCTCCACCATCACTTCATACAGAAAACTCTTAACCACCGGAACCTCTCCTCCTGGCATTCTTGCAGTTATATTCACTGTGTCCAGTTCAATGCCCAAAAAGGTCAAAACCTTGCTTGGGCCCTCGGTCTTCTCAGGAGCCAATGGCACTCCGACGTTAGTTGCCATGACTTCAAAACATCTCAGCGCTCCGTGACATTCTCCTGTCTCTGCTCTCCCCACAAACAGGAAATAATCTAGGTAAAGCAACACTTCCCAAAGCCTGCTCCACTTTGTAAAGCCCCACTGTAAAAAGGAGCTGAAGCCTTTAATAAGGCACAGGAAATAGCACATCCCATAGGCAAGGCCCTGTTGACATAAAGGACACCCTCAAACTGCATCCCCAACAAAGAAAAATCATCAAGGTGACTCGCCAGTGCTGGAAGGCTGATTTCATGTCACACTTTACCAGCTCTGTTACCTGTCCACAGTGTGTGACCAGCTTGATGGCATTGTTTACTGAACCAATCACCACTCTAGTGTCCTCCATGGCAATGAAATCATTAACTGAGGTACCCTGTGGCCAATACAAATGATGAATCAATCTGTATTCCCCTTCTAGTTTATTGGGCACCACATCCAGTGGGGATATGATCAAGTCAGCCAAAGGTCAATCGTAGAAAGAACCTACAATCCTCCCCTCACTAACCTCTTTCTGTAGCTTGGCCACCACAACTAAAGTTTCTGCTTTGGCTGACTGCAAATTGTGAGCCCACCTCCTACCTCTGGGACCCTGGTAACCCACCCTGAAGCCCTCCTGAATACCCCACAACAGTATCAGTGCTCTCTCTTTGTCCGGGCACATTGCCAGTCAGGGTCGCAAACCTTCCAATTTAATTCGGCATAGGAGCCCTTTAGACCAACAGGGTACTGTTGTCCTCTACCTCTAGTCACTTTCCACTTTTCTGAGGGGCTAGCCAGTGTGAAAAACAGTGCAATGGATGTTGACCTCCACATTGCAGCACTCTTGTTTAAACTGCAGGGGCCTGGAACAAAAAGCCCTAATACTCCAACAAGCCCCTGAATTCCCAACTGTGCCAGTGTTCTTTGGTGTGTTTCCCGCCACTTCCTGAGTGGGTCGCCGTGTGGGTTGAGCCATTGATTGCGTGGAAGACATCCACTGCATCTACAGCTCTGAATCAACATCCCCCCAAGGTTTGTCAGGATTCATACTAACCCTAGCTCGAAATTCCTCATCATAGATGAGCCGCGCTTAGCCCCAAAATGCATTTGAGCCTTCCTTATGATGTCTATATATCTAAATCATGCGATGGCTCCATCAGGGTATTTTTTCACAATAAATACTGGCGTGTATCAGGAAGGCCAAAGTCCAGTTCTCCATAGTAATGGGAACCCTACGCTGCTGTGCCAGCAGCCATTCTTCTTCCTTGGACCCCTCTTTTGCCTGTATGTCCCTGTGAAAAAGTTTGAACATGTCAACTTATTTGTGCTTCCATATTCTATTCTTAGTTTGATCTGATGTATGTGACCCTAAGGGCATGGCAATCCCTATGTATGGCAACTTCTTTTCATGCCCTCCCCCATCCTTGTTCTCATTGGCCACATCCTCATCTACTGTCTCAGAGTCCCTCTGGACCCCTATACTGTCCTCCAATTTTTTGTCCTGTTGTTCCTTATTCTGTCCGGTCTTGTCTCTCATCACTTTTGCCATCTCACCTACACCTATTGATTTACACTTCTTGGCACCATGCCCACCTCCTTAAGAATCCCAAACCATTACCACCAACCTTTCTTACCTGGCGATAATCCTAGGTCGTCCTTTCTCGGTTTGCTGCTCCCCTTGTGAGCCGCCTTCCACTGCCCAGAGGTGTCTCCACTATTCACACTTGACGTCTGTAAGACACCAATTACCAAGACTGTTGTATCACAACTCCCAACTCCTTTCAATACATGCTGCACACCTCCTCGCCATCATGCACCTCTTCATCCTCCCTCTCATTGCTCCCCTCATCATAATCCAATTCTACATCATCTGTGCCCACGGCCATATCAGGCATCATGCACTCTGTCGCTCTCCCCATCTGCATATCCAGCATAGTCCTGTCTGAGGTAGAAAAGAAGGCATCCAATGAATTGCCTGGTCAATCCTTCAGTGTAGGCAATGCCACTAAAGACCTCCGCTAGCTCTTCGGACCAACGTCCAGGGGCCATGAAGTTCCCCAATAGTGTCACCAGGTGTCTCTCAGCCTCTTGTACTGACTTTGCTCCACTAACCGCTTGGCTGCTCCTAAGCCACCAAACCCACCAGCTGCAATAACTCCCAAAACCAGCACTGCGTCCTCACCCTCCTTTATTTCCACAACCATCTTCCTCCCCCCACCTGACTACCTGTGACAACCCTGGCCTCACGGGCCCCAGTGTCCCTTTGATTTTCTTCACCTGTCTCATCTGATCTGCCACAGCCTTCCTAGCTCTGCATAGGTGCTCCCAACGCAGTTTAGCCTCCTCAATCATCCTGCGCTATTCTTGAATCCTGGCTTTCAGGTCGATTCCTTGCCTCCTAACTGCGGGGCCACTCCCCAGCTCAGCTGGCCTGTCCTTACCCTTCTGCTCAGGTACCTACTGACACAATCGTAACATTACAGCTAGGCCCATGCCCCTCCCCCTGATCATCCTGCAATGCTACCTCACCTGACCCTGCAGAGAAACTGAGTTCCTCGGCAAAAGACCCAGCTTGTTTCCTTTTAGTCTGCAAGCCAGGGACCATGTCCTGTGCACCTGCACTGCCTTCTATGTCTGCCCTACATGACAAATCTAAAGGGCGCTCAGCCGGCAGGGGCCTATTTTCTTCTAAGGCCACTGCTTTAATTTCCTTTGACCTGATCTGTGACCGTGTATTATGCCCCGCCCCCTAGTGTCTGCTCTGCCAGCAAACTAGCCACAGAGACTGCATGCCTTAAAATAGCAGGGAGGCTCTGGCACCTCCCTGCTGACTTCCTCTCCTCTCCAGGCTCCTTCCTCTTCCCGCCCCTCCCCTTTTTGGTTTTGTTTTGTCCCATGGGGGAGAGCAAACCTCAACTGCTGTGGTAACTCCCCTGGACCTGGCTTGTGTTTGGCCTACACATTCTGACCCAGGCCTAGTCGAGAACACCAGGCCTGAGCAGGTCTGCACGCCCGGCTGCACCTAATGTGCTCAGGGCCTCCCGGACTGCATCAGAATCACCTGCCCATGCCATTACACCATGCAGCGCTTACTGTCTGGCCTCACTGCTCTCCCGCAATGACCCCCCCATGCAAAAAACTGCTCTCTGTTTGCATGAAAGAAGAGTCCAGAGAGGCTGTGCCACCTGTTCCTGATTCTTAAATACACCCCACATTCCTACTCCGCCCTAAACCCACCTAATCCATCCGGCCTCTTCTTCCACATGAAGTTTCCAGGTGGAAAACTAGACTTCACCCCGCTTCCCCCAGGACCATCCATTGGGACAAGATCTTTGCTTAGGGAAAACATTAATGCACAGACATGCAATTAAATATGTAACTGTGTAATCATTGCCGAACTATTTAAATAGCTGCAAGAAGTTTTTGATCAATCTTTCATGATGACCCTTGAGTGTCCCACTGTCCTAAAACCTATACCCATCATAGCCATGTAAAATTTTTCAAGACATTCATTAAAATCACACCATGTTTAGGGATTAGAAATTCTCCAGCGACAGAATTGTTTAATGAAATCCAAACTTTGAATAGAATTCTGGGCATGAGTGATGCCACTCTGCCTTGTTGAAGAATCCCTGTGGAACATTCTTATAAATCTGGACATTGGCAATCTCAAAATCTGTAGAATGAGAATTATTTACTTCAGGTACTGGCTGAAGAGCCAAATTATCCCTATTCTGGACAGATTTGAACTTTGGGTCAAGCCAATTCCAAGGCGAGTACCTAGGATTTTCATCTGTTTTGTAGCCTTTTTGGACTTTCAGGAAGTGCAAGGACTGGTGTTATAAATAGAGGGGATCTACACCATGGAAGTCTTTGTGCATTTTACAGATAGCCTTGAAATGGATGCTTCTCTAAACTGGAAAACAGTGGTGAGACATTGGTAGTGGGGATCACATACTCATGTCTCTTTAAATGTAAACACATCCTGACAGCCTTGTTCTGGATTATCTGCAGTTGCTGGAGTTGTGCTTTTTTACTGTCCAACAGGTTCCCAAATTTTGTTGCTTTTGGTTTGAAGCTTGTTCTAGTACAAGAGGCCAATTAAATAGTAGTGTTAGAGTGGTACTAGTTTCTTAATGATGAGAATGCAATGTTTTTCCTGTTCAAACAAAAACATCCCTTCAACCATGAAAAAAGTTTGCAGCACATGGCTCTGTTCTGATTTTTGTCAGCAGGATACCTCTCAAACTTTAGGAAGACCGTAGTGCCATCAACTCACATCTGGAAATGGAAGGCATTTAGATCAATTACCTCGTTAGGAGGGCACATGTATACAGTTAATAGGAGCATGTCGAGTGATGAACCCTGAGGCTCCCCACTGGTAACTGGTCTCCAGTTCGATTCAGATGCACCAATCTTGATCTGTTGGTTGTTGCCGGAGAGGGATTAGTCAAACTGGTCCAGAATAGTGCCTGCCACTCCTGTCAACTCTTTCAGATACCTAGATAACATCTAGAGATGAACTGTATCATTAACTGATAACATGATCAAGCAAAATCAAGGCTTTTGGATGGGTCTCATCAAAGCCCAGTAGAAGTTCCTCTAGGATGTTCCTTAGTTAAATTAATTTATGCAGAGAAAACATTTAGAGTGGAGGTGAGGGAGACATTCGGTAGAGAAAGCAAGGCAAACTCAGAAGTTGGTGGTTTACCAAGCATAGAAGCTACGTTATGTACCTAAGAAGCCTGACTAATACCATATTCTGAAGCCTTCTTAGCAAGTGATACAATTCAAACAAATCCACCTTTTTGTAAAGTGCCTAGGCACATTAACGGGCAATTAAGCAGTTCAAAGCAAATTACATTCTTCAAGCACTTGAGAAGAAGTTGGAGTTGGTTTCTATTGTTTTTACACGTCACATTACTATTTTTCCTTACATCAAAGGAAAAGGAGTCCGCAGACGAAAAGCAATATAGATAAATGGTTATATGCACTTTCTGTTTCTATAGATCCTTAGACATGCTCTGGTCAGAGTCTAACCAGAGTATTGAGACTGGACTGGTTCATAAACAAGGGGGTTATGATTACAGTGGTGGGTGCTTTCATGGACTGAAGTTATATATTTCCTCTAAGAAGTAACAAATATTTTTTGAAAATCCATAGAGACATAGACATTCTTAGGTGTCTGAAAATTAATCTTGCAACCAGAATTTGCAACACAACAGTAACATGTTTTTAAGAGGATCCAACTCTAAGCAGGACAAAATAATTGTATTTCTTCCTGGTGGAAATACATTGCAGGACTCTAAGTTGCCAGAGGAGTACTCTAACGTGTACAGGGAATGGACTAGTCCTATTTCATAAGTGATTGTCAAACTCATTTGCACAGGAATCTCAATGGTTTTGTAATTCAGATATGTGAATTTGAATGGATTTCCACCAAAAAAGCAATTCTTAATAACATTACATTCCTTATGTTATATACATTTATCTACTGGTCACCATTTATCTACTGGTTAACCCCCACCAGCCACTATGTTCCAATAGTCTCAAACCATTCACAGTACCTAAAATTGCAAGTCCCAGAAATTAGAAACCTACATATTATTATCCTCATTGATTCCTATTTTTTTACCTACATCTCTTTTCCTCTATAGTGCTTAAATAAACAGTTTTATGGTACCCAGAAACATTTTAGTTTCCATTCCATGTACTGATGATGCAGAATAAACACCTGTTGTAAATAACAGCACTTGTATACCAAGTAGTGTTGTAACACTGAGGTTTATTACAGCTGATAATAAGAATGACCGCCTCCCATGCTGACCAGAGCAACTGTCGTCACATGGAACATTACGATTCAAACTATAATAGAATCTCACAGCAGTATCACGTGACATGCATATTATTCTCACGCGACTTGCAGCAACATAACACATCTCCCTTTCTTCCACAACAGCAGTTGCGTGGTCGGTGGGAGTTGGTGCGGTTCCACCAGGAGTCATCCCATGCGGAGGGGGTGGAGCCGAAGATAAAGAATTCCGTCTTGTCCGAATTGAGTTTGAGGCTGCTGCTCTTCATCCATTCAGCGATGGCCTTCATTCCTTCGTGGAGGTAGGTCTTGGTGGAGTCCTTGGTGAGGGAGAGGATCAGCTGGATGTCGTCGCGTATGCGATGATGTTGAGCTTGTGGGATCGGGCGATGTTAGCGAGCAGGGCCATGTAGATGTTGAAGAGGGTTGGGCTGAGGAACGAACCCTGGGGTACGCTGCAGATGAATTCGGTGGTCTCCGAACAGAATGGGGGAGACAAACTCTCTGGGTTCTGCCAGTGAGAAAGGAGATGACCCAGTCCAGGGCTCTATAACGGATTCGAGCATTGCTGAGGCGTGAGCGTAGGGTGTGGTGGCAGACGGTGTCAAATGCGGCCAGGAGGTCCAGGAGGATGACGGCCGCGGTTTTGCCACTGTCCAGTATGGTTCTGATGTCGTCGGTGGCAGCAATGAGAGTGGTTTCGGTGCTGTGGTTGCTGCGGAATCCAGATTGGGAAGAGTCCAGGGTGCGGTTCTCCTCTGGGAAGCGGGTTAGTTGTCTGTTGACGGCCTTCTTGATGACTTTTGCGAGGAAGGAGATTACGGAGATAGGCTGGAAGTTCTTGAGGTCCTTTGGGTCCGCCTTGGGTTTTTTAAGGAGAGCGTTGATCTTGGCGTGTGTCCAGCTCTCCAGGAAGGTGTCAGACTCAAAGGAGCTGTTGATGATCTTCCGTAGTTGGGGTGCCATGACGGAGCTTGCTTTGTTGAGGATGTGGTGAGGGCAGGGGTCAGATGGAGAGCCGGAGTGGATGGTTTTCATGATTTCAATGGTGTTGTTGTCATTGACGGGGGTCCAGGAGAGCAGGAGGTTGGTCAGAGGTGAATCTGTGGTGTTGGTGGTTGCCGGGGGGGTCTGGGTGCTGAAGCTGACGACAGTCTGCTGTCTGCAGTCTTGCGGTGGGAGTAGAAGGCTATGGAGTCACAGAGGTCTTGGGATAGGGGGATGTAGTTGAATTTGGAGCTGGGATTGGAGAGTTCCTTCACGATGTTGAAGAGCTCCTTGTGGCTGTGTGTGTTGTTGTGGATTTGGTCTTTGAAGGCGGTTCTTTTGGTGGCTCAGATGAGTTGGTGGTGTCTGCAGATGGTGTTTTTGAAGGCTGTGTGGTTGTCCAGAGTCTGATCTTGGCGCCACTTTCTTTCGAGTCTTTGGCAGCTTTGCTTAGATTTGTGGAGGTCGTGGTAAACCAGAAGGCCTTTCTGTCGGTGGGTCTATTGGAGGGATTCTTGATTGAGGCGAGAGTATTGGCACAGGTGTTGACCCATTGCCTGAAGTTGCGGGCCACTGTATCAGTGTCAGTGGTGTTGATGGGTGGGTTCTGGAAGAGGGTCGCAATAAGTTGGTCTTCGGTGACCTTGTTCCAACTGCAGTGGGGGATCCGTTCTGGGTGGTGGTGTGTTGTGGGTTTCTTGAAGGAGAAGTGGATGCAGCGGTGGTCTGTCCAGTGGAGTTCGTGGTGTGGCTGAAAGAGACATGATTGCTGGTGGAGAAAATAGGGCCCAGTGTGTGTGCTGCGGAGTGGGTTGGTGTTGTGACGAGCTGTTTGACGCTGAGGTTGGAGAGGTTGTCAAGCTTCACAGAATCTGAAGTGCCCTCAAACATGTGGAAGTGCTCCAAATGGGTGCGCATCACCACTCCTAAACGTGCAATAAATAACTCTGTGTGGAGACATTATGCGCATCAAAATATTAGTTGGTACCAAGTCCAAAATACGATGTGTGCTCATTAACAGATGTGTTCATCACTGCTTGAACTTTTAGCTTGAGTTAAAATGGCCACTGTGAGTAAAGCGTGACAGTCTTTTACACTGAATGCTGTTTCAGTCAAGAATTATACCCAAAATGGCTAACATGCGTAATGCTCCCTACGTCAATGTCTTGCGCGCTGGATGTCAACAGTTGCCTGAGACATCAATAGATGCACATGTTCAGTGTGAAGGCCAAATGTGAAGTCCTCACAATGCTAGCAGTATGGTTAAACGTTTGTGAAATTTTCCTAGCGCAAGTGGTTACTTGCCTACAGCACTGTGATACTTCCAGCTGTCAAGTATGCTCACTGCGGCTCCCCATACTCCGTAGGTTTGACTTGGTCACTCCTCAGCTGTCACTCGCTTCATCTCACCTGTAGTTTCCTTTGATCAAACAGCGCCACACCCTCCAGTGAACCTCTGGTTGCCTTATCACCAAATTGTTGTAAATAACAGCACTGGCACACAAAATAGTGTTGTTACGCTGAAGTTTATTACAGCTGATAATAGGAATGACCACCTCTCATGGAACAGTACAATTCAAACCATAATAGAATTTCACAGCTGTGAGATTCTATTGCCACAGTATTATGCAACATGCATATTACTCTCACGTGACCTGCAGCAGTACAACACCATTAAAGTCTATTGTATGCAGATGTAGCTGTTATTCAACTGTAAGGAGAGGCTGAGTGGCTTAAAACTGTTTGTGAAATGAAACAATTTCACAAAACCTTTTAAGTTACAGACGAAAAGTTGTATTTCTTCATAATTTCATGATGCAATCAATCAATCAATAGTGGATTTGTAAAGCGCGGCTAATCACCAATAGGGTCTTAAGGCGCTGAATGTAAGTGTGCTGTTTAGTCGAAGAGCCAGGTCTTGAGGTGCTTCCTGAACTGCTTCAGTGATGCGGTCTGCCTGAGCTTGAGGGGAAGTGTGTTCCACGTCCAGGGTGCTAGGTAGGAGAAGGATCTTCCTCCTGCTGTACTTTTCCAGATTTTGGGGACGGCTGCAAGGGCGAGCTGGGAGGAACGGAGGAATCTTTTGGGTAGGTAGAAGGTGAGGCAGTGGTTGAGGTATGCCGGTCCTATGTTGTGCAGTGCCTTGAAGTTGTGGCTTAGGAGTTTGAATGTGATGCACTTGTTGATTGGGAGCCTGTGTAGGTCTCTGAGGTGGGAGGAGATTCAGCTGTGACGGGGGATGTCCAGGATGAGTCTGGCTGCTGCATTCTGGACTCTTTGTAGCCTTGAATGCCGGCATAGAATGCGTTGCCGTAGTCCAGTTTGCTGGTGATGAGTGCATGGGTGACTGTCTTCCTTGTGTCAGGGGGAATCCTTTTGAAAATCTTCTGCAAGAGATGGAGGGTGTGGAAGCTAGATGAGGAGACGGCGTTAACTTGGCGGGTCATCGATAGAGAGGAGTCCAGGATGATGCCCAGGTTGCACGCATGATCAGTGGGGGTGAGGGCATTACCCAGACCAGTGGGCAACCAGGAGTCATTCCAGGCAGAAGGGGTGGAGCCGATCACGAGGATCTCTGTCTTGTCCGAGTTGAGCTTGAGACCGCTAGCCTCCATCAAGGTGCTGACTGATCTCACCCGTTGTGGAAATTCCTCTTGGCTTGCGCGGAGACCTCAGACAGGGAGAGAATCAGTTGGGTGTCATCGGCGTAGGAGACTATGTTTAGCTCGTGTTCATTGGTGATCTTAGCGAGTGGGCCATGTAGACATTGAAAAGCGTCAGGCTGAGTGAGGAACCTTGGGGCACTCCGCAGCAAGTGTCTTTAGGTTCTGATGTGAATTGTGGTAGTCTGACCCTCTGTGTTCTTCCGATGAGGAAGGACCTGATCTAGGGCAGGGCTTTGTCTTGGATGCCTGCATCGTGCAGTCTGTCACAGAGGGTGGAGTGGGAGACAATGTCAAATGCAGCAGAGAGGTTGAGGAGTATAAATGCGGCAGTGCCTCTGCGGTCCAGTATGATAAGTACGTCATCAGTGGCTGCTAAGAGTGCAGTTTCGGTGCTGTGGTAGCTGAATCCAGACTGGGAAGGGTCTACGATACAGTGTGTCTCGAGGAACTCAGTGAGTTGTTGGTTGATGGCTTTCTCCATTACCTTGGCTGGGAAAGGGAGCAGAGAGATGGGTCTGTAGTTCTTCAACTCCTTCAGGTTGGTGATGGGTTTCTTTTGTAGTGGGCTGATTTCAACGTGTTTTCAGTCTGAGGGGAATGTGGCGGTCTTGAAGGTTAGGTTGATGGTTTGACAGAGTTCCGGTGCTATGGTGGCACTGGCCAGGTTGGGGATGTGATGAGGGCATGGATCCGAGTGTGCTTCCGAGTGGAAGGAGTTCATCAGTCTTTGGGTGTCCTCTATGGTAATGGGGGTCCAGGAGTTCAGTATCTGGTGGGGTGCTAGGTCCGTAGTGGTGAGCGGTGCTGGCGGGCTATGGTTCCTGAAGCCTTTGTAGATGTCCTGCATCTTACGGTGAAAGAAGGTGGCGAGGTTGTTGCAGAGGTCTTGAGAGGAAGGGATGGATGAGGTGTCTGCCTTTGGGTTCGTGAACTCTTTGACAATGGCGAAAACCTCTTTGCTGTTGTGAGTGCTGGTGTTGAGGCATGCCTGAAAGGCAGCTTTTTTGGCAGCTCTGATGTTCTGGTGGTGTGTGATGGCTGCATTTTCGTAGGCTGTGCAGTCTTCGATGGATTTGTGGAGCCTCCATTTACATTCCAATCGTCTGCAGGTGTGCTTGGATTTCTGAAGGTCTGGCATAAACCACTTGGGTGTTTTACTCTGTCTATTCCCTGCTGATTTCCTTAGGGGGGCTATGTTGTCGGCACATTTTGCGAGCCAGTGGTGTAGCTGCCTGGGGCTTCATTAGAGTCCACTGCGTCCAGTGGGAGGGAGTGGTTGAGAACGTTGATAAGCTGTGCTTCTGTGACTTTGCCCCAGTGTCTGCCGGGGGACAGGAAGGTATGGTAGCATGCGGTGTTCTTTGTGTAGGTAAAGTGGATGCACTCGTGGTCGGTCCAATGGTGTTTGGAGGTGTGGGAGATGGTGATGTTGTCCCCTGCTGAGAAAACGGGGTCGAGATTGTGTCCGGCTCTGTGAGTGGGGATGTTGTTTGAGGCCGAGGGTTGTGAGGTTGTCCAGGAGGTTTGAGGTGTTGGGGTCATCGAGGGTATCAAGGTCAAAATTGAGGTCGCCAAGTAGGATGTAGTCAGAGGAGGTGTGTGCTTGGTGGCGACGAGGTCGGCGATGTCTTCGCAGAACTGAGGTCAAGTTCCGGGTGGCCTGTAGATGAGGGTGCCATGTAGGCAGGTGTTTGGGTTGGTCTGGATCTGGAAGTGTAGGTGCGTTGACTGATACTGCGACTCAATGGTGGTAGTCAGGCAGAGGTTGTTCTTGTAGATTATGGCAATGCCTCCTCCAGGCCAGTTGGCTCTGTCCTTGTGGATGATTTTGTAGTTGTCCAGGATGGCCGTGGCGAAGTCTGGGGCAGCGGTGGGGGTGATCCAAGTCTCCATGAGGAACGCAACGTCCGGGGTTGTTGAATCGAGGAGGTCCCAGACTTCTACTGCATGTTTGACAACGGAGCTTGTGTTGAGTAGTATGCACTTGAGGTGGTTGTCCGAGCTCGGTGCGGGATCGTGGGGTGGTACTTGAAGAGTGGTGGAGCAGGCGTGTCAAGAAAAAGGACCATGTGTGTTCCTGGGGTCGGCTTAGTGGCAGGCTGATGATCTTCCAGGGTTGAGGGCGCATAGAGCAGACTAATGATCACAGAAAAGGTACCCTTCTTACTGTTACTGTTTCACAAATACCTCTCTCTATAATAACTGTGGATCTACTACCAGGAGGCCTGACTTTGTTTTCCCTCTGTTGTCCTTCACACATTCCCTACAGTTCACAGGAAGTAAGTTCCATTTTCCAGAGCTCTTGTCTCTCAAAGAGTCCTAATACCAGACTCCACATCTCCCCCTTCTTGCAAATGACAGACAAGGTCTCAATCCTTTTCTTGAATAATAGGTCATTTCTCTTCAACATCCTAGAAGGTTACACTGGAACTTATAGTTGTGAGCATCAATGATTTATTCTTGTCGTCACTTGTAGCTGCGGATAGTAGTAACTTCATGTTTTCAGCTAACCACGGCTTAAATGTCAGTTGGTCCATCTAGAAACTTCTCAGGTGGAGATGCATTCTTATGAGTATGCAAATATCAGAGGGTTTAAAAATTCTGATCTTTCCCCTTAAAGTGTTTAGAAGATTTTCTGTAGTTGTTCTTCCATAGTATTTAGCATTCTGATCTCCTACCATGGGCAATGAATTAGAAGTTGTTGGGGCAGTATTGTATGATGTCAGTCTAGTCGTCTGATCCCTACAACAAAATCCACAGGCTGAGAGCTAGTAGTTCTCTTTAACAACACAATGTGGATGTGCTTTGCCAATTCTGTTTGTCTCCGCCGGATGGTATTTTGCTGTGATCTTCTCTTTTTGCACATTAGTTGTGACAACTAATAATGTTCACTTCATTTCTGGACTTTTCTCAGGTGCAAATTTGAAATTTTCCCCGTGAGCAAAACAAAGGTTCTTTGTGCTGTCATCACATTGAGCTAAAAGCAAAGGCTGTAGGGAATTGTCACACTCCCTCGCTGGATGGTATAGTTTTATGTGGCAATAGCATCTGTTAAGGCAGTGCCTTTACTTGGTGTTGTAGCAACAATGGGTCTCAACTTCAGCAAATGCATTGAAAACTTCATTACCGCTTCAGGCATTATTAGTAGAACTGTTACCTTTCTGTCTTTGTATAACATAGTATTGTAAGGTCATTGTTCACAGCAGTAGTGTATTGCAGTAGATTATACAGGTTTTGGAAAATGAGCTTTGAACTCATTTTACAGTATGTCAGTTTTTCAGATAATACCATTTGCAGGGTAACAGGCACTCCATTTGTAGACACATTACACGTTTTGTTTCACTGTCAGTTCTGTGTTGTACCACCTTTTGCTCATCAGTGTTATTAACAGTATTTGTAACAGTTTTGGTTCTTGGTGTGGTCATTACAATGTTGTCAGGCGTAGTTTCTCCATTCAGTAATTCTTCAACAGCCATTGAGTAGCATTTCTTGTGGTGTTCTTCACTTGTACCTCCATGACGAGTTCCTTGTGATCTCCTCAAGGAACAACTGGGGCAGAAATTAATATTTCAAGGTGGTACTTCCCTGTAAAATAATGGGGTCACAAGTTAAAGTCCTCAGAAAGAGTAATAAACTTCTGAATCTAGAAAGATCTGGTCTTTTTGTGCAGAGTTCCACAATTCCCTGAGTGTAATACAGATATCTCCCACCTGCTTTAACAAGGTGGGGATTATCAGTGGGTGCTGGTAGGGATCAGAGGGTTGGAGGCTGCTAGGGAGAGCACACAGGGGTGGGAAGGCAGTAGTCTCACGGGAGAGCATTGTCTGTTTCCCCATGGTGCTTGAAGGGGCAGGTGGGGCTTGACTGTACCTTGGCCCTACAGTCTCTGCCTCTGAATTTCTGGGTACCGATTTGCACCCGGTAAACACAGACCAGTGTTTCTTGTCCCAGAAATTTCAGGTCCAGAAATACAGGATTACTTGGAGTTGCTCAGAGTGGTATCCCGTGGAGATGTTGCTATGCACGATTCATATTGAAAGCCTTCACGTGCCAGCTTTTGTGCTGAGTTATATTGATTTTGGGTAGGCATCTGAAGTTATGTCAGTACCGTTGCTTTCAGACAACCATGATGCATTGTTCATTTCAGAGCTGTACTGTTCTATTTACATCCACAACAGCAATGGGTAGGTTGGCCCGTCTCACTGGGGTGTCGTGTCAGGGCATGGGACCCCCAGGGTAGGTCCCTCTCCCCGGCCTCACAATCCTCTGGCCTTGTTGGGGAGGGGGATTCAGAGACTGCTTCCATGTTGGTTTTGGTGTCCTGGAGCAGCTTCCGGTGAACCGTTGGGGCGACATACCTGTGAGTGGTGTGCAGTGTAATTGTCACTTCCACTTCTGCTGTCGCAACTATCACAACCTATGTAGGGCATGACTGCCCGGGCCACCTCCTTTCTATTGGAGGCATTGCTGCGGTGGGAGTGGCAGTGGTGGCACACCTGCTTACATGCCCCCCTTCTTTGTTTTTGTTTTGTGGGGCACAGAATCAAACCCCAAGGTTCTACAACATTGGTGGGAGTCCTCCAACTCATTTCATAGAACAGCACTGGGGGTGGCAGCAGTCTCAATCCCCCAGAGGAATCTTCACACCACAGCTGGGGACAAGCCCCTGGTCTCACTCTCGTAGCCCCAAGAAGAGCCTGGTGTTGGAGGGGCAGGTTCCTGGGGTTGCGGACAACGTTACTGGGAGTGGGGACCAGTCCTCAGGGACACAGGTGGGGTCCACCAGTGTGGTTCTCTTGGGATGGAGATTGGCTGGACCTTAGTGTTGGAAGATTAAGTAATGGAGACTTCATGATGGTGAGAACTGTTTTATATTCAATGATATTGTTATTACTGTACATTAATTGTAAATGTGTTTTTTCTCTGACCCTGATGACAACTTTTCTAGGATGAGAATTCTTTGTATGGTTTTCTATGTTAAGATTTAAGAACGTAGTAATGTTAAGATGTCATTTTTTGCCTTTTTAAAATCTGTAAGAAACATGGCCTTCTTCCCAAAGACAGTTTTTTGCGTGTCATTGACTCGCTGGGTTTTGGGAGGGGGCACGGCTCGCTTTTGCATGCTCTGGGTCCTTTGTGTTAACATTGTTGGCGATATACCTCCCTATTACCTTCCCAGTAATACCATGGTGATGTGTATTAAAGCTTCCACCTGTCAATAACTTGCTTGCATATAGCACTTTTTTTCTGCATTCTAGTTTTAGGCCTTGAAATGGCAATTCTTCAATTTGTTTAGTAATGTGTAGACCTTGTTACTGAATTTCTACTGGGATAGTATTGCCTTACAATGTGATAGCCAGATGTTGATATGCCTATTTGGCTCAACGCTCTGCTGCCAGTATTTCAGTTTCTTCACTTTGCCCGATACTGAGATGGTGCACCCCACATGGGTACATTTGTTATAAGTCATGCCAGGCTATGTAATGGTAGTTCTTCACCATGTGTATAGATCTGCTGACCCGATGCCAAGATTGCATGTTTTTTTTCAGTTAGCCCCATTTCAATATGGTGCCTAGAAGATTGTTTTGTAGCTGACAAACTCCCTCTGGCAGACCCTATTTTGTCAGGGTTATAAGGGCATGGTATCTTTAAAATGATATACTTTCTGCTGGGATTAAAGTATGAAAGTGAGCGTATGTAGTGGAGGAGAGACACGCGGTTGGAGCTGCTTGCCTGGGGCCTCTGTAATGTCTTCATTGACTTGATGGAACCCTGAAGGGGTCTGAGGTGTTGCACCACTGCACAGTTGCCACTGGCACAGATATTGATGTCCCCCCAATTTTTATGTGTGAAACTGAAGCAAGCAACATCTGCGTGTCAGACATTTTGTATTTCTATACTCTCTTCTTTTCTGTGGTGACGAGCTAGTGGCTCTGCGTGTTGGAAATGTAATGTTGAACCCTTGGACTCAGAAGCCAATGGCAGGTGCTCTGTTTGTACCTTTTTTAAGCTCCTTTTTTTGTAATGCTACAGTAACTTTATAAAAGGTGGCAGTATTACAGCGATGTATGCACAGTTCACTTATCCCATTTTGATGTCCTAATGCAGGATAATCACCACTGGATGACGCTGTAAATAGATGTTGTTATCTTTTTTACTGTGATAAAAATTTGCAATGCCATGAGAACACATCTGCTCCTCAGTCATGTTTCTGAGTTTTCCTGGATGGGTGCACCTGAGTAAGTCAATGAATACCTATAAACTCAACAGTTTGTGGGTATTTAAGATATTTTTTCCACATCCTGGAAACATTTATAAATTACACCATTTAAAGGTCATTTCTGCTTCTTCACTCTGGTATTACTTAGCTGCTGGACACTATGTCAGAAATGACCAAGAAGTATTAATGTTGTTTTGTCATACCACTTGGTGATTATTGCAAATGTGCAAATATAGTTTCTGCTGTGCCAGCATTCTCCTATGATCTTAGGATCTGCTATACTATAATTTTTACCCTCGCCTAAAAGTGTCTTAGGCTAGGAAACATCTCCCTGAACTACAAAAGGTTTGTCATAAAACAGTCTAAAGGCTGCCCTTTTTGACTGAAGACATTTTTAAGACTATTCTCATGCTTTAAGATATTGTTAACGGTGTTTTAAGATAGGGAACATCTGTTGTAATAGACGGACACTATATAGTAGAAGCGTTAAATTTATTGCATCCACCGTAGGAATACAGCCTCCTCTCAGCGAGCTACGATCCAACTCCCACAGCGGTTGCCAGGTCATGCTCAGTGTTCCTATGATGGCCTTAACACTCCATTGAGTGCTCCATCATTAAAGAACAAGTTATAACTCATCGTCCCCTTTTTACACATTTGAAAATAACATAAGATATATCTATAATATTCAAGTAGTAAAGATAAGGAAATAAAGAGAATATAGCAGAACAAGCACGAGTAACAAATAAAATAACACTACACGATAACTATTATAATCTGTCTGATGAGCATCAGTAACACTCTGTTAACTGTAACAATACCAGAGCTAAACAGGTACAACCTTTACTAATTTTACCCCACTATGTAATCTTTGAGATATGCACGTGGTTTCTTAAGTCTGATGTGATCTTGGGCTGCACATCTTATATTTTTGCTCGTCTTGCCTTCAGGCGCCAATGCATCTGTTTCTTCATCATCATTTGTTTTGAGTGTTCATGAATTGTTATTACACTTAGATAATCTAAGAATACTTCACAGCTCACCTCCATTTAACACAACCACATTTTTCTTGATCACCACTATGTGTTTGGGTCCCATAAACTTAGTTTCACTCCTTGAGGTCCATACGGGTTTCTTCACATAGACCATTTCACCAATCTTCCGTTGGTTTTGCTTTGCTCCATGTTTTGCATCTACTATTTCTGATACGTTTTGAGTTTGTTAGAATGGCAGGATCCTGTTCCCGTCCTGCCAGTGAACCAAACTGGATTAAGCTTTGTCCTAGCCACTCTTCCTTTAAGTCTATGAAAAGGTGAAATAGCAGAGACACTGTTGGGTGTGTTGCAATATGACCATAGTTTTTCTCGTAAAATTCCCTTCAATGGTACTTTATTTTCTACTGCCATTTGTGCACATGCTCTGACAAGACGGTTTATGTTCTCAACCAGGCCATTGGCTTGTGGCGCATAAACAACTGTGTTACGGTGTGTAACAGACAATTCCTTAAGAAACTCTACCGTTTCACGAGAGGTAACTGCACCCCATTGTCTGTTACCAAAGTTTTGGGAACTCCTTCACAGGCAAATACATCCCTTATAAATTCTACAACGTTCTTTGTGATAACTGCATTTACACAGCATGCTGATGCCCATTTAGAGCTGTAGTTGACCAGCACTAACACAAATCTTTCACTGGTCGTCAGTAAATCAAATGGTCCAACAATACCCAACGTTCCTCTTCCCCTTTGAGAGAGCGAGAGACAAAGTGCCCAAGGGTTGGCATTTAGGCAATGTCCTCTTTGACTTTGTGGAAGGCTTTTTTGCATTCTCAGGACCACAAAAAACAGCGCCTTTCTTTAATAACAACCTCA
The DNA here is from genome assembly GCF_031143425.1 of Pleurodeles waltl. NCBI lineage: Eukaryota > Metazoa > Chordata > Amphibia > Caudata > Salamandridae > Pleurodeles > Pleurodeles waltl. The sequence continues at coordinate 1,744,889,379 of NC_090444.1, forward strand.
ATGCTTGCACTACGCTAGCAAAATTGCAAATTAACTTAGTGTAATATTCAGAAAGGCCAAGAAACGACTTGAGTTGGTCTTTTTTCTGTGGGTGCTGGTGCTCCTGGGATTGCCTCAACAAGATCAAGTTTGGGACTAATGCCGTCTCCCGAGATGGTGTGTCCCAGATGGGATACCGCTCCAACTCTAAATCTGCACAAATCTCTCTTTAATGTGAGTCCACTCTCACGTAACCTGGATAGGACTTTCCCAAGGACTTTATCATGCCTTATTTTGTCCTTACCATAGAGCAGTATGTCTTCCTGGAAATACATAACTGAGTCTATTCCTGCCAAAATCTTCTTCATCAACCTCCGGAAGCATGCATCTGCAGAGGCCAAACCAAACAGAATTCTGATACATCTGCGTGATGTAGAGGCGTAACCAAAGAAGTTAATGGCCTGGAACCTTCATGCAGTAAAACTTAATGAGAGGCTGATGAGAAGTCCATAACACTGAACACATACGCACCTCCCACCCCCAACATCACTAATGCGTCATTTATGTTTGGTAAGCGTTGCCTGTGAACCCAGATACAGTTGTTCAGGCCTCTCAAGCCCAAACCCATCCTAATCTTGCTTCCCTTCTGTTCAGGGACCAAAACAATTGGGCCAACCATTCTGAGCACTCTAATTCCTCTATCACTCCTTGTCACAGAAGCCTGTCAAGATCCAGTTGTAAAGGTTTCAACATGAGGTTTCCTTACCTTATGTACTACCGGTTGTGCTCTTGTTTTCAGAATAATTTTATGTTTAAACCCTTTAAGTAAGTCTAATTCATCTTCAAACACCTCCGGAAATTTGTCTACAATGTCTTTGTCATCAGTGGGCTGTGCGACTAGCAGGACTTGCTCAGGTGAGTTAGGATTAAGTGTTATTCCCAGATCCTGCTTGTGACTCCACCATAGAAGATGATAACCTCACCTGGCAACATACACCTTGCCAACAATTTCTCTTCCCCTGAACATAATGTTCAATACCGTGACCCAATAATTCAATTTTCTGTCCCCCATACTCTATTGGATTGATGTCTGGTCGTCTTAATGTGATGCTCTCTTTTCCAAATATTCTGCCCCAGTTTATGTCTCCTACTAGGGTAAAAGAAAAACGTGAGTCTGCCAATTCCAGCACTGTTTTCCCATCTATCAGAATTTTGCACTTTGGCATTACAATATTATCACTGTGCACATCTTGCTCATGTGTCACCTCACCGTCAACCTTGGTTACATGTAAGATAGTCTGTTGTGAAAAATCATCAACCCCTATTTGGTTTACTTTAGTATTTCTACACACATGTGCATATTGACCCCTTTTTCCACAGTTCCTGCAATTTACATTGTGTGCATAGCAATTTGGGTAATTAGAGCTCTGGTTTGGGCTTCCCCATTTAAAACATTTCTGTTTTACCTCTTTTGAACAACTGGCACTCATTTTTTGTTTGTCATTTTAATCTGTATTTGTTCCATGTTTTCAGACACTTTTTTAACTGTATTCTAGTAAGTTATATGGTCTGTGTTCTCTGACTCTTCATCTTTCACTTCTGAGACTCCACTAGAAGGAGGTGCAATATCACGTATTTCTTTAACTCAAGTAGACGTGAGTTCAATACTCTCTACAATTCTTATAGACTCCTTCAAGGTTGGACGTTTTGCTAATATCTTTTCCTGTATCCTTGGATGAGTTATATAGCGTACAAGTTGGTCACATGTTATGGAATTTGTCAGATCTGCAAACTCACAAGTTTGTTCGAAAGACTTCAACGCAGCTACATAACTGCCTACTTTTTCTCCCTTTGCCTGAACTTGCACAAAGAATTTGTATCTCGGCATCACTACATTATTATATGGCCCAAAATGAGGTTGTAGCACTAATACTAACGTTTTATTAATGTTAGCTGGTTCTCCTGCACCACCTCCTATTGGCAGTGGGTCTAGACTCTTGTATATGTTCCATCCTTCAATGCCTAGGCTGTGAAGTAAAGCAGCTTGCTTCCTTGCAGCTGCAACTTTTTCTCCCCCAATGGCTAGAAGATAAGAATTAAAAAGCGGTTTCCATTTTTTCCATGGAAGTAAAGGCTCTCCCCGTTCCAATAAGAATTATGGGGCTTAGCTAATACTGCTCACTGCCATCTCTGTAAAGCAAAATAACTTATCAAACTAACAAAACAATCTAAAATAGCAATCTAATGTAACACATTAAAATAAAAAACACAACTAAATTCTGTTCTGCTGTTCTTCCTATATTTACTCTGTTGTGTATGTTGATCCTTAATAGGTTCCAATAGGCTTTTGCTGTGCGACTTCACTCCAAATATGAGAACAAATTATGTAGAAAGGTACTTAGGGCCATATGTATGAACACATTTTCCCATAGACATAGAATGGGTAAAAACCTTTGATACATCTTGCCCTTAGTTTTAAGTCCTCCAATAAATTCAACCATCATAATTCATAACTCGTTATGTGATGGCTAACACACTCACAATGAGTCTTGATGTGACTCGTTCAGTAATTGCTTATACGAGCGCTAACTTCTTGGTTTTTTTATGTCACATACCTCACACTTTTCAGGTGAAGAGCGCGCAATGAGGCTCAATCAACACACACGCTCAATGCATCCTTATACAGCTGAAACACTCTGTGCGCACTGCTGTGTGACTCTCCCTTGATAAGAACTTACTGTGTGCCTCGGAAATTGTTCAAATCATTACTGACGCGGTCCAGTGTACAACACAAGACCGTACTAAGCTAGATCAAGATGTAGCGCGTGTACACACACGCTCTTCCTTAAAAAAATAAAAAGCATTAAGTTGCATGCTCGCCAACCGTGTTCATTTAGGCTACTCATTAATTTATGCCGGGTATATCCAGTGTTTGGTAAATACTCTTTCCAGTGTTTGCTATTTGTTAATCAGTCTTGCCTATTCAAAATACGGTGTGCCTGAGATGTGCGCGCTCCAGCTTCCTATGATTTGTTTACTTACCAATTCAACCAATTTTCTTTTCCTTTTATGTCTATTTGACGCAGAGGCAACTTCCCATCACACAGATTATTTCTCCATGATTATGATTATTGTTGCACAGCCTATTTCGTTATATATCCATCACTAACCTCTGTCAAAATTTGGTTCTCTGCCTCTTGAACTCTCTACGTGGTAGGCACCACAGATATCCAGTTTGTGCATGCAAGGTCTGCTGGTGGATGCTAACTCAGCTCGTCACCAGTGTTGTAATAAACAGACACTATATATTAGAAGCATTAACTTTATTGCATCCACCATAGGAATATAGCCTCCTCTCAGCCAGCTACAATCCAGCTCCCACAACAGTTGCCAGGTCATGCTCAGTGTTCTTATAATGCCCTCAACACTCCATTGAGTGCACCATCATTAAAGGACAAGTTACAACAAAATCTTAGTAAATCAGGCCATTAATATAAGTAGCTGGATGTAGAATTTGCTTCTAGTTATGAACTATAAAGTGTTCTTTCTCATTGATCTTGACCTTGTCCAGCACTAAGAGGATACTATGGACCTTATTTAGAGTTTGGTGAATTGGATACTCTGTCAACAAGTAGCAGATAGGCTAGATTCACAAAGATAAACTTAGACTTTCGTGTAAGGTTACAATTGTTTATTATTCACAAAGGTATTTTAATAGTAGTATCTTTATGACTGCAGATTCTCCACACATAAAAAGGTACCACACATACAAAGATAGGACTGTCCTTTACCTTTGTGAATCAGGCCCATCCTGACACTGTATTACAAGTGCCATTTGTAGAAAAGGGCCCCTTTTTGACATGGTCAACCCCACTTTTTGCAAAGTAATTGATGCAATTTTGACTGAAAGTGCACTGGGTTGCTGCTTTCCAGGTCCCCAATGCCAGATCTCTTTCCCTAAATCTGTGCAATTGTTACCCAATTTGCAATACCTTTGTCACCCCTGAAAGGCCCTAGTAAATGGCACCCTTGGTACCTAGGGCCTGGGTATACCAACAAGGGTCCCAAAGGTCTGCACCGTGGAATGTGTCACCCTCAGGGACCCCTCGCCTAGCACATGCAGACTGCTGTTGCAGGTTGCATGTCTTAGTGCAGGTAAAAGTAAAAACAAAACTTGGAACACAGCCTGTGTGCCATGTATCCTAACACTGCATACAATATATGTAAGTCGGGCCTTACAGCCCTAAGGCAGGGTGTATTATATTACATGTGAGGAGATATCTGCAAGAGCAGATATGCCACTGCTATGTCTTTGTTGATTCCTAGACATAGTGAGTGAACAGGGAAGCCATTTTAAGTGCATGTGCTGGACACTGTTGAATACGAGTTCCCCAGCTACATGATGGCTTCACTGAAAATAGGGACGTTTGGTATCAAACATCTCATATTAATAAACCCTCACTGATGACAGTGAGTGATAGATATATTAATACATTCACCCAGAGGGCACCTTAGAGGTGCCCCCTGAAAAACCTACCATTTAACTGTTTGCTGGCTCATCCGTTCTAACTAGCCTGCCACCATCAGACAGGTTTATGACCCCCAAGGGTGAGAGTCTTTGTTCTTGGGTGGACAGAAACAAAGCCTGCTATGGCAGGGGTGCTAGCACACCCCTCCCTGCATTCCAGGTCTTGGCACTTCAAAGAAGCCCACCACCCTTGGTATGTAGATCTGGCTTCAGTCAGAGTAGATAATGCTGAACTCTCTGTCCCAGGGCCCATTTGGCACCTGGACAGGCAAGACAATTAGTAGTCAGAGAGGTGTGCCCACCCCTGAAGTCAATCCCACCCCTAAGGTGAGCTGCCTGATGTGGACACAAATGTTGTAAGTCTGCCATCTTGGTGATGGCAGAACTAGGAACTCTGGGACAGGGTAATGCCTACTTCCCACAGGAAGTGGTCATACATTAGGCATAATGACCCCAGTGGTAAGTAGGCTCCTAAACACCCCTAAATTCAGCATTTAGGGGATCCCCTGGCACCAGAAAATCAGATCCTGCTGAGCTGCAGAAGAAGAACACTCCAGACATGCAAAAGCAAGAACTGAAGATCAGTGACGGACTCGCCTACTGACTTCAACAATTGTGCCAAAGAAGCCTTATCCTGCGGCTGCTTGTTCTCCAAAAGCCCGGGAGGACTGCCAGCCTTCACCCAAAGAACCAGGAACTCCCAGGGAGTAGTGGGGCAGCTTCCCTGCATCTGCCAGGCACCCAACTGACCCTGAAGAAGGATATGGACCTCCAAACCCAACACTGGCAGCACCACTGCACCTGTGCCTCCTAAACTGAGTTGAAGGGGGCCAACGGTGCAGACTGCATCTCCAGAGACAAAGTCCATTGTGGGTTTATCCACTGCGACCTTCACAGCAGTACCTGCAGCATGGAAAATTGCCATGGGGTCTAAACCGACAAAAGCCCTTCGGCAGCAGCTGCTTGCAGAATATGACAGAGCCATGGCAAGCAAAGAATCCCCTCATGAGAATGAGGAGGAGGAGGATGTGGAAGAGGATGATGAATCCCTCCACAGCTCCACTGACAGTAAACACCACTGAGAGCACTTTTAATAGTACCCCGGGAGATGGAGACAGTGAAGATGCTGAACTCCATAAGTTAGCTTAGAGGATAGAATTAGAGGCTAAACTCTTACATATAGAAAAAGAAACAGGTGAGATGGGCCTAAGACCCATGTCTGGTGGCAGCAAAATTTTGAATAGGGACAAAGAAGAAGCTTCTGACCCTATGATCCCCAAAGGGATTGTTCCCAAAAATGTAGAAGGTGAGTATATCACAAACTGTTTACAGACTTTGAAGGGGCTTGTAAAATGAGGAAACTCTTCTAAAAGTATTGAGGCTCTTTGCTCTGGGACTTGTTTTCAGCAAAGTGTAGGGATAGGCTCCTGACACTGAATGAGGTAGACGCTGAGTCTTATGACCACATTAAGGATACCATGATTGAGAGCTTTGGCCTCACAACTGAGGAATACAGCATCAGGTTCAGGGAGACTAGAAAACCCTCTAGTCAAACCTGGATAGATTTAGTTGATTTTTCAGTCAAGACACTGGGTGACTGGTTAACAGGGAACCAGGTGGAAGACTGTGATGGGCTTTATAATCTTATTATGAAAGAGCATCTGTTAAGTGACTGTGTTTCTGAACAGTTGCATCAGTACCTGGTTGACCTACATCCAATTTCTCCCCGAGAGTTAGGACAGAAGGTAGACCACTGGGTGAAGACTAGGGGATCTAAGACAAACTATGGTGGGGGTGACCAAAAGAAAGGGGTTGCTTAGCCCCCCCATGGAAAGATGGTGACCAGTGTAAAGATAAAAACCAAGAGTCTTCTAAAGGCCCCCAAAAACTTGTTTAGGAGGGTGGTTCTGAGACAAGATAGAGACCAAGAGTGGGTACCAAGGTAAAAACTGGGATGCTAAGAAGGCTTGGTGCTTTAACTGCAAAGTCAATGGGCACCGAACTGGAGACCCTGTCTGTCCCAAAAAGAATCCCCCTACTGTACCTGCAGCTCCTGCTGCAGTGGTAAGTCCCCAGATCTGTTCTCAGGCATGCCCTTGCCATGTCAGAGAGCATACAGTCTCTGAGGGTGGGGTGGATGTAGCTGCCCTGGCTGTCTGGCCCAGTAATCTGGGGAAGTACAGACAGCAGCCTCATGCCTCACATAAATAAGATCAGGGTTAAGGGACTTAGGGATACAGGTGCAAGTGTAACCACATTGGCTGAAAAAGTGATCTCTCCAGAACATTATCTGACTGGTGAAACCTTCACAGTCGTCAGTGTTGGCAACCAAGCTAAGGTCCAGCCCTTATCTATGGTGTCCTTAGAATGGGAAGGGATTAGTGGCAAGAAACAGGTGGTGGAATCCTCTGCAATTCCTGTAGCCTGTCTGCTAAGAAATTATCTGGGGCCCTCAGCATGGGCTGAGGTTGAAAGAAAGACCCATACAGCTATGCTGGGTATACCTGAATGAGTATATGTGAAAACTAGAGTACAATGCAAAACCAGGGTGAAAATGCAGTGCTGGAGTTTGGGATAATGGCCTAACCCTCTAACAGAAAAGGCAAGAAGTCTGGTAAACCAGCTTCTGATCTGCCAGAAGCTCAGGTCCCCTCTACTCAGGGAGTAGACCTGACAGCCCTTGAGTGAACTGAGCCCCAGGAACTTGGGCCTTACATGCCAGAGCTCCTAGGCCCAGGGGGACCTTCTAGGGATGAGCTCCGCCAGGGACAGAGGACCTGCCCCACTCTTGAAAGTCAGAGACAGCAAGCAGCTGACCTTTGAAAGGGTAGGGGTGGATGTTGTTGCCCCCCTAGACTCTCCAACATCATCAGGGAACAGATTCATACTGGTGGTAGTGGATCATGCCCCTGGCTACCCTGAAGCTAAACCCCTTAGGACTACCACTGCTCCTGCGGATGCTAGGGCTCTTCTTAGTTTCTTTACTAGAGTGGTCTTCCCTTAGGAGATGGTATCAGACAGAGGTAGTCCCTTCATATCTGCATACCTCAAACCAATGTGCAATGAATGTGGAGGGACTTATAAGTTAACTACGCCATAGCACCCACAAACAAATGGTTTAGTTGGGAGATTCAACAAACCATGAAGGGCAAGATTGCATGACTTCCTGAAAAACTCAGAAGGAGATAGGATATCCTGTTACCATGCTTGCTTTTTGCATTCAGAGAGGTGCCATAGAAGGGCATAGGTTTTCCCCCTTTGAACTGCTGTTTGGACATCCTGTAAGTGGACCACTGTATCTGGTGAGGGAAGGCAGGGATAAACCTCCCCAAGAGCCCAAGCAAGACATTGGAAACTATGTGCTTGGCCTACGTCCAAGAATGGTTGAGTACATGGAGAAAGCATCCAAACCCTTGAAGCCAGCCAAGAGCTCCAGAAGCTCTGGTATGACCAAAAGGCTGGCATGGTGGAGTATCAACCAGGTCAGAAGGTGTGGGTACTTGAGCCTTTGGATCCCAGGGCACACCAGGACAAGTGGAGTGGCCCCTATCCTATCCTTGAGAAGAAGAGTGAGGTCGCCTACTGGGTGACCTAGGCCAGAGGTCTCCAACCTTTTCTGTAGTGAGAGCTACCTCTGATCAGTGAAAATAATTGTGAGTTACTGAAGGATAAGCAACTCACACATTGTTACCAGACACCCCCACACCCAGTTTAATTAACTTTAAGCCTAATGTCCATAGAGCCAGATACTATATTTTGAACAAAATAATTTGAGTAAGGGCACTATGACAGGGCTACCATTAGAGTTGGTGAGAGCATGGTCCTTGTGGAACATGTGTGTATGAATGGGATATATGTGTACAGGTGATTAAGAGACTGTGTTATATGTACTTGTGGTACAAGACATCATTTTCACAATATGTGGCACCATTACGTGTATAAAACAAACAGAACCATTTGTTTAAATGGGAGAAATTTAAAGTGCTGAGAAAGTTCTGCAAAAATGTTCAGAACATGGAACATTTTTCAGCACTTTAAATTTCTCCCACTTAAAATAATGGCAGTGTTTTTCAATTATAAATTTAGAACTGTGTCAAGAAAATTAAACTGAAGAGTTAACTTTGTTTCTATCAATTCCATAAAAAGCATCATACAATTTTCTCCCATTTCCAAGTGTCACATTTAGAAACACCAGGCATCTTTCTTCCAGTGGCCTGTAAACATGGTGCCATATTTCCAACAGAAAAATACATTTGTTTAAATGGTAGGAATTTTAAGTAAAGAAACATTCTCCATAAAACTTTAAGACTTAATTGGCTTAATTAAAAGTGGAGAAAAACATTAAGACTTAGGCCCTTATTGTAACATTGGTGGTAAATGCCTCCTACCGCCTCTGTGATGGCCACCAACATACCGCCACTGCGGCTAACATCCGTCTGCCATATTGTGAGCACTGCCTGACTTCCGTCACAATAAAGGCAAAAGTCCGGCAGTGCTCACGCTGGCGGACAGAGGTAAGCTGGTGCTGCTAACACTGGCATCGCCCTGCCTGTAGTACGCCTCCGACTGTACTATGACCATTAATACAGCCTGGCGGTGTTCAGCTGGCAGGGCGCTGCTGGCGGTAGCAGGGTCCCTTCGCTGCCGGACGACCTCCTCGCCGGACAAGGTAAGTCAGGCGTCCGACATGGGAGAGGAGTGGGAGGGTGGGCGGGAGTTCTACCGCCATATTAACCCTGATCGCCAGGGTCATAATGTATACCTTATTGTTTCATAGAAAATGTTTTCTTCACTTTAAATTTCTCCCACTTAAAAAAATGACTTTTTCTGTTATAAATATGGCACAGGGTCTACTGGCCACTTGGAGCAAAAGGCCAGATGCTTGTAAATGTGACACTTTGAAATGGGAGAAAATTAAAATAAAGAGTTAATCATTAAGGTACCTTTTCATTTTCATTTTCTCCAATTCAAAAGCATTCAGAAACATCATTGTGTTCTCACACTCTGATATTGAGTCGAAAAGGACTTTTATTTAAGAGTTAAATACTACAGTGCTTCAGTTCTTCACCACTGTGCCCCACTCTGGCTCATAAATCAGACTGAGCACTGCTCATTATCAGACTCTGCTATCAGAAGCCTAATGATGATCATGTAATGTAAACAAAGCTTTACCTTAAGCTTTAAAGAAAAATGTGATCCTGTGCTTTGCTCATTTAAAGATGAACTCGAGGTGAGATACTCTGAGGTTATGTGGGACCTACTAGAAGCTCCCGATCGACTAGTTGGAAACACCTGACCTAGGCACTCCCAAGAACCCTCACAGGGTCATTCATGTGAACCGCCTAAAACTCTTCCATGACATGGCTAGTGTGGCCATGTTGATGGCTACTGAAGAGGATCAGGAGGAAGAAAATGAGCCTCTCCTTGACTTCCTTTCTTACAGCCCCAAAGATGGGTCAGATGATTGGGTGGTCTTTCAGACACCCTCACTACCCAATAGCAGGCTGGCTGCAGGCAAGTTCTACAGCAGTATGCTGAGCTAATTTCCCTCACCCCTGGTCAAACTAACCGGTGTGTCGAAGATGTGGACACTGGTGACCATATGCCTGTCAAAAGTAAAATATACAGAGAGCCTGAGCAAGTGAAGAATAGCATCTGTGCTGAAATTAGCAAGATGCAGGATTTAGGGGTAACTGAGCCCTCTGACAGTCCCTGGGCCAGCCCAGTGGCTTTAGTCCCCAATCCTGTTTCCAAGGGAGGTAAGCCACAGCTGAGGTTTTGTGTGGACTATGGAGGTCTTAATGCTGTCACCAAGACAGATGCACACCCTGTTCCAAGAGCAGATTAAGTTATTGACAGGTTAGGGGCAGCCACATATTTCAGTACTTTTGATTTGACATCAGGGTACAGGCAGATTGGTCTGACCCCTGGAGCAAAAGAGAGATCTGCATTCTTGACCCCAGATGGACATTACCAGTTCACTGTAATGCCATTTCATTTAAAGAATGCCCCTGTCACCTTCCAAAGGTTGGTGAATAAAGTCCTTGCTGGGCTGGAGGCCTTCAGTGCAGCATATCTTGACGATACTGCTGTTTTTAGCTCCACTTGGCAGAATCACCTGGTCTGCCTTGGCAAGTTCCTTAAAGCTGTGCAAAGTGCAGGCCTCACTATCAAGGCAAGCAAGTGCCAGATGGGGCAGGGCAAGGTTGTATACTTGGGTCACCTGGTAGGTGGAGGCCATGTTCAACCATTACAGACCAACATCCAGACAATTCTGGACTAGCTAGCCCCAACCACCCAGACACATGTCTGGGAATTCCTTGGCTTGGCTTGGCTGGGTACTACAGGAGGGTAAACATCCTTTATGCCGAATTTTTTATAACGAAGTCCTGGTTAACGAAAGCGGAACAACGCTTTCTTTAACCACGACTTCGTTATTTTGTGCCTTAACCACGCATGTCCTGAACAACGAACATGCATGGTTAAGCTACAAACAAGGGAGTTGGCTGAGGGGGACGACGCAGATGACAAGGTGACGACTCAGGTAAGTGGGGGGTTTTAGGTTTTGGGGAGGGGTTGGGGGGGTGGGGCGTTTTTGGTTTTGGGGAGGGGGTGGGGGGTCGGGGGGCTTTAGGTTTTGGGGTGGGGTTGGGGGGGTGGGGTGTTTTTGGTTTTGGGGAGGGGGTGGGGGGTCGGGGGTTTTAGGTTTTAGGGTGGGGTTGGGGGGGTGGGGCGTTTTTGGTTTTGGGGAGTGGGTGGAGGGGTCAGGGGGTTTTAGGTTTTGGGGTGGGGTTGGGGGGGTGGGGCGTTTTTGGTTTTGGGGAGTGGGTGGGGGGTCAGGGGGTTTTAGGTTTTAGGGTGGGGTTGGGGGGGTGGGGCGTTTTTGGTTTTGGGGAGTGGGTGGGGGGGTCAGGGGGTTTTAGGTTTTGGGGTGGGATTGGGGGGGTGGGGCGTTTTTGGTTTTGGGGAGTGGGTGGAGGGTCAGGGGGTTTTAGGTTTTAGGGTGGGGTTGGGGGGGTGGGGCGTTTTTGGTTTTGGGGAGTGGGTGGGGGGTCAGGGGGTTTTAGGTTTTGGGGTGGGGTTGGGGGGGTGGGGTGAGGGATGTAGGGTGAATGGTGCCTATTGCTAATGATTTTATCAGGAATGCCTTTACAACGAAATATCGTTGTTAAGGCATTCGTGGTAAAATCATTAGTAGTAAAGACGAGGTCGGTGTTCCGACCTCGTTGTTAAGGTTAGTAGTAGTTTAAGATTCGGTGTTCCGTCATATAACCCTACAGGAGGTTTCTGAATGGGGTATGGTACCATTGTGGCACCTCTCACAGAACTGACCTCCAAAAAATGGCAAAGAAAGTAAACTGGACAGCAAGCTGTCAAAAGGCTTTTGACATTATGAAGGAAACAAGGTGCTCAGCACCCAAAAGTTCCAGATTATTCAAAGCAGTTCATGGTGCAGACTTATGCCTCTGAAGAAAGGATGGGGTGGCCTATCCTAAACCAATGATGATGGCCATGACCATCCTGTTGCGTTCAATAGCAGGAAGTTACTTCCCAGAGAGCAGTGTTCGAGTGGCCTGTTGTGGTCTGGTCCCTGAAGTTGTGGCCATACCTATTTGGTTCTCACTTCCTTATTCAAACTGACCATAGGCCTCGCAGATGGCTGATGCAAATGAAAGGTGAAAACCCCAAACTGTTGAGATGGTCTATCTCCCTACAGGGAATGTAGTGTACAGTGGAACACAGACGTGGGACAGACAATGCCAATGCAGATGGCCTTTCCATGTTCTTTCACTTTGACAATGTAGACTCTGTTGGGAAAGGTTAGTTGCATTATTTTTCGTTTAGGGGGTTATGTAGGAAAATGCCCCTTCTTTGACATGGTCATCCCCACTTTTTGCCTGGTAATTGGTGCACTTTTCACTGAAAGTGCACTGGCTTCCTGCTGTCCAGGACCCCAGTGCCAGATCTCTTTCCCTAAAACTGTGCAACTGTTACCCAATTAGCAATATCTTTGGCACCCTTGTAAATCCCTAGTAAATGGTTCCCTGGGTAGCTAAGGCATGGGTTCCATAGAGGGTCCCCAAACAATGCAGCATATATTGTGCCACCCTCAGGGACCCCTCGCCTAGCACATGCAGACCGCCATTGCAGGCTGTGTGTCTTGGTTTCCTACACCATAGGCCAACATGCACTTGTAATACAGCAGACCTGGCATCCACCACATTTGTGTCACAGTATCACGGCATCCACCACATTTGTGTCACAGTATCTCGGCAGCCAAACTCTAAATCAGGCCCCATGTCTTCACTCTATCACGTTCTCTGAGGTGGAAAGGAGCTATCAGTATTTATGACTATGAAGAGAGAAAAGTCAGTTCATATGAAATGTAGTCATAATTCATTATTTTAGCAGTCTACATGTTCATAAACAATAGAAAAGCTACATTTTTGTAAGAGGGTATTTATTTTGTACAGATGGATATCAGGTGCCACACTGAAAGATGGATAAACGCAGCCCTTGATAGTGAAATGCTAAACAAAATCAATACATTGCCTCCCGCTGCTTTCACCTGTTATGCAATCTGTCTTCCCTCTCCCTCATTTGTAGTCCTGGTAAGAACCAGCGGCCTTCTGTTTAAAAGCCTCCCCATGCACCGCAAGTACTGTTGCCATGCTGCTAACTCCACCAGACTCAATGGAGTTCTAAATCCCCCTTTGCCAGTTGTGTGTTTTGTCCTGGAGGCATGTTTCCCCCTTGACGGCCAATGTCTGTCATGCTGTGACATATAAGCCTTTCTGGTTCAAGTGTTTGGACTTGCTCCCCCCTCCCCCCTCGTTTTGTGAAAGGCTGGAACATAATGAAGGCCTCCTAAGCTCCTTTAGGGCCTGGGCAAGGATTCACAGCGCCCTGGCTCCAAAAGTCAGAAGCCTCCAACATTTGGAGCCGACTTCTACCTTTTTGGGGGGTTTTCAGTCAATCCCAGGAGCCCTAGTAGTCTATAAAAATCAGATCTTTACAAGATGTTCCGAAATGTAGTCTCGAGGAGGTGCAATGTCTGTGTAGAAACCTCTTCCCTCACTTGTCCGTTATTGTCCCATATGCTCGCTGGGAAGCCGCTTTTTATGCCTTGAAGAAGAAGTATTGTGTACATTTCATGGTGGGAATCTACCCGCAAATGCTTGTGAAAGCCAACAAATTTGCACGTTCATTGCTGCTCGCTGCTTTTTGCAGCTGTGCAGCCTACGTAATTTCCGCGTTCTCACCCCTTCCTCTAATCTCATGATATTGGCGAATTCACCAGTGACATTTTCCCCCCTCAAAACCACACTGTTTCAAAACGCCTCTTAATGTCATGTTATTAATATATATGTGAAATTTTGAAGCACAAATTGAGTTTTTTGCTATCCTGATTTGTAACAGCTCAGTGAATCAAAATGGATAGATTTTGTTGGTAATTTTTTCTATATTTCAAAAGGAAACTATGGGCCGAATTTAAGAAAAGTGGCTTTTCACCTAGCACAGCGCCAACTTTTTTGCACACCTTAACGCCCCCCTACCACCACCATGTGCCCGCCGCGTTTAATGCATGGCACACCATGGCGTAGGAGCAATAGCGTCAAAAAAATTTACGCTATTGATGTACTGTGCAGAACTAGCACCAAAATGTTGCCACTAATCCTGTATAGTGCATAAGGAACCATTGAAAACAAGGGTATGCCCCCTTTTAGTGCCTGCTCTGTGCAGGCGTTAAAAATAGCCACTAAAAATGTTGCAGTGGAATCGCCTAATTTGGCGCAAGCAGGCACTAGGCCCACTTAAATCTAGGCCTTAATACTGAATAAGAATAGTAATGTCGCTGCTTATCTACATTTCTGCGTGAAGGCGCAATGTCTTTTTTTTGTATTTCAATTCTTTATTACATTTTTTGATAAACAAAAATACAGAAACATATTAACTAAAGTAACGATATGCACAGGAGATTTAGAACATAAGTGTGCCAGTTATGAATGTCCATAATCATTCCATTCTGAATAACAAAAAGTGAAATAAGAGGACTCAATAAATTGAAGGCGCAATGTCTACGCAGCACGCAACGTCTACGTACGAGTGTCAATCCCAGGTCATGATAACTTGATAACGGGGCACTTTATCAAGTTTACCATTCTTAGCAAAGCTTAGTTTTATTTATACGGAGTTGACAGTCATGAAAAATGCGAGAAGGACACTTGGGAAATAACATAAGGCCCTCCTCTAATCTTATTTGAGGCCGACATGTTGTGATCTTAATATTTCCAGACCACGGGATATTTTCACAAAACAAAAAGGTGCGGAAAGCGCTCCCCGGATTAGCCAGCTGGCGGCCTCTTTGTGGTCATGCTCAGTTCTGGACGCCATGGTGGGCTATTAAACAGATTGCCTATCATCAAAGCTGAAAACGAGAGCAAATGTGATTTTTTGTGCTTGTATAAGCAGACCAAGCTAAACAAACAATTAAACGGTTAAGGGGCGAATTTGCATCACGTCACTTAGATAACTGTACAGTGTATTTTTTTTAGAGTCGTTGGGCTGGAAAGACTGGCTTTGTAAGAAAATGTAGCTATTTAATTTTATCGTTAACAAGACTACATGTGGGACTTTTTAGGTTTCGCACGGTAGGCACATTTCTGGGAATTTATTTTTCAAAGTAATTTTTCAAAGTAATGCTTATTGTATTGGAATTATGCGACAGGAGAGCACCAAATTATGTGGTAGGGTGACTAAATGTTGCGCCAAGAAAAGACAAACTATGCAGCATAATTTGGGACATTTTTGATACTGTTACTTCATTATTTTGTAATTTTTACGCATGGTAATGCTCTCTCGGCCAATATTTCACCTCATTAGTACCGTTAAAACCAAATACAGAACGAAGCAACCTAAAGACGACAAGTTAACCTTTACAATAGGCCGTCCACCGCGTGCAAATCCACATTACCATATTTTATTAACTGTTGATCCATTTGAACTAGAAACACATTGTTTGTTAGAATCTGCAGATTATGCAGCAGACTATAGATTATGTGGCAAAAGCAGCAAACCAATAACTATGCGAAAAAAGCAGCAGCCCGAAAATTGCACAACTCCAGTGGCCTTGCCTATACTGTATCTTTTATACAGCGCCTACTACTCAATGTGTGGAGAAAGCGCTTGTCTACATGAGTACCATGCTACACCGTGATTAAATACCTTCAGCAAATCCTAGTTATGTCATGTGCTACATAAACATAATAGCAATAATAGTATAAAAACAGCAATAATGCTGATTATTCCTAATATGATTGTTCTTGTTGGTATTTTTACACCTTATACTATTTAATAATATTATTGTCTCATATTTGTTAGTATCATAACGGTGATTAGTATAATTCTTCTATTTATTATTGTTGTTGTTGTTCTTATCATTATTATTGTTATTATTATTATTATTATCATCATCAGATTTTTAAAATAATATTAAAGACTTTTTTAATCACAGTAAGAGTCAGGGTTCACTAAAATAAAAATGTACTTACTGATATGTTCATGAATTTAAATCGCACATTAAATATTCCATTGCAATTGTAACTGAGACGAT
This sequence comes from Pleurodeles waltl, assembly GCF_031143425.1. NCBI lineage: Eukaryota > Metazoa > Chordata > Amphibia > Caudata > Salamandridae > Pleurodeles > Pleurodeles waltl. Next base: position 1,744,905,500 of record NC_090444.1, read on the forward strand.
AGACATCTAAGCACCCTTGCACTTTGGGGAGCAGCGAGAGGGAGACTGGATGTAATTTACAGTGAAGAGTAATAGAGGCCGTCAGAGAATACAACAGCTGTCTCAGTTTTATCACATTGCAGGGGGCGCGCCGAGTGATGTATAACTGGAAATCTAAGTAATTCACAGAGGAGGCGCCATAACGCATTCAAAACTGGATCATATCTATTAATGATGGATCAGATTTATGGATGTCATGTCTCAGTGTTATCAACATAAGAATGATGAACTGTAGGGCACTAGTTCAGGCTCCACTGACAAACTTCCATAATGAAACACTGCTGTAGTGGAAGGAATCCAGTGGTTTATGTGGATTTCATTTGCTGACAATATTAACAAGCATTTACAATGCAACGGGTCTCGCGTTTGCTCATGTTAGAGCTGATCGTGTTGTAAACTCCTAACCCGACTTTTCACCTATCGGACAAAAGTGCATTTATGTACGCAACCCGAAAAAGTGAAATTAACTATGTAAAGCGCTCGACTTCTGCCAAGCGAGATCGCGCTCTTAAATTAGAGAAAAAGAAGTCCACGAGCCCGATGGAAAACAGCGAGCTTCGCATGTTTTCTGTACTTGGTCGCTGCGCTCGAGGAGGGCTAGCCACCGGAAAAGGCATGACGTATGCTTGCCTCCGACTAATGAAAGCAAGCAGATTTTATTAGGCAAGCCCACGAACCAATAAAAAACACTGACGTGAAGTTGACAGGGCTCAGAGCCCTTTTCTAAATACAAAAGCGTCTCACTGCGATACGCATGCGCAAACGCATGCAACGCAGGCTCGACCCTAAAAACAAATGAACAGGAATGTGCCAATGATTCTTGTCTAAGGTAAGCAAATAAATGGTTATTCAAATGCTGTACATATGTCCTGAAAACAGTGCTTAATTTGTAAATAAAAATGCACCGGTGCCCAAAGCTTGCCTCTCAAACACGCAGCTAATGCAATTAAATATGCGAGCATGGAATACTGACGCAGCTTAATCCCGAAGCCGTCTCAGGCCTCTTTAATCACATTTACAGCCGCTCCCTGCCCCTTCAGCTCACTCTTGCAGCTTTCTGTTTTCTCCGTCCCTCCCATTTCTTTCTTTTGCTCGCAGTAAATGCTTGAGGCACAAAAATAGGTGCCGGCTCTTACAAATAAGTGCCAGTACCCTGCACCGGAAACCACCGGCTCAAATTTAACACTGCCTGAAAATTCCCCATTGAAATCTTAGATCTCTGTCGACAATCCAGAACATGGACAAATGACACATTGGTGTAAATTCCCAAAATGCAGAAACATTTGAATTAAATATAAAGAGGTGTCATTATGTGGGTGTGAATATAGGATTGAAAGCCTCTCACACTGCGCCCATGCTCCTCATTTTATTATCATGGCATCAAATTGTGTATGGTTTCTTCTGCAACAGATCTGTGTGAAAAGGGTTAAGCTTGATTTGGGAATGTTGCTTTCCAAGAGAGGGCTCCTTTTAACCTGGGTTACAGCAGTGGGGGATAGAAATTTTACTTGCACTGGAGGGAAGAGACTGCCTTGTGGCTCTCCCAGGGAAATATGTTTAGTATCTCATTACTGGGTTCCCTAATCCCCCCAGCTTGTATGTAGTGTGCATTAGGTTTGTTGGGTACATGGGAGCTAAGGTACACCTTCGTTAGGGATGCATGTAGCCCCTAATTATGTTCAGTGCTTCATAGGGCTTAATGGTAACCAGGTCCACTGTCTTGTGTACTTGCAGCATGCCAATGCCTGCACTGCTTTCCTGATTCCCTCCTTACTGTAGAATGAATGGTATTGTCAAATGCATACTTCTTCTTTGAATTCACACCTTTGGAGCAAGAAAAATCCATTTTTGCTTAATGGACCTTGACCACGTATCAGCGGACCAGTCAATGCTTTGACAAGACTAACATTTAAACAATGGCTGTGGCTAAAGCTAGTCACAGGACTGCATACCTTAAGCAAAGAGATGGGCCACCTTCACCTTATGTCCTTATGAGTCGGGGAGTCAAGATTAAGAAACAGCATCTGATTGCCAAAAGTACCCTGAAAGCAGATACATCCTTGAGAATGACAGTTCACCTGCACTGGTTGACTTTATGCTGTGTTTACTGATAGAACATGCATTGGCAAAGTCAGTAGGTCTGAAGTTCAGGTGGTAAAGCATGGAAGTACAGGCAACCACCATTGCTCTGGTGGTGGTAACAGTGAAGGCAATGGTTATGTCGGTCTTGGTAGAGGTGATAATGGTAATGTGATGGTAATGGCAGTCGTGGTTGTAGTAATGGTGGTGTTAATGGTGGCAATAGTGGTGGTAGGAAGGTGGTAGGAAAAGTGGTGAGGTTATTACTTGCACTCAAATCATGACAAAAATATTAAAAATCCTTGTATGGTCTATCCCTATATGCGTCACGTGGTAATTTCTAATCTGAAAGGAGTGGCATTGTCATGTTTGGTATGTTTGGAATGTTAGTGAGAAATCCTGCTTACTGGTGAAGTTGGATTTAACATTAGTATGTTTCAGATATGCTACTTTTAGAATGTAGGTATTTATCTGCACTTACTACTGTCTGTGCATTGCAGGCTGTCTCAAATCCACATCTAATCTGTGCTGGTTGACAGCTCCCCTTGTGCATTCCACCCAGCCAGCCATAAACACAGGACACTCAGCTGCATCTGCATTCATCTGCCTACTGATGGGTCTTCCTGGGCAGGAAGGGTGGAGGGGCTCTCCCTTACACTTCAAAGGCTAGTGGCCTGATCTCACACAGAGGTATGGTAACCCCCACAGCTCTCCCAACAGACAGGAATGGGTTGAAAGGGGAACTGGTGCACTTCAAAACCACTCTTTACTGTTTTCCTCCACTTTAAAGGCACATTTGGGCATATATACTGGGTCTGTAACCCCCCAAAATCAAACACTTCTGGACCTACAACTGGACTCTGTCACAGGGATTGCCATGCTGCCCAAGGACTCATCTGGACTGCTTTCCTAGAAAGACTGCTGCCCTGCTTGTTGTCTGCTGCCTGCTGGCCACTGACTCTGCTGGAAGGACTTTGCCTTCCCCCACAAGTGCTCTACAAGGGCTTGCACTGAGCTCTGTTCTGAAGTCTCAGGACCATCAAAAACGTAATCTGAAGGAGAAAATCCACAGTGCTGGAAAAACCAATGCAACACCTGCAACATTTGATGAAATGCCTTCAGAATCAACGTAGAGCCTGTCTCGCAGCTGAAAAATCACTGCATCGCCTGCTGAATCGGCGAAGCGCCTTTTGCATGTTTACAACGCGTTTTGGATTTTTCACGCATCGTCCCTGGTTGTCAAAATATCTCCACATCACAGTGAGGAGCCAAGGTGGTACTTTAATTTCTGACGCATCTCCTCCTCTACAGCCCTCTGCATCATTATTTTTGATGCATCCCAGGTACTTTGTGCTAAAAGGATACACCTACTGATTCTTAAGGATTGACACTCATCTAAAACCTTTAAAAAGTGATGTCTTGACTTGTGCATATTAGATTTTTGTTATTTTGGTCTTATTTTAGTCAGATGATTATCATCTATTTTTCTAAACTGGTGTGGAGTACCTTTTGTGGTGTTTTCACTGTGTTACTGTACGAGTTACTGCACAAATACTCTACACATTGCCTTCTAAGTTAAGCCTACCTGCTCTGTGCCAAGCTACCAGAGGGTGACCACAGGATCATTTAGATTCTGTTGTTACTTAAACTGACGAGGATTGTGGTCCCTACTTGGACAGGGTGCATACCTCTGCCAACTAGAGACCCAATTTCTAACAGGGAGGCATCTCGTCTGGTTTTTAAAACTACTCTCATCTACCAGGGTTCTTAGCTTCATGCTTCACTGATGAGTCCTTGTGCAGATACCTTCTGTATCTGGGCAGGTTCAACCTTGATAATCAAGGAAGCACTTCTTTGTTTAGAAAGGGAACTAAATGCAAAATTGCCTGAAGGTGTCCTAATTCTATTCCAGGAGCCCCTGGCAAGATTAAAAACAAAGTGTGATGCTCCAGGAGTTATTGACTAAAACCAGCACCTGCGGGTCTATGTGTTTCAACCAAGAAAGTCTGCCTGATTGATCAGTTGGTTTTTGTCAGGTCAAAACATAGGTCCCCACTCAACTGCAGAGGGTTTGCTTTTCCTCAAATCAGTACATTTGTTCGGTTTGAATCTAGCTCTGTGAGTTTCACTCATTCAAAGATGCCACTCTTACAGTCCTTCCTGAGGCAAATCCTCAGTTCGATAAATGTGGTTCAAAAGCGAGAAAACGTAAAAGCCTTCACAGTCCAAATTACATACAACAAACACTGTGCACAAATATATATATTGGAACAAATTGATGCACACACATTGCCAGTTTTTTCTAAAACACTGTCCTGCTATCAAATTGGCTTGATCTCAAGCCCTCATGATTGTAATAAAGCATTTTCGTGTTTGGTTGTTTATGCATACGCAGCAAAACGTGATCAAAATCATGCTTGGTTAGTGCCTTCATTGTGCCCCATAGGGTACTAAAGGCGGTTAGACCTTATAGTCACACTCTCTAAAGAGAAAGGGTGGAAAGAGTAGAGAAAAGAAGGGAAGAGGGGGAAAGAGATAATAGATATTGGCCTATTAGAAATTATAGTTAGATATATCCAGGTTAAGGATGCTTTTTCTACCTTAGAATTTACTTTGTCATAGGCTAGTACCCAGGAGACACCTATTCGGCTCCTCTAATCCTTGCATGTTGCCTATGATTCCTTTTTCACACTATTTAATCATCTTTCTTTTCTGCTTCTGCATCATGTGGTGCGAAACACCTGGTACGCCTCCAACTGAGTGGTGACATCAAACAGCAACACTATATGATATCGGGCAGACTCGGTAATTTGTTTCACTGTTTTAATTTAAAAATAGGACTGAACAATTGTTCTACCTTGTTTGCTAAACTCATCAATTACATTGTCTATAGAGGGAGGTAAACCAAGTTCTAATGTCAAAAATACATTGCCATTACTAAACTAAGTTGTCAAATAACAGCAGAAAAAACACAGCTGACCGAATTTCGTGGGAGGTGTCTCCCCATGGAATAGATACACCTTCATATGTATACTGGTAAGTATTTCTCAGACTTTGATGAAATTAGGGTCCACCTTTATCGTATATGGGCACAATCTCTTGAGGATAGTCTTACAGATTACTTAGATCTGAGTCTGAAATTTGACAATCTTCCACCATCAGTCCATGAGCCTCGCATTTAATGCATCATATACAGCAAGACAGAGACTTTAAATTTGAGCTAAGTGATTGATACTTAATCAGGAGGGGGAGCTAGAAGTTTGTTAATTGGTTCTCTCCACTCCCAACTTTGTATACTGAATTCATCAAAAAGAAGGAACACACTTGTGTTAATGTTGATTGTCTCTAAATCTCTTCTTATTTTTTAAAGGACTTTTACCCACTAGGGTTCCTAGTTGCATGCTTCATTGTCGAATCCTCGTCCAGATATCGTCTGTGTCTGGGTGTGCTCAACCTTGATAATCGAGGAAGCACTTCTTTGTTTAGGGCGGAATCTATATGTAAAATTACCCGAAGATATCTTAAAGTCTTTTTCATTCTAGGATCCCCTGTCCTACCTTGTTCACTGAACTCACACAACACGTCAAGGAAATTGTCTATAGGGGCAGGTAAACCAAGTTTTAATGTAAAAAAATACACTGATTACTAAAATGATAAAACTAAAAACAGGGTCATATGATTTGTTTTATGTGCTTGATCCTCTTCATATTCATTTCCTTCCAAAAGCGTTATGTTGAATTTTGGTGGAGAGTTCCAAGGTGTAATGTAAATGAATATGTCTATCTCACATGGTATCAATTGTTGTCAGCCTTCAGAACCTCCAGATACTTGTGTTATGTTACTTATTCCCTGAGGTCACGAAATGTAGTGAAGTGTGACGTGTACTAGCCTGTATTTGGAGTGGTATAACCTAGTATATTTAGGGAAAGGAGAATGAATCTTACCTCACCATTTGTTTCAATCTGTTGTGATCATTAGGAACACCCAAAATGTCATTATTAATTCAATGCAGTCCACTTAATGTCATCATTCATTCCATCCCTGTTGGTTGGTAATCTATAAATTCAGCTTTGCTCCTTCTCAAATAACAAACACTCTGAATTGTTTGTCATTCTGTCTAATTGTTTGATCACAACCCCTAAGTGTTTGATCACAACCCATTTGAGGTAGTCTAAAGTGAGGTCCTTCACGATGTAATGGTTAGACGTTTGATGATGTTTATTTGCACTGCAGGTTCCTGTAATGTTTGCAAATGCAAGTCTTCATCTTCCTGCAAGTGATTCCTGTGTACCTGGTTGACTTGGGCAGGTAATCATAAAAATGACATGTGTTGAGTTAAAATGAGTGTATATCCTCAAGGTCCATGATGTTTCCAGCTCAAGATCTAAAGTTTTCATGTGGGTTGTCAGATTGCATGCTCTACAGTGACTGCAAGGGGACTGGCCTATGAACCTTGGTAAGCAACACCAATTAGGTGTCAAAGCTCTGTTAGTTCTGGATTCCTACTATGTGCTCCTAGGTGTCCCTTAGCCTCTTAACTCAGTTTGTGTCTGGATGAGGACTTGATGATGAAGGATGCCACTAATAACCCTAGTGGGTGGGAGTCCTTTTTAAAAACAAGAGGGGAGGCCCTATGCCTCAAATATTCAACCATAGTAAATGTATTACAAAAAGGCCTGATTATGACCTTGGAGGATGGGATGCTCCGTCACAAACGTGCCTGGAATTCTGTCTGCCGTATTACAAGTTCCAATATATTCTATGGAACTTGTAAAACAGCAGGGGGGTATCTGTCACATTTGTAACAGAGTATACCATACACCAAGGTCATAATCAGGCCCAAAGTAATCAAAGCATATATTTCTTACATACTTTTAAGATGTGTATTCCAAAGGCCCACATTAAGTGGTTGACTCACCATTTAAGTCCTCTTTGATGTACTGATACACTTAACAATTGATTTGACTTTGTTTTTCACTGATTGATTTAGTACTGAAAAAACAAAGTTGTACCCTCCATGTAGAAAAATAATCTATCCCTATCTGATTTTGTATTGGAAAAACTACATTTTGTAAAAAATATATTGTTTTATATACAACATGGACGGGCCACAAAGTAAGCCCTTGCATATATATTTCCTATATTGTATGACTAAAATGTCTCTCGTTATAATTTAATTTTGTGTGCATTGGTTGAAATATCGACTACAAGAATATTGCATTCACAATACTGACTGCCACTATATGGTCAAGTTAAGAACTGTAAATCTATAACTTCTCTCTGTATAGTTACCTTGAATATATGGAACCTCAATTTTTCATCTCCCAAGAATGCACAACAGTGTTCATGGCAGGTGTAAATGTATTTACTAATGCATATTTCTCTGCCACAAGATTGGGCACTCCAAGGCATGGTTTGTGTTGGATGTTTGAAAAACATATATATTTGTGATCATTCACAAATTCTGATCTGACAACTTCTAACCATACAAATGGTCGGAGGCTTTTTCCAGTTAAGGGATGGGGTAACTTCCCCTTCAGTCTGGGAAGGGTAGTGTATCAGCCTGAGATTTTCCGGATGTGCAGAGGGAGAGTTGTCCTCATAGGTAACAATATTTTGCACCTCAAAGAAATAAGGGCCAGATGTAGCAACAAAGAAAATTGCGACTTGCAATTTGCGAGTCCGTGCGACTCGCAAATTGCAAGTCGCAATTTGCTATGCAGAAAGGTGTCTCAGACACCTTCTGCAACTCGCAATGGGGTCGCAAAGACCCACCTCATTAATATTAATGAGGTGGCCCATTGCGAGTATGGGCACTCACGGGGATGGTGGCCTGCTGGAGTCAGCAGACCACCATGTCCGTGACTGCTTTTTAATAAAGCAGTTTTTTTTTTTCCATCTGCAGCCCGTTTTCCTTAAAGGAAAACGAGCTGCACTTGGAAAAAAAAAACGAAACCTTTAGTTTCGGGTTTTTTCAGAGCAGGCAGTGGTCCATTGGACCACTGCCTGCTCTGAAAAAATATATTTTTTTCCAGTCACAAAGGGGAAGGGGTCCCATGGGGACCCCTTCCCGTTTGCGACTGGGTTACCATCCACTTCAAGTGGATGGTAACTGCGATTTTATTTGTGACCGCTTTCGCGGTCGCAAATGAAATTGAATAGCATTGCAAGTCGCAAATAGGAAGGGAACACCCCTTCCTATTTGCGAGTCGGAAATGCATTTTGCGAGTCAGATCCGACTCGCAAAATGCATTTCTGCATAGCAGAGGGGCTTTTGTGCCTCACAAACGGCGTTTTTCGCCATTGGCGACTCGCAAACCCTTTGCTACATCTGGCCCTAAATGTGCATGTGCAAGAGACCCCTGAGGGTAATTCTACATATGTACATTTGTTAGCACATTAAAAAGGACCCAGTGGAGAAAATCTTGACCCATACATAGGTGTACAATTATAGGTGCACATGTACTTCTTCTTTTATGAATTTCCTGTCTAACCACTAATTTTGACCAATTTTGTCCAACATGGACTTTAGCCTTTCGATTATACTGGCGTCTCGAAAACCAGATATGCTTCATTTAAAGTTGTACTTGATAAAACACTGTGCTTAACACTGTGCTTTGTCTCAGGAACCCACTTCTTGTGGCCTCTGTCTTCAGACTATAGGGATTCCAATCTAGAATGAGTTGATGTAATCTGCCTGTAACATTCTCAGATAATGGAGTTGGCTGAAGGCGATGGCTGATGTGCCTGAATAAAGCTTACCTGTTCCAACCCTTGTCAGATGTCATCTGATTTCTAAATGCTTCAACACTGTACCCTCGACTTCACACCACTGTGCTGACCAGACTACATCAGATTCATTAACTTCAACATGTCTCAATATCCACTACAAAAACGAAGCATCTCCATGACACAACATATATCACAAAACTAAGAAAGTCCTAGATATTTCTTAGGATTTCATTACTGATGACACTCCATTAGCCCTATCTATTTCCACTCTCAGAAGTGGCTGAACATATTCCTGATTTATAAGTAATTCCTGGGAACAATTGATGTTCTGTCTAACAAATGAGTCCTTCCCTTCCATGATCTCCAGCCATGGTTAAGAGTGATCTGTGGTGACCCTATTCAGCAGGCACAACCTTCTCAAGTCCTGGCACAATCTTGTGCCTTGACCGAAATTTCTTCCAACTGATCACCGTTGTAATAAGTAATACCTCAGATTGTTCTACCTTTGGTTCAGACTTTTATAACGAATTTACACACCAGTGTTAAATTGTTGTATTGCCTATTTCACTGTCTATAACAAATTGTGTGCACAACATTCCACTGCTCTCCTGTGATATGATGTAAACTCAAGGAAACCAAAATAAATACAAAGAGCAGCACATGAATGCCAAACGCTTGAAGCAAATCTCCCTTGTACTAAGCAGGTATTTTGTTGCAAGCACAATTACGTTAGAAAGTAGCTTCAGTGGCCTTGAATTAGAAAGACTGCCATGTCTCTTCGAGGTTAGGATCACTAGAGTTCAAAAGAGGTTTTAGAGTCAGTTAGTGACTCATGGCAAGAATAAAGAATGTGGTCAGTCCATGTCAGAGATGGGGGCCTCAGCACAAATCCCACGGATGGGAAATCCAAGGAATTCATTCCATTAGAATTAGAGGTGGTGTTGCCGGTGTAGCTTGCAGATGTTGTCAAATGCTTGAGTGCAAATAGAAGCTGTTGGTTTTCCACGTTGAGGTCATATAAAAATGATAAGGTGACATTCTAGGATTGTGAGGAGACCGTTAAAGTGGTATATTTATTTACTCTTTTTTGTAGACCTTCCACGCAATAGAAGCACTATTGAATGGCACACAATTGGTGAAATTGAACTAAGTCATAGGAGGATAGCATTAAAGTGGCAGTGAGAGTAGGAGTACGATATTATAACAACAAAGCACGTGAAACATAATATTAGCTTTGCTTCCAGGTGATTTTGGAAAAGATGTATTCTTAAGGTTATTACCCAGAAAACTGTAGACTTAATATCGCTTGTCAAAAATATTGTATCCTAACTATTGTTTACACAAATATTATCCAATGAAAGGTAATGGGCCAAATTCGATCTTTTTTGTAAACAATATTTAGTTCACGATATCTAGGTCACCATGAAAAGTGTTCTGTTGATCTTTTATGCAGAATAATTTTGGTGGATGATTTCAGTGACCCTCAGAGTGAAACTAAAGCTCATCTCTCATGAGGCTGGTGATCCAGAAGGTCTGGAAGAGAGAACACTTGAAGCAGACTCTGTCCTATGAGACTAAAATGAGCTACAACTACATTTCAAACTCTCCCTCATCTGAATGGAGCGTGATGTAACAAGGCCAACCAATCACATAGTCCAGTTAATCTCTAAAGCCCCCAACTCGAGGGTGTTATAGATTCTGCCTTAAAAAAATAAGATAAAGGCCCTCATTCGACCGCCAGGGCTATAGTGGCGTTCGTACCGCCAACAGGCTGGCTGTACTGGACACCACATTTTGACCGTGGCGGTACCGCCACGATAACACCGCCGGGACCGGCGGTATACAGCCATGGCGGTCCCGGCAGTCGTAATCCGCCAGGGCAGTGCTGCCCTGGGGATTTCGACTCCCCTTACCGCCAGCCTGTCCATGGTGGGTAGACACCGCCATGGAATGGCTGGTGGTAAGGTACTCGGGGCCCCCAGGCATAACCCCATCGCGCATTTCACTGCCCTAATTTCGGGCAGTGAAATGCATGATGGGTGCCACTGCACCCGCTGCACATCTGTATTGCCGGCGGCTCTATTAAGAGCTGGCATCAATGTTTATGTGACTTTTCCGCTGGGCCAGCGGACCGTAACACTGTTACCGTTCGCTGGCCCCGCGGAAAAGTCATAATAGGGAGCCAGACATACCGCCAGCAATGGCGGTATTCTGGCGCCCACAGCCTCAGGGGTCTTCTGGGGAGACCGCCGAGGTTGTAATGAGGGTTAAAATGTTCTAAAAAAAAGTGCTGGAGAGGTCAAGGTGGAGCAAGAGAGTGAAGCTGTGAAGAGGAGAGGCAGAGACGGACAATGCTGCTTAAGGTCCAGGAGGTTTGAAGCGCAGCTGACTCAAGAGATCTACCTGTGCATGATCAGACATGCTAAAAATGAAGCAAGCTGAAGCAGTGGCCTGGAGTGAAGTGTAGAAAGGGAAGAGATACATATGTGCATGAACGTCAATACAACAAAATGCCAGGGGTAGCGGAAGTGACATCATGCTCTTTGACCTTCAATTTCATTCACACACATGCTTAAACATACACATTCACACTAACACACACTCTCACGCACACACTCACCCTCAGGTACACACACAACTTGCATTTAAAAGCATTTTACTTATCTCAGCTGCCAGGGAGGGTCATAATCCACTTAATTGTATTTTTATTACACTAATAGAGAATATTTAAACATTTTGCCACCTCTGAAGCCAGGAGGTGCAAAGACAGTGGCAAGGGTCAAGCCATGGGTCTCATCTGCGACCCCTGGCGACCCCTAAATGACATTCATGCATATGTGATAGGTGATAGAGAAATCCCCTCCTTTCTCAACAATCGGCAATGAAGTACATGGGTGAATACACTCATATTCATGGAATGATGTACTATGGTACATGCAAAGACAAATACTTCAGAAATGTTCTTTGTAGAGCCAGACACTTGTAGCACGGTGCTACCACCATAGCAAAGAAGCCCTGTGTCCAGATTTCTGACACTTTTCAATGGGGTCTGGCGAATGTTGGGTTGCTTGTTATTACATGATTACACTATTTCGCTATTTAAGGGCATAACAAATATGGGCTCAGCTTTGAGAAGGTTTGCACATTTTACATCAAAAATAATATTATAAGTTAATGAAGCTATGGTTTGCGATAGATTCAAACTATCTGGATTAGTTGGTTATTCATGGAGTGATTCTCAAATATTTCTTTGCCCATTATCCCTTCTCTTAAAGTCTATAACACGATTTAAAGAAATAATATTTCTGATTGGGCATGCTAAATTTCAAGTAGCAATGTCTGCCTGCTTATGAGCATTTTTGATTTGAGAAATGAAGGTTGGGTTGAAAAAATTGAAAGAAAAGGGACAGGAAGACGGGGCAAGAGGGCAGTGTCAATGTACATTTTTAGAATCTCCCAATTCATGGATTCACAAGTGATTTTCAGCTAGGTTTCCAGCATGAACAACATCACAAAAGTAAATCAATTTTTTTTGCATAAGTGTGCATGCTGTGTTAGAAAAGGACATCACCAGCAAATGTTAGAAGATAAATATATTTTAAAAAACAGGGCAAGTGCACTAAGGAGGCAGATTTGTCCCTGGAGACATTGATTGGAGCTGAGTTAGGATTTCCAGGGGATCTTCAGAAAAATCTATGAGAGGCATAGAGTTACACAACTTATTTCTTGAAAAAAGACACACACATTTTTCGAATTTGCAAAGGTTTCCAGGAGAACTCATGGAAACTTGCATCAGTTGCAGGTTTCCACGTGGACCTCTGGAAAGGGTTTGCGAATTCCCAATTATGTCCATGCAAAGGCTGATTTGCTTGTAGAATTGTATATACTGTACACGAGAACACGCCTTTGACCCAGTAACACAATTACACGTTTATTTTATTTTTATCACTGGGAAAATATTTTTCGTCGCTGAGAAACTCCTGCGCCTCCATCCAAGGCAGTTTTGAGTGTATTCTCCTTTCATCTCCATCAGGGTAGCAGGTTCACTCTTGCTTTTTGACAGGAATAATTCTTCGAATACAGTAGGTCAATAGGTCGTGGAGAACCTTGTGAATACCTACAAACTCCTGAGTTTGTGAGTGAATGCCAAAGTTTCCACTGTATTCCTGCCATGGATTGCCCATTCTCACCCCTGAAGAAATGCAAAATATGGGTTAGATAAGCACATTCAAAGTTAATTGAAAAAAATAAAACATGCAAACTTTAGTTTCAAAGACTAATAGCTGTTTATGGAAGGGCCCGATGCCTCAGATATTCAACCATAATAAGGGTAATACAAAGTAATGAAAGCATATATATCTTCCATACATTGAAGATGTATATTCCAATGGGCCACATTATGTCTGTGCTGCAGGGCGTCTGCTATATGTGTTCGTTCATCGAGCAATGATCACAGCTGATGTTATGAACAGTATTTATATAAAATGTAATAAAGGGAGTGTGAGATAGTTGTGAAACTTTGTATGATTTATAAATGTGTGTTTACTGTGTAGTTCCACTGTGCGAGGGGCACAGAGATTGAGCAACGTTTTACAATACAAGGTCATGTATCTAAACACTGCACTTCACGAATTTAACTTCAGACTGGTTTGCCAGACCAAATAATCCATAAACCTTTAGTAATGCATTTGGAATAACAGCACACACATTTCCATATTTTTAGTTGCATCCACTGATCAAACCTAATAGAGAAAATTGCAGGCTAATTAAATGCAATTTAAAAAAAATGTAATTTCTCAAAATGAGCTGAAACGTATGCATCTATTTTAAGGCTGCTTCTTTGCACTTCCCCTTACAAGAGATCTATGGATTGGGTGCAGCGATGCAGGCTCGCACAGCAGCAACATTTTTGGGACTGGCTGTAGCACCACCACTGGAATAAGACCCCCTAATGATCACTGCACCTCCTCTGTCACTGATTGCATATTGTCCTAACAAATAGTTTCCAGCATTCAGAATATAAGATTAGTGCATAATAAATTAGCCAAAGTGGATCCTTGTCAAAATGCAAAAAGTATAACATCTAAGAGGGTCTGTACAAACTTAGCCCAGATAAATTCACATATTTCACTGTTCTAAAGAACATCACAGCAGACATCACAACAGACTAAGACCCAGATTTATATTTTTTTGCGCTGCATTTGCGTCATTTTTTGACGCAAAAGCCGCGCAAGCTTACAAAATATAATTGTATTTTGTAAGTTTGCGCCACTTTTGCATAAAAAAAGACGCAAATGCGGCTCAAAAAAAGTATAAATATGGGCCTAAGGCCTGTATTTCGGGTTCAGGGCTAGATATCGATATGTGTTTACAAAGGAATTGGAATTATGCGTGGTGTGATAATTATTACACCTCGCAGTTTTCCCCTGATAAATTCTGACACCTCAAACCTGGCTAAACCTAAGGGGGTGTGTTGAAGCAGATATGTTAATTAAGAAAATTATTAATGATTATATGTTATTACTAATGAGGAAATGAAGAGAAATTAATCGTAGAAAAATAATGCGCACGTTTAAAAATGTGCCCTCGGGGAACGACAGCCATTTATATGAAATTGTAATAATATAACTTGAAAGTTGTGTGAAATAATGAAAAATATATAAAATTGTAGTAATATGTCATAATGAAACGCATAACTTTTGTTTTGTATTATTAAGTTAGCTGAACTAAAGGCCTAGTTCCACTGGGCCTCGCACACTCTGAACATGAAGAAACCGAACGCTTTGCAAAGGACTGGTAACCGGGGACTACAACCTTGAACCGCTCAAAGTTCAAGTTACTTAGCTAGAATTTTCTGCAATGTACCGGCGGACAGGAGATGATGAAGACAGTTTGATACAATTATGTGTATAGTAGGCTAAATGTACTTTCCCAGGACTTGAACAATAGAGGCACTGACTGAAGAAGCCATATGCAACAATTTTGATATTTGGAGAGCCGGATGATGAGGACATCACATGAAGAACCAATCCACTTTCTGTAACCTGAATTGTAGGATAATTAGATGATTTGGTAAACAAAAACTATAGGTTGAAGTTATATCTGACGATCGACTGAGCAATTAGTGGGATGGACTGGGAGACCCTAATAAAAAGTCATGACAAAGGGCTAAGACTTCAGAATTGAGCAGATGCGATGGGAGAATTGATGACGCCAGGAGACGCTGTCCGAGGTGCTGATATTGGGTTCACAGTCTGTGAGCCTGATCCGTAGATGACTGATTGATGACCTGGGGATGAGGTCTGACTTGTTGCTGATCCATCTGGGATACGTAGCTATGAAAATGTGACTGATGCTTTTATTGCCTTTTCATCTAGGCACCAACTGCGCTGTTATAGAGATTCTCACTTAGGTAGATTTATTTCCAAAATAATGTTTTTCTCTAAATTGTTTTTGCTAATCTTGGTTAGGTAGGCTGTTACAGGTGACGTTGACAGTGACAAATGACTGACGAATCAAGTTGCTAAATTACATTATTAATATTGGTATTCATAGCTTATGGTTTACATTGTCGCATATTTTGGTTTATGAAATAATGTCTTTAACTAATTAATTAATAAAGAATTGATTTGAATAAAGATTGACTAATGGATGACTTAGAATTGTGAGCAGTAGGGAAATAAAAATTGTTAACTTATTTCTGTGTAGTGGTTATTTTTTTATTTAAATGGTTCAAAACTGTTTTGCATAGAAGGTTATTTTTTTTTTGGTTATTGATGTTAGCTACCATGTGGTGGTCACTGCATGACTAGGATACTCCATGCCATTCAAAAGATTCATCGGCCTATACGCGTGCCCTTGTACATTTACTTACTTAGGACCAGGCGCGCTAGCAGGTGAAAGGGCCAAGAAAAAAAAAAAAAAAAACATATGCTGAATTTAGGCCCATATTTATACTTTTTTAGCGCTGCATTTGCGCCGCTTTTTCATGCAAAAATGGCGCAAACTTACAAAATGCAATTGTATTTTGCAAGTTTGCGCCGCTTTTGCATCAAAACATTCCGCAAATGCGGCGCTAAAAAAGTACAAATATAGGCCTTAGTTTGTTAAAACCCACTTTTGCATGTTATGCATTGCTTTCCTGTTGAAAGCTTGCTATAGGAGGTATTTACCAGCCATGGTAAATATCTCACCCTGGTATAATTTGGTAAATACCCCACTCTATTCTGACAAACTTACAATGAGGGCCTAGGTATACTTTTGGAGGCGTGTTCTGGATTATTTTCAATTTCCTTGGTGAGGTGATTGCAGCTACATGCAATTTATTCTCACTAAATCATGCAAAGGCCAACATGGTTGGTGAGTATGGCACAAACAACCCTTAACATCAAATGCCCGAGCAACACCGCAATTCTTACTTCAGCAATGTAGTGACACAAAAAGTGAGCAAGTGCAGAAATAACAAACCTTCTCCTTAAAAATAACGCTGAGCCACTCTCCATGGCCACAGGGCAGCAAACGTATCTGCATTGATTTATGCTAAACAGATGGCTCCATGTGTGTTTTTTGCCCAAAGGACAGGTTGATGAAGAAGAGGTTCTGGCTCATGCGCACTTGGGTTTTGTAGAGGAATGAGGCCTGATTCCCAAAGCTTTTCTGCGAGTACCTGTGTCTTATACCTTTCTTATGTCTGAATTACAGATGAGTTTCCAGGCCTGAGTTATATAACTTTGGTCTATAACTAGCTCTATCTTACTTCTGGCTTAAATGTAACTTACCCATGGAATAAGTCGTGGCTTCTGAGATAAACATGCTTACTTACAGGTATAAAAAGATAAGATTTAATGAAAACAAGTCTGTTGGAAATTAGGATACTGGTTTAGGGAGATGAAACCCTTTTCAAGCAGCACCCACAATTGTTGTCAGTGTCAAACACAAGCAAATCCCAAATTAACCAGTGCTTTACTATCTGGTAGCTTGCCACAAAAGCAGTGGGGCTTAACTAAGAGGCAATGTGTAAAGTATTTGTGCAGAACTTCACACAGTAATGAAGTGAAAACACAATACAAGAAAAATCCCACTCCAATTTAGACAAATAGAGTGAAATGTAATACTAATTTGAGACCAAAAAGACAAATATCCAATTAGTAGATCTGGAGATGTGCAATTTTAAAGATTTAAGTGAAAATAACATAAAAAAGTATAATTTGCTAACTGTGGTTATCTGGTCGCACTGGATCGGGACAAAGTTACAAGTTCAGGCCAACTGCAATGGAGTGCGGGTTGGCTACAGGGACCCAGTTAGAACCACCTGCTGAAGAAGAGTATCTTAAATCCTGTTTGCGGAGCAATTCGGACTCCCACATTGATAATTTGTTGTGCATCGGCGATGGCTAGAAGTTGCAAGGCTGTGATGCAATGTCTTGTGTGGTCCTTGAGGATGCCATCGATGAGGGGCTTGCAATGCGAAGACCTGCATCGAAGATGTGTCTCGTACTGGCTGTTTCCAAAAAAGCTGCGAGGTTTGCAATGCTGAGGCCTGCATTGTCATCGAGGACATCATCAACAAGGTGTTTCTGATGTGCAGGCCTGCGATGAGGAAGTGTCACTGTGCGGTGGTTCACGCAGAGGCTTTAAGTGGCGATGAGAAGTCCTGCTTCAAGGATGCATCTTGCAGCGGTCACAATGCAGAGTTTGGGTAGGCAATGCGTCACTCTGCAACTCTGATGTAGAGGTTTTGGGAGACGATTCATCACAATGCGTCGGTCCTGCTGTGACCACAGATGGGCTGGCAAAGCATCGTCAAGTCCACTTTCAAAGGTCCAGGACTTGGGTGGCACCACTTGGGAGAGCATGACTCACATCTTGCAGAGTCCAGGTGCTGGGTTCAAGATGGAGGAGGCCAGTTCTGTTCCTGAAGGTTCTGATCAGGAGGCCAGCCAACTTGGAGTCACTCTGGTGGTCCTTGGTTCAAGATGTTAATTCAATTTTTCTCCCGCAGGTAGGAGGGCAGCAGGGCAATACAGAAGGGCAACAGAGAGACAGTCCTTCTTGCAGCAAAGCAGCACAGCAGTCCTTCTTCTAAGTTTCCCACAGGTCCAGTTGTGTACTGAAGAGTTCGGGTCTGAGGTCCAACATGTCCCACTTAGGAGTAGGAGAAGCCTCTAGAGGTTTCCAGCACCCAAAGTTGTTTGGAATTTTCTGTCTCCCTGCCCTGGCCGCAGCTTGACTGGGGATCACAAAAAACCATTGTGAGAGTGTTCAGGCAGACCCTTTGTGATGTAAAAATGTGGTAGGTGACAGCTCCCCCCCCCATTAAGTCAGATGGGCCCATCCTGTCAAGAACTAGCTTCTCTGTGTCTTCTGACTGTCTAAGAGTATTACACAAAGATCAGCTGCCAGCTACCCCTTGTCATATGACCCTGCAACAGGGTGCAGGCACCAAATTGACAAGAAAATGGCAACTTTCTAAAAGTGGCATTTTCAGAACTATGGCTAAAAATCTGACTTTACATTAAAGAATGCTTTTAAGTACAATTCTTTAGACACCAACCTCGATGTGTCTACCTACTCTCATTGGGCAGTTGACAATATTAAATGTAATAAGGAAGCCTAATGTTATCCTAAGGAAGAGTAGAGAAAAACAAGTTTAGGACTTTTTCATGATCAGGACATGTAAAACTTAAAGGTACATGTCCAACAGTTCAAATACACTGCCCCCTGCCCTCTAGGGTGCTCATGGCCTATCCTAGTGGTGACATATATGATTAGAAAGGAAAGTTTAGGCCGGGCAAAAGTTTCATTTTTCCTGGTTGCAAATGGCAGTTTAAAACTGCACACACAGGCTGTAATGACAAGCCTGAGGCATGTTTAAAAGAGTAATTTAAGAGGGTGGCACAATAGGTGCTGCAGCCCCCACTAGTAGCATTTAAATTATTGTGTGTGGGCTCATGTAGTACCACTTTGATAGGGACTTACAAGCAAATTAAATGTGCTGATTCGGTGTAAGCCAACATTAGCATGTGTTAAGGAGAGAGCACACGCCCTTTAGCATTGGTAAGCAGTCCTAAGGCCAGCAAAAACGAGATCAGCAAAAAATCATGAGGGAAGGCACAAACGTTGGCTGTCAATCTCTCTCCTGGAAATTTATCAGCAAGTCACACAAATGACTGCAGTAAGACACAACTACTCACAAAAAATTTAGACCTACAGAGTCTAACTGAGCACAGAGCCAGTGCAAGTAGTGCACCTCCCTCGACAGGAGACAGTAGGTGAGTTAGTTTGACAAGTTCATGAAGTGGGGGAAGCAAATTCCTGTCACTAGTTATTTTTAACTTCAAAAGAGTAGGTAACATATTTTATAATTACATTTATTATTTTTAGATATTTTTCTTAACTTTAAATGATATTGATTTATATGTTTAACTTTATATATTTAACTATTTTAGATGTATTTTAACTTACAACTATTTATATAGGGTTTTATTTTAAATCCCTGCCTTGATTATGTTCTATGGGAGAGTGTTACAGTACCAGTGCTTGACAATATTTGGTGCTTGATGTACTTCCGCTCTGAGCTAGAGTAATTTACCCCTGTTTTTTATCCTTTTTTGCCTGTAGTAAGTTTAAAATTACAGCTTATCTGAATAGCAATGGGCTTACTCTTGTTTGGGTGGGTACGTGTCCCTCCCAAAACCCTTCACTGTCCTTCCTTAAACCCCTCCTCACTTCTTTGGTAACTCTCCAATTTAGTAGTAGGTATTCCCCATTTTAAAGCTACTCCTACCACTGTTCCCGCATTTACTACTAAAATGTATACTTATTTGTATACTTATGTGTATGGAGACTCAACAGTCAGGGCGGTGATCTCCATATAGAAAAAGATAGGGAATCAGAGTTGGAACCTCCGCACGTAGGTTTGTGAATAACATTTTGTAGAATATGTGTAGTACTATTGTGGAGTTACAAAATGTAGTTTAATAGACCCTTGTTTAGTTAGTCAGTGGAATACAGTTCATTTCTGAAATCTACTATGAAGTTCAGTGTACATGGACACATTGCAGAGGGTTAGCATATCCTTAGCATATCCTGACAACTGGGAGATGGAGGAGGTGTCTGAATGTCAAGTTGAGCTGGGAAATAGTAGAAGCCAGGCTGTGATGGTGTGATGGATCCACTGTGTGCTGCTCAATGCCTACTGGTGACATCATGATATGGTACCTGGATGGCATCCCTTTGTGGAGCATGGATAGCAAACCCCTTCTTGAGCAGCAAATACCAGGAGGAACCCAGACTCCTTGTTCACTGTTCACGAGTGGAATACCAACAACAGATAAAATGACCATGTTGTGCTACTTGGCCCTTCACACTCTGCACCTCTCATGGTCGTCCCACAGATGCCCAGGTGTGCCTATTGCCAGCCTGCAGGTGAACAGGCTGCTGCTTAGATTATAAGCAGTTGCAGTTGCTTGGAGTCCCAGCAGAAGTCCTGCTGTGACTGCTGACCATGTGCTCAGTGTGAGACACACAGCAGAACCATTATGAAAGGTCGGAGGATGTGACTAGCAAAATTAGGATAAGTTGCTCATTGTGCCTGGCATGGTCAGCCTAGAAGGTCAGGGTAAACTCTGTTCCACAGAGGAAGAGGGGAGGACATTAAAAAATAATTGAGATCGTTAAAATAAAATGGAACATGCTGTGCAGTGGAACCTTCTATTACCTTGTGCACTGCCAGCTTGCAAGGTCCTAACAGAGTTAAGTTGGTGTGAAACCATGTAGATACCAGTCCATAATACATTGCTCCATGCAATAAACATATGTTTTGAATAGGCGAAGTGGAAAACCGCACATTGTATATTAAATATGAATAGAAAAGGAGCCAGTGTCTTTGAAGATTCAGATAACTTATTAACTTTAATGTCTGAAGAATCATACATGTAGAAACAAAGGGAACAATAATGAATTGTTGACAATAGACATATAGGCAGTGGGGTATGAAGGTTATGAGACTGGTTTTGTGGAATCGTACGGTCAGGGGACACTTTTGCGTAAAAAAATGGCACAAATGTAGCACTAAAAAAGTGTAAATATGGGCCAAAGTGAGATTTACTCCTTATTTAATGAGAAAAGCACGCCGTGTAGAAATAGAAAAAATTGGTAAATGCAATTATAAACCCTATTGAGTTATTCAAATTGCTTGCCTGTGGTTTTGGGCTGAAAGCCTGGTGGCGAGGACTGAAAATGTGTCAACTCCGGCAATGTTAGCCTAAGCAGCTAGGCAGACCATACACAGTATATCGGAGATACTAGTGGTGGAAAAACAATTAGCATTTGAAATATGTTCTCATCCCTTACATATCGATCCTAGACCACTGAACTCCTTTGCAGCTCTTGCCATTACTGTACAATGCTTTTTGGCATCCTTCTGAAGCGGCCATGTTTTAAAGGATCAGGAAAAACATCTTTAAACATATATTGTGTTTCCAGGACCTTAGACTGATATAGGAAGAGCTAAAAATGAACACGAGGAAGTCTTCAGAGAAGTACTAAGAAGACAGGAAATAACAGGGAGGACATTAAAAAAGGTGAAATACCAACTCTAAAGTTAGGAGGTTTCCTACCTGGTGTGTATTATATATGGTGAAAGAATTAAACTAAATGCAAGTGTTATGAAAGCAACTAACAAAGCAATTATAGACGTCCCCTCGGGCAGGTAGTACTGAGTAGTACACACCTGTTTTGAGCTTGTATGTGCACTACTCAGAGATTGTGGGTAGACCTGCTGATGGTTTCCAATGACTGCAGCAGGTTTTCCTTCTGCAAATACAAACTTGTTGTCAGAGACACCAGATCCTCGGTGTCTGCACACGTTCCCAACACATCCACCACAAGACAGCTCCAATACTCTGATTAGAATGTCACATAGTCTAAGAGAGTCCAAGTGGGGAAAAGGGGATTAGGTAGGGAACAGCTGGGAAGGAGACCTGTAGGAAGCAAAAAGGTTAAAACACACAATATCAAGATTATATCACATTAATCATTACTAGACTATGATTCTAAGCATTGTCATACTAGAAACATAGATAACTTAGGCATGGACTAAATAGCTAGGCCTCAAGATCTCTGGTTACCTGTGAAGGAATCAAGAAGGATTAATACAACTGTTCAATGAACCTCTCAATTAAATGTTACACATGGATCAGAAAACATCAGAACCTTCTAGAATTACGTTTTCAAATTCAAGCATAGTCTTTTGCATGAGGACAAGAAAATAATCTGAATGAATTCTATAACACCATAGGAATAGTACTTAAGGGACTTATTATGCACATACAATATAACATCTAGAATTCTAACACTTTAGTTTCTTAGAATGCAGGAACATGAATTGCGCACATTGCAGATTTCCACAAGAGTTTGTAAATGCCATGAAATGGTAACACACAATGAATATCATGAATTAAGCACAAGAAATGAATCGCACGTTTTGCTGATTCAAATGCTACCTTGCGAATGCGATGAAGTGGTAGCGCACACTGAATATTCATGAATTAAGCGCAAGGAATGAATCCCGCGTCTTGCTGATTCGAAGGCCACCATGTGAATGCCATGAAATGGTAGCATACAATGAATAACATGAATTCAGCACAAGAAATAAATTGCGCGTCTTGCCGATTCGACTGCCACCATATGGATACCATGAAATGGTAGCATACAATGAATAACGTGAATTACGCACAAGAAATGAATCGCGCGTTTTGCCGATTCGAATGCCACCATGTGAATGCCGTGAAATGGTAGCGCACAATGAATAACATGAATAAAGCTCAAGAAATGAATCGCGCGTCTTGCCGATTGGAATGCCACCATGTGAATGCCATGAAATGGTAGCGCACAATGAATAACATGAATTAAGCACAAGAAATTAATTGCGCGTCGTGCCAATTCGAATGCCACCATGTGAATGCAATGAAATGGTAGCGCACAATGAATAACATGAAGTAAGCACAAGAAATGAATTGCGCGTCTTGCCGATTCGAATGCCACCGTGTGAATGCCATGAAATGGTAGCGCACAATGAATAACATGAATTAAGCACATGAAATGAATCACGCGTCTTGCCGATTCGAATGATACCCTGTAAATGCCATAAAATGGTAGTGCACAATGAATATCAAGAGTTGTACACAAGCAATGAATCACGCGTCTTGCCGATTGGAGCGTTCCGCATGAAAATGCCATTAAAACACCAAACGCACATTCACACGCACAAGAACCAAAATATTTCATCATGCAAATTAGGCCCAAGAACTCGAAAGCCTTAGAGAACGGGATCGGGGGCCCAGCCCGACCTCTGTCTTACCGCCCTGATCAAGAATCACCAACAAAGTGAAAGGGCAAGGCCTGGAAGATCAAGGTAGGCCTCCGGAACAAGAGCTCAGGAAGTTGCTGCTGCTCTGCACCGGGACCTCTGAATAGTGAGCACGTGGAGCTGGGCTGGCTCCCTTATATAGAGTCTTGGCCCAGCCCACAAACCACACCCAGGCATGCTGCAGGGAAAGCTTCTAGAAGGCCCTGGAAAGGGACCACACCCTGACACACTCTGAAAGCCTGCAGCAATACATTGCAAATGAACAGTATTTATAAGCAGCTTGAAAATAAGTCTTCAGGATTAAACTCTACAATGCAAAAGGTTAAACAACAGCATATCAGCACAATGCATAAATTACGTTATCTTGAAAGTGCTGGGGTTTTGCATTCTAGTCGCCCGTAGAGCGCGCACTGCCCTGATGTTGACAGTACTCACCTCTCCCAGACGCACTCTAGGGCCTGGTTTGTCTGGATTGAGACGATGAAAGCGCCTCACAAGTACTGGAGCATGAACATCAGATGCGGAAACCCATGAGTTACTCTCAGGGCCATAACCTTTCCATGAGATCAAGTACCATAGGTTACGCCCTTTCAGTTTGGAATCCAACACCTTCTTGACTTAGTATTCTAGTTCCCCCTGTACTAGAACTGGAGCTGGATGAAGGTGGACCTTTTGGACTCCCTTATTCAATAGGGAAGTGTGGAACACTGGATGAATCCGTAATGATCTTGGCAATTGCAGTTTATAGGTCACAGGACTGATTTGCTGAAGGACAGTGTAGGGACCTATGAATTTGGGATTAAACATGTGCTTCTTCTTGAAATCTATATGTCTTGTAGAAAGCCACACTTTATCACCTGGTTGATACTGCGGTCCCTCACAATTTTTCTTGTCATAATGCTTTTTGTATTTTTGTTTGGCCTTTTCTAAATGTTGTTGAATCAATTTCTGGTTTTGATGAAGATGTTGGATGGTTTCTGACACAGCTGGTGTAAGAGAACTTTCTTGAGGGATCGTGATGGGCAAGGTGTCAGGATGATAGATAAACAAGCTAAAAAAGGGTGTAACGCCAGTGGAAGTGTGGAATGAGTTATTGTAGGCTAACTCCGCTAACCAGAGCATTGATGTCCAAGAATGAAGTGCTTTTTCAGCATAAGCATGCAGGTATTGCTTCAAAGTCTGATTTAGTCTCTCAGTTTGACCATCTGTTTGAGGATGATGGCTAGTAGATAGTGTGGATGTGACTTGAAGTGTTTTGCACCATGTCTTCCAGAAATTGGAGGCAAATTGTGACCCTCGATCGGAGAGGATCATTTTTGGCAGCCCATGATAATGGACCACTCTATTCAGTAAAATAGTTGCCATTTCACTGGAGGTGGGCAATTTCTTACAGGCAATGAAATGTCCATATTTCGTGAGACTACCTACTACCACAAGGATTACTGAATGTTGTTGAACCACTGGTAGTCCTGTAATAAAGTCTAAAGAAATGTGCTCCCAAGGACGACTTGGAGTTGGAAGTGGATGCAATAACCCTTTCGGTGTCGAATGACTTGTTTTTATGCGAGCACAGACTTCGCAGTTGTTTACCATTGCTTTTACGTCTTTTGTCAAGGTAGGCAACCAAAAGTAGCGTTGGATTAATTCAAGAGTTTTAGGAGTACCTGGATGACCTGCCATAGGTATAACATGCATTGAATGAAATACTATCTTGCGAAGTTTGGTAGTGGGCACGAACAAACGAGCGTCATGGAAAGGTAGTCCTTGCTTGATTGACCTTTTGGGATCTGCTTGGGCCCATGTCTGCCATTTCTCAATGGTGAATTGTGAGAAAACAGGGCTGATTGCAGAGGCCCCATAACTTTTTACCCCCATTTTCCTCTTTTTGCTGGTGTTTTCCTGACTTTGATGGTGCCCTGTGTACTGCTAACCAGTCCCAGGGCCTGTGCTCTGTGTAAAATGGATATGCAAATTAGGCTAATTATAATTGGCTAAGTTAACCTACCTATAAGTCCCTAGTATATGGTAGGGCATGTAGGTTTAGGGACCACAGCATAGGTGGTGCACACCTAGGTGCATTGCTGAGGTGCCCAGTGTCATTTTAAAAGCAAGCCTGCCTTGCTGGCTGCTTTTAAATTAAAGTTATATGCAAATTCGACTTTGGAATTAAAGGTACTTCCAAAGTCGTAAACTACCTTTTTTTTTACATATAAGTCACCCCTAAGGTGTGCCCTATGTGCCCCTAGGGCTGGGTGCCATGTAACTATAAGCAGGGACTTTATAAAAATAGATTTATAAGCCCTGGTGAGGTAAAAACAGGCAAATTCATTTTTCCCTCATTGAAGTAAATGGCCTTCATAGGCTAGAATGGGCAGACTTTATTTTAAATTTTAAAGTCTCCTTAAATGTTGCATACCAAGAATTTGGTATCAAATTAATTGTTGTAATAAATCCTACAACTTCCAGTTGTTGGATTTAATATAACTAGTTCAGGTAAAAAGTTTAGACTTTACCTAAAAAGTTGCCAATTTCAGCTCTGCATTGTTTTTGCTGCTGTGCTGTGATTGGCCAGCCTGCAGCAGCTTCTGCCAGGCTGCCTTGATGAGGTGTGAAGTGGCCTGACTTCACACAAAGGAATGTGCTTGGGGGAGAGAATCTCCCCCCAGCAGATGGTGAGGCAGGAAGGGGGAGGGCTGCCAAACTGGTCTTCAAAGGCAGAGAAGGACATTTGGAGCACCCAGCAACACCCCCACATCCTGCAACCCCAGACAATTAGGTGCCCCCTTGATTAGATTAGGAGAGGGCAGGAGAGGGGTGTGTTTATGATTTTTAGCCACACCAGTGGGTGGGCTCAGCCAGATGTAACCTCCAAAAATCAGATTCATCCATGTTGGATTTTTAGAGACTGTTGCCTTCTGGGATGGATTTTTGCCACACTTCCCAGGAAGTGGTCATCACAGGGGGACGACCCTGTCCCTGATTGGAGAACCAGGGCCCCCCTGCTTTTCACCCAGGAGCAAGGATAAAACTGGCAGACCTGCACCCACGCCTCAGATCCCCTCCAGAATTCAACAAGAAAGGAACTAAAGAAGAAGAAGGACTGCCCTGCTGGACCCCTGGCCTGCACCTGGACCCTGCACTCAGAAGGACTGCACCAGCTGCACACTTGGGCTTCACCACAAGAAGGACTTTGCCTGGCTTCAATTGGTTCAAGGAGGGACTCCCTGTTTGCTACAGGTGAAAAATTGCTAAACCAGAGTCCCCTGCACCAACTCCTGAAGAAAGCGACCAGCTGACCACTGTCCAGTGGCCAAAAAGGAGTTTGCGCCAGGTGCATTCTGGGAGTTGAAGTCCGCACCCCCCAAGGACCATCACAGAACTTCTGGACCCTTGGGGTGAGCTGTGGACCCCAAAAGAACCTTAAAAGAACATCTGGGTGAAGCCCCAGAAGTTTGGAAAAGATTTGAGAATTTTTGGAAAAAAGCTCCAGAGAGGGACCGACCCGCCGAGGAAATTCTAGCCGGCTTGCCTCAACCGCGATCCGGCCTGACTTCGTGGTTCGTCCCGGTAAAGAAAAACATCCAAAAAAGAGACTAAGTCCGAACGTAAAAAGTTGACCGGGACCTCCCAGCCATCGTATCCGAGAAGGGCTCCATGGACGTCGGATCAAGATCCAGGTTTACCCCGGTCGAAGGATTTTCATCTCGAAAAAACGACTAAGTCCGAAGGTAAAAGTCTCCACCGAGGAAACCCACATCGCGTATCCGGACAAGGGCTCCAGGAGGTCGGATTCAACTGGCAGGTTCGTCCCGGTGAAGAAAAACTTCAAAATAAAGACTAAGTCAGAAGGTAACTTTTTAACCGAGGCCTCCCGCGACCTGTAGCCGAGCAGGGCTCCATCGCGGTCGGCCTGAAAGTTTGACTTTGCCCCGGTCGAGGTGCAACCAGATGACCCGATTGGCGCTTTTTGTTTCTAAGCGCTAGAAAAGTAATAATTCTTTAAAAATTCATATCTCCGGTTCCCCTGAACCGATTTTAATCGTTTTTGTGTCATTTTAAAGATAAAAATATAAACTATTTTTATAAATTGGTTTTGGATTTTTAAACTGTTTCCTGTGTTTTATTTAATTACTGTTTTGTGATATTTGAATGCTTTACACTTTGTCTCCTAAGTTAAGCCTTGACGCTCGTTGCCAAGCTACCAAGGGTTGAGCTGGGATTAATTTACTGAGACCTAACTGTACCTATGTGGAGGTTAGTGGCTTGTTGCTAGGTGTAGGTACCTACCTGCCCTACCAATAACCCATTTCCCAACATAATTGGAAGCAGCGACGGGATCCTGTACTTGTGTTCAATATCACGTTACAGTTTTAGGTAAAACAAATTAAAAATCCTTTAACTTGTCCTAGTGCAAAAATTGTTTTTAATTTTTAATTTGGATTAATTTCAATTATTGAATTTGTGTAATTTTTCTAAATTCTTGTTTCCAATTTTTGCAAAAAGTTTTTGTTGACACAAAACTAGGGAACCATGGAGCTTGATCTGGCTAGCCTACCCACACTGACAGTAGTCCAGCTTAGGGGGTTGTGTATTGAAAGAGGGTTGCCTGCAACCACTGATCCCAGGAAGCAAATCCTGATCACATCCCTGACAGCATGGGCTGAGGCCCAAGAGGTAGAGTCAGAAGAAGCTCCAGAGGAGGGAGAAAGAAGGGAGGATGCAAGCTCTAACCACTCAGGGGAGGGAAGGCATCTGAGCCTAAGTGAGGATGAGGAAGAACGGTCCTCAGTAAATACAGTCACTAGGGGCAGACCCAAAGCTAGTGGTGGGAAGGGGGTCCTTTCAGGAGGAGAGAACCCATCCATCAGAGAAAGAGAGCTGGAGGCCCAGCTAGCATACATAGCTTTGGAAGCAGAGAAGCTGGCCCTAGAAAAGAAAAAGTGGGCATACAAAGAGAAAAGAGATGGAAGCAGCGATAAAGAAGCTGAGGTGTCCATGGGTGGGGGCGTTTGCCCCAGGTTACCCAAGGGGGTAGTTCCTGCTTATGTAGAGGGGGATGACATAGATAAATGGCTGGGAGCCTGTGAGAGGGCACTCCAAATGAGAAGGGTTAGGCCTCAATACTGGGGTTCCCTCTTGTGGGAGTTGGTCCCCAACTCAGGGAGGGATAGGCTTCTGACCTTAAGGGGGGAGGAGGCAGATTCATACCCTAGTATGAAAAGGTGCTTAGCCAAGAAGTTTGGTCTGACCCCAGAGCAATATAGAATGAAGTTCAGGGACACCCAGAAGGTCAGTACCCAGTCTTGGGTTGACTTTGTGGACATTTCACTAAAGGCACTAGAGGGCTGGATTATTGGTAACAAAGTAGATACTTATGAGGGGTTATACAATCTGATCATGAGAGAGCACATCTTGACCAATTGTACCCAAGAAAGGTTACGCCAGCATCTAGTGGACTCTAAGCAGACCAACCCTAGAGAACTAGGGGAGGCAGCTGATGAGTGGTTGAGAACCAGGGTGGTTGTCAAGTCCCAGGGGGGAGACTCCAAGAAGGGGGGGACAGGTCCCCAAAAACCTAAGGAGGGAGGTGGTAAGCCCACCACAGAGACTCCCTCTGTACCCCAGAACCCTAAGAAGGAGGAGAGTAAATCCCACTCCCACTCTGACCAGCAGAGACAGTTAGACCCAGGGTTAAAAAAGCTCTTGGACAGTAGGGCTTGCTTTGACTGTCAGAAGACAGGTCACTTCAGAGGAGATGCAGCCTGTCCAAAGAAGGTGGTTAGCACTGGGCTGTCCAGTGTAGCCATAGAGGAGGATTCCTCAGATGATGAAGTCCTCCTAGCATTTAGCTGGGAGACAGGACCAGATGGTAAGCTGGTGATCCCTGAGGGTGGGAGTAGGCACTTCCACCACATTCAAGTGAATGGGATCCCTACCACTGGCCTGAGGGACACCTGTGCCAGTCACACTATAGTGAGTGACCGGTTAGTGACCCCAGACATGTATGTCCCAGGAAAGACAAAGAAAGTCAGGATAGCCACAGGGGAGGTCACCTCCAAACCTGTAGCCATAGTGCCCCTAGAGAGGGAGGGTATCCTTGACTGGATTAGGGTGGTAGTCAGTGCTGACCTTCCCCTAGATTGTATCCTGGGCAATGAACTCCCAGAGGTGAGTCTGGTCACAGATGGGGTGGTCGCCCAAGGCGCCCCCCCCAACCCAAAGTCCTGGGGAGTCAGTCCCTACAGTTAGGAGACAGGGGTCCCCAAGAAAAGGAAAGAAGAAAAGGAAGGGTAGGCCACTCTTAAAGAGAGTTCCAGGGAGCCAAGGGCCTTCTGCCCCAGTAAGGGGGGAGCCCAGAGTTGGCACTGGTGAGGCCTCACCTGACCCCAAGGAAGTCCTGAGTAGTCAGGCAGCTGTCCAGATGCAAGGTGTTGCCCCTGCACTGACAGAAGGGAGAGTGGAAGGAGGGTGTCTGCCACAGGAGGTGGTAGCCCCCCACTCTAGACAGCAAGAGGGGTGCCAGGACCCCAAACATGCCCCTAAAGCAGCTCAGCCACCTGTCAGTGGAGAGCTTAGGGTGTGGTTCTGGGTACTGACAGCTGTCAGTAGCCTCTGCTGGGTGCTAGCCTTCCAGGCAGCACTGTACTTGGCCTGGTAGGCAGACCCCAGGGCCAATAGCAAAGTAGGCCCCCTGACCCTGTTGGTCATGGTGGGGTTGCTCAAGTGTTGGGTGACCTCTTTGGGTAAGCTAGGTGTTGCCCTAGCAAAGTTTGGAGTAGGGGAGGTGGGCACCTCACTACCCAAGTTGGCAGAGAGAAAGGAGGAAGACCCCCCTAGAGGAAAGTTTCAGTTTGAGTTGGGTCCTTTTACTGTTGGGATGGCTTCACTACCCATAGGGAGTGACCCTGACAGGAGGATATAAGGCAGAGTAGGCCCTGCAAAGGGACAGCCAGTTTTCTTCACTGTCTTCATCGCCTAACAAGCCAGGAAGACTCTCCCAGGGTTGGGCTGAGTCTCCTGGGCGTGTGGGCTGGGGGGGGGTTGTGTGAGGAAACAGGGCTGATTGCAGAGGCCCCATAACTTTTTGCCCCCATTTTCCTCTTTTTGCTGGTGTTTTCCTGACTTTGATGGTGCCCTGGGTACTGCTAACCAGTCCCAGGGCCTGTGCTCTGTGTAAAATGGATATGCAAATTAGGCTAATTATAATTGGCTAAGTTAACCTACCTATAAGTCCCTAGTATATGGTAGGGCATGTAGGTTTAGGGACCACAGCATAGGTGGTGCACACCTAGGTGCATTGCTGAGGTTCCCAGTGTCATTTTAAAAGCAAGTCTGCCTTGCTGGCTGCTTTTAAATTAAAGTTATATGCAAATTCGACTTTGGAATTAAAGGTACATCCAAAGTCTTAAACTACCTTATTTTTACATATAAGTCACCCCTAAGGTGTGCCCTATGTGCCCCTAGGGCTGAGTGCCATGTAACTATAAGCAGGGACTTTATAAAAATAGATTTATAAGCCCTGGTGAGGTAAAAACAGGCAAATTCGTTTTTCCCTCATTGAAGTAAATGGCCTTCATAGGCTAGAATGGGCAGACTTTATTTTAAATTTTAAAGTCTCCTTAAATGTTGCATACCAAGAATTTGGTATCAAATTAATTGTTGTAATAAATCCTACAACTTCCAGTTGTTGGATTTAATATAACTAGTTCAGGTAAAAAGTTTAGACTTTACCTAAAAAGTTGCCCATTTCAGCTCTGCATTGTTTTTGCTGCTGTGCTGTGATTGGCCAGCCTGCAGCAGCTTCTGCCAGGCTGCCTTGATGAGGTGTGAAGTGGCCTGACTTCACACAAAGGAATGTGCTTGGGGGAGAGAATCTCCCCCCAGCAGATGGTGAGGCAGGAAGGGGGAGGGCTGCCAAACTGGTCTTCAAAGGCAGAGAAGGACATTTGGAGCACCCAGCAACACCCCCACATCCTGCAACCCCAGACAATTAGGTGCCCCCTTGATTAGATTAGGAGAGGGCAGGAGAGGGGTGTGTTTATGATTTTTAGCCACACCAGTGGGTGGGCTCAGCCAGATGTAACCTCCAAAAATCAGATTCATCCATGTTGGATTTTTAGAGACTGTTGCCTTCTGGGATGGATTTTTGCCACACTTCCCAGGAAGTGGTCATCACAGGGGGACGACCCTGTCCCTGATTGGAGAACCAGGGCCCCCCTGCTTTTCACCCAGGAGCAAGGATAAAACTGGCAGACCTGCACCCACGCCTCAGATCCCCTCCAGAATTCAACAAGAAAGGAACTAAAGAAGAAGAAGGACTGCCCTGCTGGACCCCTGGCCTGCACCTGGACCCTGCACTCAGAAGGACTGCACCAGCTGCACACTTGGGCTTCACCACAAGAAGGACTTTGCCTGGCTTCAATTGGTTCAAGGAGGGACTCCCTGTTTGCTACAGGTGAAAAATTGCTAAACCAGAGTCCCCTGCACCAACTCCTGAAGAAAGCGACCAGCTGACCACTGTCCAGTGGCCAAAAAGGAGTTTGCGCCAGGTGCATTCTGGGAGTTGAAGTCCGCACCCCCCAAGGACCATCACAGAACTTCTGGACCCTTGGGGTGAGCTGTGGACCCCAAAAGAACCTTAAAAGAACATCTGGGTGAAGCCCCAGAAGTTTGGAAAAGATTTGAGAATTTTTGGAAAAAAGCTCAAGAGAGGGACCGACCCGCCGCGGAAATTCTAGCCGGCTTGCCTCAACCGTGACCCGGCCTGACTTCGTGGTTCGTCGCGGTAAAGAAAAACATCCAAAAAAGAGACTAAGTCCGAACGTAAAAAGTTGACCGGGACCTCCCAGCCATCGTATCCGAGAAGGGCTCCATGGACGTCGGATCAAGATCCAGGTTTACCCCGGTCGAAGGATTTTCATCTCGAAAAAACGACTAAGTCCGAAGGTAAAAGTCTCCACCGAGGAAACCCACATCGCGTATCCGGACAAGGGCTCCAGGAGGTCGGATTCAACTGGCAGGTTCGTCCCGGTGAAGAAAAACTTCAAAATAAAGACTAAGTCAGAAGGTAACTTTTTAACCGAGGCCTCCCGTGACCTGTAGCCGAGCAGGGCTCCATCGCGGTCGGCCTGAAAGTTTGACTTTGCCCCGGTCGAGGTGCAACCAGATGACCCGATTGGCGCTTTTTGTTTCTAAGCGCTAGAAAAGTAATAATTCTTTAAAAATTCATATCTCCGGTTCCCCTGAACCGATTTTAATCGTTTTTGTGTCATTTTAAAGATAAAAATATAAACTATTTTTATAAATTGGTTTTGGATTTTTAAACTGTTTCCTGTGTTTTATTTAATTACTGTTTTGTGATATTTGAATGCTTTACACTTTGTCTCCTAAGTTAAGCCTTGACGCTTTTTGCCAAGCTACCAAGGGTTGAGCTGGGATTAATTTACTGAGACCTAACTGTACCTATGTGGAGGTTAGTGGCTTGTTGCTAGGTGTAGGTACCTACCTGCCCTACCAATAACCCATTTTCCAACATGAATGAATTATGGATGTCTTCAAAGAAATCTTCAGTTTTTATGATGCATAGGACTTTGTCTGGAGCAATGATAGCTCTGGAGGTTTGAACTGCAGGCAACGTGGTAGACTCTTGGTGGGACAAGGCGTCAGCTTTGCGATTGTCTTTACCAGGACGGAAAGTTACCACAAAATCAAATTTGGCAAAAAACAGCATCCAGTGTAATTGCAGAGGAGTCAAAAGTCTGGTGGAACTCATGAACTGGAGAATGCGATGATCAGTATATACTGTGACAGTATATTTGGCACCCAACAAATGATGTCTCCATTCTTTAAAGGCATCACAAATCGCCAGAAGCTCTTTTTCAGCAATGACATAGTTTTGTTCGGCTTCGTTCAGTTTCCGAGACATGTAAGCTACAGGATGAAGTTGGCCAGTGTCTTTACTTCGTTGTGACAAGACTGCACCTATTGCCACATCTGAAGCATCAACTTCCACTATGAAGGGGTGGTCCGCATCAGGGTGAGTCAAGACTGGGGCTATGGAAAAAGCTTCCTTCAAAGTTGAAAAGGCTTGATCAGCTTCTGGGGAACATACACATTTTTCTTTCTTTCTTAATAGTTTAGTGATTGGGGCCACTGTCTGTGAAAAATGATTTCTGAACCTCTGGTAAAAATTTGCAAACCCCAGGAAACATTGTACATCATGAACAGTTTTTGGGGTGGGCCAATCAGATACGGCTTGTACTTTCTTCTCTGCCATCACCATACCTTGAAGGGTAAGAATAACCCCTAAAAACTCAACTGTGGTAACATGAAACTCACACTTGGTTAGTTTGCAATATAAATGGTACTTGTGAAGGGCTTCAAGAATTTTCTTGACATGTTGTACATGTTCATTTTCATTGTTAGAGTAGATCAAAATGTCATTGATGTATACTATGGCAAATATGTCAAGGTACTCTCTAAGAACGTCTTTCAAGAAAAATTG
Source organism: Pleurodeles waltl (assembly GCF_031143425.1). Lineage (NCBI taxonomy): Eukaryota > Metazoa > Chordata > Amphibia > Caudata > Salamandridae > Pleurodeles > Pleurodeles waltl. The sequence goes on from NC_090444.1 coordinate 1,744,939,225, forward strand.
AAATTCTGCTGGAGCATTACACAGACCAAAAGGCATGACGGTGTATTCAAAGAGGCCATATCTTGTCTTGAACACTGTTTTCCATTTGTCGCCCTCTCTCCTTCTGACCAAATGATGAGCGCCTCGTAGATCGAGCTTTGTGTAGATTTTAGCTTTCTTTACTTGTTCCAGTAAGACCGGAATCAGGGGCAAGGGATATTTATTCTTGATGGAGACCTTGTTCAAACCCCTATAGTCGATACAAGTTTGAAGATCTCCATTCGCCTTCGGAACAAAAAACAAAGGAGAGGCTGCAGGAGACTTTGAAGGGCAGATGAAACCATTCTCCAAGAATTGATCTAGATACTTTCGTAAATGTTGATTTTCATGTTCTGACAGGGCGTATACACGACAGTTGGGGAGTATCGCACCTGGGATTAGATCAATTTGTCAGTCATAAGGTCTATGAGGAGGCAAGGTTTCTGCTTCTTTCTCATCAAAAACATCTTCATAGGATGAATACTGTTTGGGCAATTTAACTTCTTTCTCCGCGGCAGTGGCTATGTAGGAGTTGCAGACTTTTGATACTTGAGACTTTTGGAGGCATTGTTCTTTACATAGTGCTGATGAGAACACGACCTTTCATTCTGCCCAATTAATCTCAGGATTGTGATGAGTTAACCAGGATAATTCCAAGCCAAGGATAATTCCATACTGGGGAGCATGGATCACGTCAAGGACGATTTTCTCTTTATGTTTATTTCTTTGGTTCTTACCCTCACAGATCAACGACAAGGGAACAGTCTGAAGAGTTACCGGACCTCCAGTCAAGAGTTTTCCATCTACTACCTGCATTATTTCTGGAGTCTTCTTTTCAATACATGGGATCCCCCTTGCACGAACCAATTGGGCATCAACTAAGCTCCCGGTAGCCCCAGAATCTACTAGAGCCTTCTTGAAATAAGTCTTTTTCTTTACTTGAACTTTTATGCCCAGCTTGAGATGTCTAGATTGTGAAGGGTCCACGGTAACACCCAAGAGCAACCCTTCTTTACATCTTGGGTGTTTTAGTTTTCCGACTCGACTTGAGCATTGGCTGCAATTTTCTGGGCAGGACCTCGTTTGTTCTTTGGTTTGATTGGACATTCTTTGGCGAAGTGATCCTTGTGCCCACAATAAAGACATTGTCCATTCTTTCTACGTAGGTCCTTTTCCTCTTTGGTCAAAGGTCTCCCGATTGTTCCAATTTCCATAGGTTCTGGCGTTCTTTCTTTCTGAGTTCTTGATTCTCTATCATCGTGAACACGCCAGGACTATTTTTCAGTCTTTTTGCGTGTTCCCCTTCGTTCTGCTAAACGATGATTCAATCTCAAAACTAGGTTTATCAGGTCTTGACAGTCTGTAGGCTGCAGGTCTATTTGAGCTAGAATATCTTTTAACTCCTCTCTGAGTCCCTTGTAGAACAAGGCCGCTTGCTTTTCTTCAGGCCAGGATGTCTCGGCTACCAGCCGATTAAAGTTGGCTAAATATGACACTATGGGCCTCATTCTGACCTTGGCGGGCGGCGGAGGCCGCCCGCCAAAGTACCGCCGTCAGAATACCGCTGCGCGGTCAAAAGACTGCCGCGGTAATTCTGAGTTTCCCGCTGGGCTGGCGGGCGACCGCCAGGAGGCCACCCGCCAGCCCAGCGGGAAACCCCCTTCCATGAGGATGCCGGCTCCGAATGGAGCCGGCGGAGTGGAAGGGGTGCGACGGGTGCAGTTGCACCCGTCGCAATTTTCAGTGTCTGCTTGGCAGACACTGAAAATCTTGGTGGGGCCCTGTTAGGGGGGCCCTGCAGTGCCCATGCCAGTGGCATGGGCACTGCAGGGGCCCCCAGGGGCCCCGCGACACCCGTTACCGCCAGCCAGGTTCTGGCGGTCAAAACCGCCAGAGCCAGGCTGGCGGTAAGGGGGTCGGAATCACCATGGCGGTGCTGCCTGCAGCGCCGCCATGGAGGATTCCCCAGGGCAGCGGGAAACCGGCGGGACACCGCCGGTTTTCCGTTTCTGACCGCGGCGGTACAGCCGCGGTCAGAATGCCCATGGATGCACCGCCAGCCTGTTGGCGGTGCATCTGCGGTCGCTGGCCTGGCGGTAGTCTACCGCCAGGGTCAGAATGACCCCCTAAGTCTTGGTTACCTTGTCGTAAGTCTAATAATTCACGATCTGCCGACAATGTTACAGTTCTATGATCAAATACTCGTTCAAACTCACAAACAAAATTTCTCCAGTTGTAAAGCAGGGGACTGTCTTTACGCACAAGAGGGATAGCCCAGGTAGCTGCAACCCCAGTCAGGTATGATAACAAGAAAGCCACTTTGGACTGGGCTTCAGGGAAAGTATGTGGTCGACAGGTGAAGTGTAATTCCACTTGAACCAGGAATGATTGCGATTTCAAGGGATCACCTGAGAAACGTTCTGGAGGAGCTAAAGGAATGGCTGAAGGAACATTGAGGGAAATGTTTGTTGGATTACCTCCAGAAGTCTGAGAAGAAGGGCCTGGCCAAGACACACCTGTGGGATTTTGTTCCTTCTTTTCTAGCTTATCCTGTAACTGACTCACTCTCTCAGCTAGGCTAGTTGCCATATCTTTTGATGACACCACCTCTGCTTGGAGCTGCGTGATAGCCTTGACTAGTTTGTCCAATGTGGCCATGCTGGGAACATACGCAAACCAGGAGGATTATTAATTTGTGGGCTCACTATTCTGTCAGAGTCACCAGATCCTTGGGCTCTGCGCACGTTCCAAATACTTCCACCACAAGACAGCTCCAATACTCTGATTAGAATGTCACAGAGTCTAAGAGAGTCCAAGTGGGGTAAAGGAGATTAGGTAGGGAACAGCTGGGAAGGAGACCTGTAGGAAGCAAAAAGATTAAAACACACAATATCAAGATTATATCACATTAATCATTACTAGACTATGATTCTAAGCATTGTCATACTAGAAACATAGATAACTTAGGCATGGACTAAATAGCTAGGCCTCAAGATGTCTGGTTACCTGTGAAGGAATCAAGAAGGATTATTACAATTGTTCAATGAACCTCTCAATGAAATGTTACACATGGATTAGAAAACATCAGAACCTTCTAGAATTACGTTTTCAAATTCAAGCATAGTCTTTTGCATGAGGACAAGAAAATAATCTGAATTAATTCTATAACACCATAGGAATAGTACTTAAGGGACTTATTATGCACACACACAATATAACATCTAGAATTCTAACACTTTAGTTTCTTAGAATGCAGGAACATGAATTACGCACATTGCAGATTTCCACAAGAGTTTGTAAATGCCATGAAATGGTAACACACAATGAATATCATGAATTAAGCACAAGAAATGAATCGCGCGTTTTGCCGATTCGAATGCTACCTTGCGAATGCCATGAAGTGGTAGCGCACACTGAATATTCATGAATTAAGCACAAGGAATGAATCGCGCGTCTTGCCGATTCGAAGGCTACCATGTGAATGCCATGAAATGGTAGAGTATAATGAATAACATGAATTCAGCACAAGAAATGAATCGCGCGTCTTGCCGATTCGACTGCCACCATATGGATACCATGAAATGGTAGCGTACAATGAATAACATAAATTACGCACAAGAAATGAATTGCACGTTTTGCCGATTCGAATGCCACCATGTGAATGCCGTGAAATGGTAGCGCACAATGAATAACATGAATTAAGTTCAAGAAATGAATCGCGCGTCTTGCCGATTCGAATGCCACCATGTGAATGCCATGAAATGGTAGCATACAATGAATAACATGAATTAAGCACAAGAAAGGAATTGCGCGTCTTGCCGATTCGAATGCCACCGTGTGAATGCCATGAAATCGTAGCACACAATGAATAACATGAATTAAGCACAAGAAATTAATTGTGCGTCTTGCCGATTCGAATGCTACCCTGTAAATGCCATAAAATGGTAGCACATAGTGAATATCAAGAGTTGTACACTAGCAATGAATCGCGCGTCTTGCCGATTCGAGCGTTCAGCATGTAAATGCCATTAAAACACCAAGCGCACATTCACACGCACAAGAACCAAAATATTTCATCATGCAAATTAGGCCCAAGAACTCGAAAGCCTTTGAGAACGGGATCGGGGGCCCAGCCCGACCTCCATCTTACCGCCCTGATCAAGAATCACCAACAAAGTGAAAGGGCAAGGCCTGGAAGATCAAAGTAGGCCTCCGGATCAGGAGCTCAGTAAGTTGCTTCTGCTCTACACCGGGACCTCTGAATAGTGAGCAGTGGAGTTGGGCTGGCTCCCTTATATAGAGTCTTGGCCCAGCCCACAGACCACACCCAGGCATGCTGCAGGGAAAGCTTCTAGAAGGCCCTGGAAAGGGACCACACCCTGACACACTCTGAAAGCCTGCAGCATTACATTGCAAATGAACAGTATTTATAAGCACCTTGAAAATAAGTCTTCAGGATTAAACTCTGCAATGCAAAAAGTTAAACAACAGCATATCAGCACAATGCATAAATTACGTTATCTTGAAAGTGCTGGGTTTTTGCATTCTAGTCGCCCGTAGAGCGCGCACTGCCCTGATGTTGACACTTGTATGATCTAGTTCAAACTGTGTGTGTGTGTGTACATGTGTGTATTTCTGCACATACTTTGAAACCCATTTCTACATTAAGCATGCATATGTTACACATTTATCCAAGCTTTAGAGTAACATGCACCTGTGTTGTACAAAGACCCCTTTCTTTCTCTATTTACATGTCTGCATAATGAGATTGGCTAATAATCTTTGATTGACACCATTCGAAATTCTCCAAGATGTTCTTAACTACAGCTATCCTCATATCCATAAGGTCAGATAAGGCAGTCAGCAAAGAGTGCCATATTATAGTGGGAACTACAAGTCTGGCCCTTTTGAAGCGGTTTGAGTACCTGCACCATAGGCAAAAATGTATTTTCATCCCTGGAACTGACAGTCCTTTCACCACTATCCCTCAATCAATCAATCAGTGATTTTTAAAGCGCGGCTAATCACCCGTCGGGCATCAAGGTGCTGTTTACCCCTTAAAAAGAAATTCCTATAGTCCTCTGTCAGGTGTGGCGCTCCACACGCACTGTAGGACTAGCCGCTATGATTTACTGTCCCCCTCGATTGCATTGGCTGCCAGTTACTTTCTTATTCAGATACATATAGTACCAGCACCACAGCAGGGACTCCTTAAATAATATTAAAAGCTCCAGGGAAGACAGCATTTCATATTAGGGGCCACGCGGCATCGTTAAAGAGTTTGAATCAACACGGCGGGTTTCTCGGCTTTTGTGACATATATCTTCTCAGACCTGGAATTTCTACAGTACCTGCCTATGGCAAAAATCCTTAGTGAATTATTAATCGTGCATGCTAAAAGCTTGCAGACCGCCAGCCGGCCAGACCTGCTTGGACCCGACTCAGTAAGGGCCTTCGCGCGGTTTGCACCTAAGGGTTGGATCCTAGATAACTGAAAATTATGTCAATACAGGTAGCTGAGGTACGTTTTAGGAAATTTGCATATTTCTTTAGCCCACACGGTAGCTCCTTTGCATGTTGTGTGGATTTAAATGGCGAGCAACCAAGCAGTAGATTTAAAGATGAACACCTTTTCAAGCTGTGGTCAGTGGTTTTACGGATAATACCTTCTCACCCTCTGGTGGGGACTATTACATTTTCTTGCTAACAGAGATTTCTTAAGCCGTATCCTTCAAAGGCTTAATATTTCCCATCCTCAGGCAGTGAGCAAAATTGGCCTTAACTTAAATTGGGAGAATCAAAATTGCTTCTCAATCCATGCTTGATGAATTCCGCGCCGCGCTCTTCTCGTCGCCAAGGATGTGAATACTGAGTGATTTTTTTTTTCGGCCTCCGACCAGCTGAGTATCTCAACAGACCCATGTGACCGGATCCTGTGGCATCAAATGAACCGCACAGTAGACAACATAGAAGTCACTGCAAAGAAGAAACGCATGAATGAATGGCCAGCTTTAATAAGCTGTAGTACCGGCCTTGAAAACAACAAAGAAATGTAAAAAGAAAAAAATCATGTGGTGAAATATGTTTGTAACAAATGTTATCCGATTAACTCAACAGGCATATTTGTTCCTCAAATGTTCACCCTCAAGGGTGAAGGGGAAGCTTCGTTGAGCTACCAGGAGGTGATATATATTTAAAAAAAACCCAATAAAATAATAATATAATAATTATCATCATCATTATAATAATCATATTACCTTGGTGTATAGAGCGCTTCATTCCACACTCCTCTTATTTCTAAGCGCTGTGAGTAATAGCAATTGCCTCATTTAATGGCTCTCAAATAGCTAAGGTCAGAAATAAAGTAAGGCTGAGTCACCCTCCCTGAAACTTGAAGTGTGCAGATTTCAGGATGTTCAGTAACACACTCTGTGGGCTCAGCTGGGTTTTTTGTTGTGCAGCTCGGTAGCACTAATTTTATAGACATCAGAAGGATGAAGAGCTAAAAGGGTTTATAAGGATTCAAACCTGTGTCTCTAGATCCCTGCAGTGAATGTATTAGTCACCCGAGCCACCAGACCTAGCTTACAGACAAGTGTATGTTTTCCTATAGAATTATTAACATATAATACATGGGAGTCTAAAATCCTTGTATAAAAACCCATTTCTAATTTGCTTATTACATGCAACTTTTGATGTCTCTAATCACCTGTAAAAAAAGAAATTACATTGTTGCTCAACCCTAATAACATATTATAGGTGAATTCTGATGTCACAGTGACTGCTGCCAGAACCAGCAGTTAAGAGGAAAGGCAGGACACAGTGCACAATTAAAGCTGCAGTTTAAACAAGCATTTGCAATGCAATGGATCTCGCATTTGCTCGAGTTAGAGCTATGAGCGTTGTGAACTCCTAACAGACTTTTCTTGTCACATAAATTGAAAATGAAAAGTAAAACAGTTTCACATAAGCAAACTGGTTCAAAGCGCCAACCCATGAGCGTGAAGGAGACACATAAAAGGAAAAAGAAGTTCGCTTGCCATCAAACATATCGGCAAAAGTGCAATTATCCATGTAAGAGGGTCGATGTCCAAGGCAGTAACCAAACCGCCCCAAGGAGGGACAAACATAAAGCATTTACCAATGATAACAAAGGATTTTTGAAGGGCAAGCCCATGAATGAGAGATAGTGATGGGTGTGAGGTCAGAAAAGCAGCTCAACCTAAGAAACAAAAACAATTCCTGGCTTTTGTTTCTTCTGCTCTACTTCCTAGATGTACAGTGACTATCCAAAAAAGAGATATTTATGGCAACATTTTCTTGCACTGATCTACCTGCATGCTTCTACAAAATTGGAGCTTCAGCTTTTTAAAAAAAAATCTGTTTTGTATTAAACTGATTCTAATATCTAACCTGATTCTAATATCATTTTGCAGCAAATATCTAGCAGATTTTTGATATGTTTAAGTTTTTGCTAGAAATTCTACTTTTATTCTTCATATTTACAAACAGCCTATCTCTTGCTTATTAGAGAGCAACACACCAAGGGTTTAAGCAGCTTGTGCGAAAGGTGATGGTGTGACCATGTAATATAAAAAAAAAGTACCAAATGTTGCACATTACACGGAGATTGCAGGTCACCTCCAACTGCAACTTGGCCTTTGGCCTCGCTCCTACTTATGGTCACAGAACAACTCAGTGACTTGCAATATTCCTATAATGTATGGGACACTTTGGGGGTCATTCTGACCTTGTCGGTCCATGACCGCCATGGCGGAGTGCGGCGGAAGCACCGCCAACAGGCTGGCGGTGCTTCCTGGGCGATTCTGACCGCGGCAGTAAAGCCGTGGTCAGAAAAGGGGAGCCGGCGGTTTCCCGCCGGTTTCCCGCTGGCCCAGGGAACCCGCCATGGCGGCGCTGCTTGCAGCACCGCCATGGGGATTCCGACCCCCTTACCGCCAGCCTGTTTCTGGCGGTGTCCACCGCCGGAACCAGGATGGCGGGAACGGGTGCCGTGGGGCCCCTGGGGGCCCCTGCACTGCCCATGCCACTGGCATGGGCAGTGCAGGGGCCCCCTAACAGGGCCCCACAATGATTTTCACTGTCTGCTTAGCAGACAGTGAAAATCGCGACGGGTGCCACTGCACCCGTCGCACCCCTTCAACTCCGCCGGCTCCATTCCGAGCCGGCTTCATTGTTGAAGGGGCTGTCCCGCTGGGCCGGCCGGCGGTCTTCTGGCGGTCGGCCGCCGGCCCAGCGGGAAAGCCGGAATGACCGCCGCGGTCTTTTGACCGCGGTGCGGTCTTTCGGCGGGAACCGCTTGGCGGGCGGCGACCGCCGACTGCCGCGGTCAGAATGACCGCCTTTGTCCTATATGTTACAAGCAGCTTCTGATGTCTCTAATTGCCTGTAATAAAGAATAATATAACTATTCAGCTGTTACAGGGTACTACAGCTTAGTTGTGACATCACAATGCCTGTTGCCAGAGCTATTAGCTACAGAGAAAACCAGGCCATGGAGCATAATTTAAGCTGCAGTTAGAACAACAAGGCTGAAACCTGGTTATTCCTTCTTCTAATCTGTTTTTTTTCTAATGTTTCTTTTTGCACAGTTAAATGATAGAATTTCTCTACATGTTTCTACACATTCTGAGCCAAAGTGTTTTTTGAAATATGACTTACATTCAACTGATTCTAGTATCCTTTTTGCAATAAATATCTGTTTTTTGTTGTGTTTAAGTTTGCACAACATGTTCTACTTTTACTCTTTATGTCTGCAGACATCCTATTTCTTTCAGATCCAAAAGTAACACACCAAGGACCCAGGTGGTTTGTGGGAAGGGCGAGGGTGTAATCAGATATGATAAGGAATAAATTATCCCCTGCCATAGATTATAAGGATATTGCAAGTTACCTCTGAGCTCCTTGATCTTTTAAAAGAACCCAGGCTGCGTTCTTCTATATGGCCATGGAACTCTTCTGTAAATTTCAGTATCTTTATGATATGCAGTAAAGGGTACCTTGACTAACATATAATACATCACAGCCTTAAGTATAAAAAAAAGGTTGAACACAGCACTCAGGACAGCACTTCCTGGCATTTTGCATTTTGCATTGCCAGAAAGTGCTGTCCTAAGGGGTCCGCTCAAGACATAAAACTAGGAATACCCCAAAGGATGTATAAAAAACTGTTTCTAAGTTTCCTGTTACAGTTAGGAGTACGTCTCTGTCCACCTTTAATAGGAAAATTGCATGTTTACTCTACTGTCATAGTGTATTACTGGTGAGCTTTGATGTCACAATGCCTATTCTGCTGCCAGAGCTTCAGACAGCATGAAAGACATTCTCTGAGAATTTGAAAGTGTTTTTTTGTGAACAATGAAGGAGATAACTAGAGGTTCAGCTATCTTTATTTTATACTATTTTACAGAGAATATCCACAGATTTATTAAGAAACACATAGAGCTTTATGTATTTTGTTTTTCACATTGCTCAAGTTCATTACATGAAAGTAACCTATCTTACTACATATTGTGGGCACTTAAATGCTTAAAATATATTTGTTCAACAAATATCAGGCATGTTGATGGTTTCATTTTCACACTACAAATGTCACACTTATTTTACATCCCTGCAGCCATGGCATTACTTCAATGAGAAGGATCAAGAGAGCAATCAATCAATCAATCAGTCAATTAATCAATTAGTATATTTGTAGAGCGCTTCTTGTCACCCGTGAGGGTATCCAGGTGCTTGCAGGGTCCAGATGATTAGCTGAATGACCAGGTCTTCAGGGACTTTTGGAACTTTTGAAGAGATGTGGAGTCTGGAGATGGAACGGTGGCTTGATCCATTGCTTCGCTGCTAGGTAGAAAAGGGAGCGACCTCCTCATCTCCTACGTCAGATGCAGGGGTGAGAGTTAGAGAAAGGGAAGTGAAGCAGAGGTGCCTGTTGGACTGATGGCAGTTCAGGTGGTAGATCAGATAGGAAGGTAGACTTTTTGCATTCTTCCTGTGAGCAAAAATGCACTCCTTCTGAGAGCTGCTTCTTGGATGCCTATGTTGTACAGCCTTGTGATTAGTGTGTGGTGGAAGAGCATATTGGAAGCTGCCAAAAGATATAGGAGGATCAGAGCTGCAGTCTCTCCTCAGTCAATTAGGGCTTCGATGTCATTGGTAGCTGCAATGAGGGCTGTCTCGGTATTGTGGTTGCTGCGGAATCTGGATTGTGAGGAGTTGAGTAGGAAGTTCTGTTCCAGATGTGAGGAGAGTTGTTGGTTGATGGCTTTGTCCAATACTTTGGCCAGAAACGGAAGCAGGGGGATTGGTTGGTTGTTGATTTCGCTGGGATCTGCCGATGGTTTCTTGGAACAAAGAAGTAATTTAAACTTTAGTTGAGCAGGTGATCTCTCACCTGCCAAAATTGCTGTTAACCCACATAATTCGGAGGTGAGGAAACCACTATGTTCCTCATAGTGCAGCTACTGCTGATTCCACCAGTGGAAAACCTTAACTCTGAGCTCCAGGCACCAGCAGACTGCTAAATCACAAAGGCAGTTGCCATGCCCTATTATAGGCAGCGCTATCACCACTGCATTTTCCTTCCATGGGCTGCAATTCTAGGGAAATCAGGGAAACAAATTATGGCTCTCATGCATAGAAAGAAAACAAACTCCATGCTTATCAGGGCCATTGTATTTTTTGCTTTTTGAAAACTAAGACTTGCTTGGAGGGTTGTTTTTGAAAAGCAAAATGAAATGCAGAGCAGGCTGAAAATAAATGGAAATATTCATGTGTGGTTACAGTGGATTTGTTGCATCAGTGGATCCATTTTAGGAACAGAGATCACTACCAGTCAGGTGAGGATTTACTAATATTGCAGGTCATCCACCGTTGGAGGGCAGAGACCGGGGATGGTCTGCAAGTATTTCAAAGAGGGTGTGGAAAAGTTGATGAGGTGACCATGATTTACAAGGAATAAAAAGCAAACTTATAATACATTATAAGGATATCCCAAGCCACATTAGAGTTTCATAAATGTGTAAAGGTATTAGTCGATTGAGTGAGGAAAAATCAAAGTCCTTGGGACCACTGCCTGCTCTTAAAAAATGTTTTCGCATGCATTCGCAAAGGGGAAGAGGTACCTTGGGGACCCCTTCCCCTTTGCGAATGGGTTAGCACCAATGTGATATTGGTGTTAACTGTGATTGTTTTGCGACCGCATTCATGGTCACAAAACAATCATACATACCTCTGCGATTCGGTATTAGGAAGGGACGCCCTTGACACACCCCTTCCTAATACCGAATTGGTATGTAATCGCAAATCCAATTTGTGATTCGATAACAGGTTACCGAATCACAAATTGGACTTGGTTAATACCATAAGGCATTTTTGCGATCGCAAATGGCCCAAATGTTTGATACATCGGGCCCTTGGTTTATTTGGCAAAGGGATAACAATGGCTTATTTTCAAGACCTAGGAAAGTGTCTGGTTTTCAACATATGATTAAAAATCTTCATAAGGTATTCTGCCACTAATTTTGGAGCCAGCTTCAAAATTTTAGGGAGACCTGGATCTGTTAGAGAACTCAATTTAATGCTCATCAAGAGTTTCTTAACTTGGGAGGTTGTGATAGGTGTAAAAGTGGATAGAGTAGGGCTGCAAGAGAAAGGTGCTGAGCCCTATTAGGGTCCTCAGTAACATTGGAGAGATTGAATTCCGAATATATATTTAAAATTTTGTCCATAAAGAAATTAGCTAATTAATCACAGAAGGCTTTGAGGCATTTGTCTGCTGCTTGCACAGTGGATTCAAAAGGCTCTTGACTATTTTAAATAATTACAAGTTTTTAGCTGTCCATATTTTTCTAGTAGAAAATAGATTTGGCTTCAAAGAAAGAGTGCTTACATATTGCTAATAGAGCTTTATGATTGGTTTTAACTGCAGGGTCTAGATTAATGCACCACTTGCGCTCCTGTCTGTGGCACTGTTGCCTAAGATCAGAAAACCAAGGAGCTAAGACTTTGCTCCTTGTGAAAGTCTTGACATTCATGGGGGCCACAATATCTAAGGCAGCCTCCAACTAACCTGCAAAATACTCTGCAAGACAGTTGGAGGAAAGATCAATATTTGATGCAGTAACTTGAGTGCATATGCGCATCCTCCGGCAGGATCTTGCTCCGGTCCCTGCAAGCTTTAGGTCTGCTCTGTACATGTTCAGTGCTAGTTGCCGAGTATGGAAATAGGGTCCTAAAAGACAGCACCCGATGGTCTGACCAAGTGAGGGGGAGTATGTCCTTAACACAGATGCCATCAAAGTTGATAAAAACCCCATCCAGATTAGGGCCAGCAATATGGGTAGAGAAATGAGCTAGTAAAATGTGAGTTGGCTATAAGCTCCAGCAATGAATTAGAATCTTTACTAGAAGAATCCTCTAGGAAGAAGTTAAAATCCCGAGAACTGTGAAATTGTGTTGAGTTGTAAACGGTTCCAGCACCTGAGCCCAGGAAGTAAACAAAATTCACTTGTGAACCAGAAGGATGATAGACCAAAAGTTCAGAAAAGGTGGCCTTAGCATTGAGTTTCAATCTAAAATGTGCTACTTCGGAAATGTCCTGTGAAAGAGTAGTCGCTAGTGAATTGTGCAGTTCATGTATTCCCTCCATATTACTCATGCGAGAGGGGAGGTCCAGTCTTGAGATCACATACCCTATTGGGACAGCCGCCACTAAGTCAGGGCATGAATCTTCTTTTGCCCAGGTTTCTGTAATGAATAGACAGTCTAAAGTCATGGTTTGAAGTAAATCCACGACTTTGTATTTGTGCTTAATAAAAGAGCGTGCATTAATTAAATCGCATACAATTGTCTTATGAATATCAGATCGCTTGATCAAGACCCTTGGTCCCGCCTTCACAGGAGCTCCGGCGTTTGTAGCACAACCAATCTGGCCATTAAATAAGGCAGAGTTAGGGCAAACCATTTGAGTCACTTTATCAGGATTAACAAGAAGGAATCCCTCCGTTTTACCTTTAGGTGTAGTTTGACTAATTGAGCTCAAGAGTAATGTAGCATAGGTGGAATCCCTTTGTCCGACCCTAAACTGGCAGCATCCCAGGCACCTGACGCAGTCCGGGTGCAGACGGACCCAGAAAGGCTTACCTTCAACACACCAGTGGCATGCCAACTGCGCACATTCACTATGCAGCCATGCAGTGATGCCGAATATGAAGCCCAGCCTCTAAAAGGGGTGTGGATTGGGCAGGAAGAATGCTCTTATAAGGCGGGGGGATGATAAAAACAAACTGGAGTTCAGCAACATCTTGCCTGCTAGAGGCTCCACTTCATAGTAGGTATACTGATAACCCAAATCAAACTGAAGCAACATTACGAAAAATAATAACACATATAGGGGGTCATTATGACCCCGGCGGTGAGTGTTAATGTGGCGGTTATACCGCCAAAAGGCTGTCGGTACATACTACCACATTACGAGAATGGCAGGTTTGCTGCAGCCAACCCACCACTTCTCCACTCATACCACCATGGCAGTATCAGCGGCCAGGCCGGAGATGTCAATCTCCAGCCCGCCGGCCAGCACAGTACCGCCGGCCCTGGCGGTGACAGGGACCTTCTTCTCAGTCACCGGTAGGTGGCTCCCACAACACCCCAACCCTCACCAGATGCCCCCCATTCCTCCTCCATCCAAACTACCCCACCCCACTCCCCTCCATCCAAACTTCCCCACCCCTTCTGATGAACACACACACCCTTCCACCCCCTCTGATCAACATAAACGCCCCACCCCCACGAATCAACACACACACCCCTCCACCCCCTCTGATGCACACACACCACACCCCCTCCGATCCACAAACACACACCCACTCCCCATATACGCACACACCCGCAGACACGTACACACCACACAACTGACCCCACAGGCAAACACGCACACATCACCCCCTTCCCCCACCCCCACCAGTCACAGCGCCCCTCACCCCACCGCCTCATGCACACACACTCACATGCACCACACATACACCCATTCACTAACACTGCCATACACTCATTCATACACACACTGCATACACGCATTCATACACGCATACTTACAGAGATACTGACACACATTCTTACACAATCACACTGACATGCAGACATGCACTCACTTCACCATTCTTACCCGCATTGACTCACACACGTACAAACATACAAACTACACAACAACCACAGACGCATTCACACACGCACTCACACTCACACACACACACACAACACCCCCAACTCTACCACCCCCCCTCCCCTGTTGGACGTCTGACTTACCTTGTCCGGCGAGGAGGTTTTCTGGCATGGAATGGGAAGGGGCACTGCTACCGCCAGCAGCGCCCCACCAGCAGAATACCGCCAGGCTGGTCATAATACGGCTGGCAGCATTCTACTGGCGTGGCGGTGCTGGTGGTAGCAGCGCCAGCTTACCACTGTCCACCAGCATGATCACTGCTGGATTGCCACCTTTTTTGTGGCGGAAGCCCTGCAGTGATCATAATATGGCGGATGGATAGTAGCCATGGTGACGGTATTTTGGCGCCCATCAACACGGCGGTAGGTGTTTTTTACCGCCAATCTCAAAATGACCACCATAATATTAAAAACCATCTAAAATGTAACCCTCAGGCACCACTAGTATGGTGCTTCTAACAGGAGCCAGGCAACTCCATAACTCGGGGCATGTGCTGTACAAGCAAACCAGCAATGCGCCACCTAGCGTGAGATCTGGATGTTAATGGGGGAAGAGACCCAACCCCCAACAGCACTGCTCCCAACAATGAGGAAAATGTCACAAATGGCAGCGCAGATGCGCAGGGATGCCACATGTGAAGCTCAGCCTCTAAAGGGGATGTGGCAGGCCGAGAAGAACATGCTCGCAAGGCATGGGCAGGAAGTAAAAACAAACTGGAGTCCAGCAACTCTCGCCTACTAGTGGACCCATCCAAACAGGGCTGCTCCCAACAATGAGTGAAGTGTCACAAATGACAAAGTAAAAATAAAGGAGACAATTTGCTATGATGCTCAACTACTCTTGCTAAATATGTTGTATAAGTATATGAACTGCTAAAGGGCAAACATAAATAACTTGCATCTGACCTCTAAAATTGATATTATACTGCTTTGAAAATGTTAATATAAGAATGAGCAAGGAGAACAGAGTTCTTCACAGTATATAAATTGCTCCTAAATGTTCTGTTCATATTTTCATAATGGATATACTATGGCATGAAGAGTCTTAATCTGTTTGCCAGTTTCCACCTGTAATGAAACAGGCTGGAGTACATTACGTGGGACATGGTTATTAAAACTAAGGCACTGATGGGCAGTAGTAGTAAAAAATCTCATAGTTTGTTGAGGAAGTGGCAAACCATCCATTAGCGCGCTCTCTGCTTGTACAGTATCCTCCTGCGTAATTACCCGCACAAAAGGGTATGTTAGAGGTATGCCTCTCAAAATATGGGGACTCCTCCAAAAGAGGATTACCACTTCCACTATAAACTGGAGGATGTGTGTTAGCATCAAGCTCTAAAGCAGGCCCACATTCTCAATCTTTGTTAATTTGGCTCAGAGCGGTCACTATATTCCTGGAAAGCAAACAATAAGGGCAGCATTTTCCATCATGAGACATTTGTATCCTCTAAACATTTACATTTGTTCTAATGAAATCTATGGTAGTTAGAAATGTGAAGGTCAAGTAGACTCATTCAGTCCTATGTGATATATCAAACTAGGGCATTCAGTATTTTGTCGTGCACATCATTATGTAAATCGTGGTGTGTTATGAGCATGCAAGCTCCGACATACACATGAGTGCATGGGTGCATACATGCCTCCGTAACAGTTCTGGTGCTACCTCCACTAAAAGTGCCACCATTAGCTGCACAGTATTTGCAGGGATGTAAATAGGGCCATCAGAATTTGAAGGAGCCCTTTCTTTCCCAAATGAAATGTCAGTAGCACGTTTCATTAGCACATATTATTACACTATTGTACTAATCATAGCTATTGTGCATGCGCTCCAAGCCGCAGGCTCCTTCACATGTGCATGCCTGGGCGCTCAACATAGAACTTACTACTCTTTTACCCAGACTGTCCTCATGTTGCACACACTGGGGCCTATTTATGAGCTGGTCTACGTCGGTCTTGCAACTTGCAACATGGTGCAAGAGTGACACAAACCTTACAAGTGATTTATGAAGCCACACAAGGTCACTTTGCATGACCCTGAGGCTCTCCATCTGGAGTAAGGCAACGCAGCACAAATCGTTGCGTTGCCCTACTCTGCCCTGGGAAGGTGTTCTGTGGGCATTGCATGGGTGTTCCCATGCAACTCCCATGGTTTTTGATGCAGCCCCAGGTTTACCAGAACTGATAGACCTGGAACTGTTCCAAAAAATGCCTCCTCAGGTGAGGCATAACAAGGAGAAATATTTTAATTTCTCCTCATTACTTTTTCTTTCTATGGTTGCTGCATTCTGCAGCACACATAGAAAGAGGAATATTGCCTGTCAGTATGGTGTCCCTTCCTGCACAAAAACAATCCTTCATGCAATGCAGGCACCCTTGCACCATAGGTGCCAAAACAACACCAGCGCAGGGGAAAAGTCAGGAATGCACCATATTGCCTTAAATATGGGGCATTCCTGCCCTTTCCCTGTCACGCAGTGAGTGCTTGACAATCTTGTAATTAGGCCCCATTGTATCTACATTCTGGTGTTTCCCTCTTGCAAGGAACCAGGATTTACTTGTTTGCATGGTGAGATATTAACACATACTTAATAAAGGAGTCTTCTGATTCCCCAAATCTGGCTTGGCAGAGATCAAGTAGCATATATGTAGGTGTGGCCTGATGTGTGAAAATCACCATAGTGCAGCATCACAAAGAAGTCACAACTCCCCACATGTAGAGGGCTATGTCTCCCACATGTGGGGTTTCTGGCTCCTAGTCTTATTCAAAGGGCTGCTTGCATGCAACAAAGAAATCTATGAGTTTCCCAAGTTGACACATTTATTCCCTAATTTTGTGCAGTCAGAATACCGCATGGCAGAAAATCGACATGTGCAGGGTCGAGGTAATTGTGAAAATGTGTAATGTTCTAGTTTAATGTATTTTTTTCTCATGGAAAAAGCACTTTAAGAGATTGGATTGCTCTCTACCCTTTCTTGGACTATCAGCACCACTTCTTCGTGCATAAGGTTGAAGTGCATGGAAGTGCATGCATGGCTGGAGGTTACTGAAGTATTTAGCTTCACTAGAAAAATTGGGTGAAAATGAGAATTTTACACATCATGAATTACAGTAAACTCTCCAGGCGTTTACATCAGCTCGTCACCGATTCCCTGCAGCAGGATGCCTGTCCCATGAGGGGAGGGACTTCCATTTACAGGGAATCAGCTACATTGGCTGCAAAACAAGCCTTGTTTTCTCAAGTACCACACATTGCTGCCCTTAGTCCTGTTTGGCAGGGGGTAGAAACCTTACCAACTGTTTCTTGTCCATTAGAGATCATCAATTCTCCACCACTGGAATAACCATCCTAATGGGCTGCACATCCGGTACAGGGAATGAGAGGGGCATGGCTGCTGAGTGGCCTGCTGAAATGCAGAGCCTGTTTTGATACTACCCACATATGTGTTTTTTTATTTTTTATCTCTGTGCCTTTGCATTTCACAAATGTGCCAGAGTTTCAAATGGAATTGGGAATTTGCGAACCACCCATCTTTGCAGACCCTTCGTCTCTGCAAGGAAAAACCATCATACCTTGATTTTTTGAATGACAGTAAGGATTCCGAGTGCACGATTTGCACTTATTCTAGAGTAAGTCTATGTGTGGAAACATTTTAAAGATATTGTCCAATTTTTATAAATAGGACCAACCCTTTTATTACATCTGTTGAGAACTACATGACATTTGGATCTCCAGTGCTGGTAGGTGGTAGACTCGTGCAGATTCCCCAACTGTTTGACACTGATTAAAAAAACAGAAGAAAATACAAGGATGTAAACATTTCAGATAATGAGTTGCAAGTTATCACTAATACTAGAATAAAAATAAAAACAAATGAAGCGATTGAAGCCGAAGAATTAAAAGAAATGTGAAATCCTATTCCAATGCACTAATTCAATACTTGTTTGGAAGTAGTCTCTACTTACCGGATGGGCTTTGGTAGTCTCTCCTTCCATTCTTTTCTTGTTCTGAAGGATGCTTTGGAATGTTTAACATTTAGATTTTCCTGGTGTAATTTCTCAAGTTCCCATATGGAGTTTCACTTCCAATGCTGCCATAAGCCTCCATTTGAGAGTTATGTCCAATTCCTGAAAACGATGATTACCTTGAAGAATGTCTTTCACAATAACATTACCTCTTTAGGGGAAGTCTCTGCAATGCACAGCTTTTAATTGTTGATGCTCTGTCTCCTGCCTTCCATCCCAACATGCTTCCCATCTGAACAAAGCCACATTTTCTGCATATCATCTGTTCATTCAACAACACTTTGCTTTATTCGGCATATAAATAGCCACAAAATATACATATAACATGCATACAACAGTAAAATATTGATAAAACATGCAGAGTACAAAAAAGAACATGGAAAATTCAAGATGCGACAACCCCCACAATTATCCCTGGAAACCGCACAATCATAGCATCTTCCATAGCCAGTACATCAATCCACTAACCGCCCCCAGAGGTAAAATCTGGTACTCTGTTTAACCCTCCATGATTCTCCTGATCTCACTGCTGCTTTTAAGAAGGGCAAACCTCATAGTAAACATCATCGCTACCTAAAACGTGAAGATGAAACAGTGCATGTCTACATTTTCTAAATCCCAAAGGTTTTATCATCTGTTGTTCATTTGCTACTTAAACCATCAATGACACCTCCTGCCATTTTGCTTAGTTTAATTTCTCCATTGAATGCGTTCACAATACAAATGCCTTCATTGCTAAAAATGCCCTGGGAACAAAGCCCGGCAAAATCTGTGCAGCAGATAGACTAATATTTTATGTAGGGTTTGCATCACAAATGTGATGGAAACCTGCACAAAATGTTTAATTTGGAATTTGTTTTGCACTATCAAGATCTCTGGAAATAATGCGAGCAGTGCTTCGCTCTCCTCTGCAAAACTTTGCATCTAGGGGATATTCCATGGACGATATGTCAGCGTTCCCATACAACCACCTATGGTTTTTCATGCACTGTCTACTTTCAATAGTAGATAGGGTTTTGTCCCAATATATAGCACCTCTTAAAGGCAGGGCTAAAAAAGGAGTAGTAGGTAAAAATCTTTATTCGGATATACAAATATCCGTAAAAGAAACACCAATAAAAGCATACAGGCAAATCACCAAAACCAAACATAGGTTCAAGACAACAAAATTCACACGACATATAGAGACACATAAAATGTAAATAACACTTACAGGTCCTCCCCTACACATAATTCAAACAATCACCTATCAGACAAGATATAAAAACATGTAAAATATTAAAAACACTTACAAGCCAGGCCACCGCTCCTTCCAAAAAATGGCCCACGGAGCTGCATACCTCATAATCATTTAACTGGCGAAAAAAGAGCAAAGCAGCCCTGCAATTGGTAAAGCTATATTTTCGTAATTTTCTAAAGGGCGCATAGTGTTTACAAAAGAACTTAAAATGTAGCAGCATATGTGGAGAGTGCTCATCACAAGGGCAGATACAATTAGTGCTGGAGGAGAATTGTCTTTGAGGAAAAGACAGTAGCCAGTGAAGGGAGCCTAATTTGAAGCAGGTTAGAAGCAATCATTCATACACATTATGTACAAATAATAAATAAGGGCCTGGGCCCGGACACATTTGTACCATACAATAATCTTTGACAGTCACCTTGTCCACTTCACTTGATTCTTGAGCCGCCCACCTTAACTCAAGGAAGCGGTCACATATCCATATTTTATCTTTTTTGGTAATCAAATGTGGATTTTCAAACAGATGTGGGTAACCCACTTCAGTCAGAGTTCCTTTGATATATTTCAACCATGGGATTGAACAAGCGGGGTCACTAAGAAGGCAATCCTGAATAATCAGCTGGTTGAGGACGGCTTCTTTATTAAGCCAAATTGCACACCACAACTCCAGCGGGGCGAAGCTAATTCCATCCCATAAGTATTCAAGACCCAATTCCTGGTGGGCAGAAAAATGGGGTGTAGGGGGCGGGACACCCAAAAACCAGTGACAGAATCGTTTTTCCTCTACCTGAAGGTTCCCGGCATCTTTATACCCCCACAGCCCCAAACCATAGGTCACAGCCAGCAGACATTTTCTCTAATAAACCTTCAATATGGGGGCAACGGCTTTCACCCTATATTAGCGGCCAGAGAGTAGGTAATACCCACTGTACGCACCATGCGTAAAACTCTGTTTTTTAAGCAGGGACGCCAACTACATGCTTCATCGAATTCTAGCCCCAAATACGAGAAGGAACGTACTTTTGTTAAGGTACGTTCTCCTATCCACTTAGGGCGTGTCTTGGTATTTTAGGCCCACAGACCATTACAAAGGTCTTCGAGCCGTTGGTTTCAAGGTCTAAATGTTTCATGAACTCAACAAAACTATTAACTAGCAGTTTGAGCCCATTTGCAGCCCTCGCCAGTAAGACTGCATCGTCCGCATACAGTAGAGCTGGAATGGCGTTATTATGTATGCAGGGAACATCAGCTCCTGTAGAAAGCAAGGCTTTCTCTAGGTCATTTATGTATAAAAGAAATAAAATAGGGTCGAGAACACACCCCAGGCGTACACCCCGACTAACACCAAAATGGGAAGTGGTCTTGCCATTTAGCCCATACCTTATGTTTGTCCTCTGCCGCTGATGAAGGAGTCTCAAGAGATGTACCAGGCCATCATCAAGACCCATATTTAGAAGAATTGCCTGGAGCTTTTCCCTATTAACATAATCGAACATGCTGGACAAGTCCATAAAGGCCAAGTGAATGGACCCACCTTTCACATACTTATACTTGGCCTTAAGAAGGTAAAGGTTCAGGCACTGCTCAATAGTGCCCAAGCCTTTCCTGAAAACATATTGGGTCCAAGAGAATTTTTTTTTCTCCTGCACC
Source organism: Pleurodeles waltl (assembly GCF_031143425.1). Classification (NCBI taxonomy): domain Eukaryota; kingdom Metazoa; phylum Chordata; class Amphibia; order Caudata; family Salamandridae; genus Pleurodeles; species Pleurodeles waltl. Next base: position 1,744,960,401 of record NC_090444.1, read on the forward strand.
CAAGAGATCGGACGTTCCGAAACCAACCGTCCCATTTGGGGAGAAGTTGAGCAGCGAATTTGGCCGATAACACCTAGGATCTAGAGTATTGCCATTTAAAAAAATTGGAACCACTACATAGGTTTGCCACAATATAGGAGGTCCAACCTTACACACCATATTCAAAGTCTTTGTTCATAAAGGGGCCCAAAACTCAGGGTATTTTATTAAAAGGTCCATCAGGATCCCATCCAAACCGGGGGCCTTATTTTGGAGGCTATCACGAATCACCTTTAGAACCTCACTCTCCAAAAAGTTGGAGCCAAGATTGAAGGGTAAATTATCTGCACAGATTGACCCCTTACCTTGTTAGCCCCATAGATACCTGAAAAATGGTCGACCCAAGCATCAGGGGGAATATGCAACATGATAACTTCTGGCAATTTGCCATCTGAGAGACCAGCCCGAACTACCCTCCATGAAGCCTGGGAGTCCTTATTTTTAGAGGCTTCTATTATATTTTCCCACTGCTCTATCTTAACTTCAGCCTTCCACTGTTTTACGGCCTGGGCATATGCCTTTCTACAAGTACTGACAGTGGCTTTGTCTCTGGGGTTTTGGCTAAGCACCTGGCACAGGGAGACATTGGCTTCCCTACATGATCTAGCAAACCACGGGCAGCTAGTCAAAGGAACATTTTAAATGGGTCTACTCATGAGATCCCTAATATTAGACGTGAGCTCAGCAAAACCTGTTAGACAATTGGCTGGGTCCCCACTGCTTACTTGACTTAATATGTGCAGTGATGGTGGGGAGGTTTGCACCTGGTCCATAATAAACGCCAGATTTGCCAAGCACCAGACCACCCTCCTACCATTGTGCTTTGTCCCTAGTTTTTGTCTGGCACCAAATTCTCTTGGTTTAATCTGGGATAGCACTTTAAATTGAAGCAGCAAGGGGTTATGGTCACTGAAAACTGATGGAATCACTTCTAGCCCATGGGCTAGGGGTAAAATGTTCTGAGAAACAAATATATAGTCAATTGTGGAGCACAGCCCCGGCCAATAAAAGTTGGTGCCACCGCAATGTCAGAGCAGGATTTGGGGCTAAACAAGTCATGCGCCAGAAGGAGGGCATATAAGTGCCGTCCCTTTGGGTTCAACCCTGTTTGATCCACTTCACTACTAGCGGGATCAAAAGGGGAGTCCACGGAGGTGGATAAATCTCTCAGTTTGGCATTGAAATCCCCTGCCAAAAGTACGTTAAAGGGCCCACCATTCGTCTAAGCCCTATCAGCCAAGAGACTGATTGCTAGAGAAAGGTCATGAAAGGAAGAATTGTTAGTAGATGCAGAACTATTGTTATAATAATTCACCAGATAAATTCTTAACTTCCACCCTAATGTACTTCAAACTCTTGAATTAAATCTGAGTCTGTTGTTATTGTTAAGACCTTATATCCAAGACTAACATTAAAACAGGCTACCAGGCCCCCTTTAGCACGACCTGAAGGTGAGGGGGTGACAAACTTACTAAAGCTAGTGTATCCACCAAAATCCAGTTCTGAAACAGCCCAGGTTTCCTGCATAAAGATAACATAAAAATTTGATATAAACAGCCGCCAACCCTCGACCTCTAACTTTCAGGCCAAACCGGCCACATTCCCACTAAGGAATTTCCAGTGTTGAGTTTTATTAGTTGATGGACACCCAGCCAGTTTCCCTGAGACGTTTACAGGTTGCTTTATTTCGGATACAATCCCGTTGGTGACAATATGTCCCTTCTCCACCAAATTCCCCTCCCCAATAGCTCTACTAGGCTCAATTAGGGTGCCGGTGGTAGTCAATCCACCTCTTCCAGTTCACTCAGAACTAGGTAGCGATTACTAAGTGGAAGATGACTTGGAAGGGAACGGCTCCCTGAGCCCCATATGATGAAAAATCTGGGTGTTCTCATTGTTCTGAGCTACTCTCGTGGGGGCTAGATGTTTGTAAATAAAGCCCAAAGGTGGAATTCTAATCTGCTTCAGTCTCACCATACTGGCAAGTGCTAAAATTTCCCTGGCAACATTTGGATCTCAAAAGTTGACAATCATAAGATCCCCAAGTGATTGTCTCCTCACTGAACCTATACCACCCACCAGACGGATAAACAGGATCTCTTTAAAAAGGCCCTACTTACAACTTACATTCGTATTTAACCAAAAAGTAACTTTGGGGCATATTTATACTCTGTTTGCGCCAAATTTGCGTCAAAATTTTTTACGCAAATTCAGCGCAAACCCAACACCATATTTATACTTTGACACCCGACCCCGCGAACGTCAAAATTCCTCCGTGTGCATCATTTTCTGGATGCGGGAAACCGCCTTGCGTTAATGACATGCAAGGTAAGCATTCCCGTCCAAAAAAATGACTTTAAGGCCTGTGCGCCTTATTTATACTCCGGCGTCATTTTGACGCACAGGAGGGGGCGGGCCTTAAAAAATGGTGCACAGCCTGATGTGCGCCGTTTTTTAACACCTGGGTGAGGGCAGGCATTAAGGGACCTGTGGGCTCATTTCCATGGCCTCTGACCATGGAAGGAGTCCACAAGTGCCCTTCCCTGCCTCCAGGGACACCCCCTGCCACCCTCGCCTACCCCTGGAGGACACCCATGGATGGGGGGACCCATCCCAGGTAAGTAGAGGTAAGTAATTTTTTATTATTTTTTGAAGTGGCATAGGGGGGCCTAACTTGGGCCCCCCTACATGCCACTGTGCCCAATGACCATGCCCAGAGGACAGGAGTCCCCTGGGCATGGCCATTGGGCAAGGGGGCATGACTCCTGTCTTTGCTAAGGCAAGAGCCATTTCAATGGGGGTTGTGCGTAAAAAAATGGCACAAGTCCGGTTAGAGGCATGATTTTTGACTCTAACCTGACTTACACCATTTTTTGATGCACAACCCCCATTCTTCCCTACGCCTGCGCTGCCCGGTTACAGTCTTTTTTTTTACTTTAACCAGCCCGCAGCGCTGCCTAATGTAAATCCATAAATAAGGCGCCTGTCTGGTGCGTTGGAATGGCGTTAGCCGGCGGTGCATTTTTTTACACAAACCAGCGCCGGCGCTGGTTTGCGTCAAAAAGTATAAATATGGGCCTTTGTTTTTGAGGGCTGAGGTGGATTCCTTTATGGAACCTTGAAGCTTAGGGACATTATCCAGAAAGACCACATATGGACAAGAGGCTGGTGGCAGATTTATAACCGGGAACTGGGGTAGGGGGTGCTCAGCCTGTTGTTCGTACTGGCTACCAAGGGATGGAATACTATTTGCAATTTGAGGGTCCTGTGTGTGTGGATGAACAGGGAGAGTGGCCAGCTGATTGATTGAGCTACCTTCTTTACCCTCATTCTATAGACCTGTAGAGATTTGTGTGGCTACTGTAGATAGGTGATTAGGTCTCAGGACAATCCCCCTAACAGAGGGGCAATCGAGGGCCCTTGTGTGAGATGCTACTGACCGTACTTGCAGGGGGTCCTTCACTGACATTGAGACTTAATGTCCCAAACTAGAATCTAGTGTTGCTAATCGGCTGTGGATCAGTTGCAGCTTAGAATCCAATAAATCAGTGAACCAAATCTTCAGCGAGGCGAGGGGTCAATATTTGGGGTGTGTGAAGGCACAGAGCTAATTAGAGTATCTAGAATCAAGGGCTGTGACTTTGTGGCAAATTTAATTCTTGATTTGGCAATCCTCCTTTGCCTTTTTGGTAATGGGCTGGAGTCAAAAGAGCCACACTGAGCTTCTGGCACACCAGAACAATCAACAGTACTCACACCTACATCCCCAGCTATGTTATCCAAAACCACCCCTTCTAGGTCCATACAAGGGATTTGAGTGACAGGGGCCGGTGGTGGAATATCATGCAGCGTGTTTTTGGCAGAACCAATATTACGTGTAGTGGCAGGGCTCAGGGGCTTGCTAGGGAACCTAGATTCAATGTCCTCTGCCACTAAAGAGAGGCGGCGCTTTGCCAGCTTGATTTAATTTGAAACCAAATCCACTGCGCGTACCAGAAAATTAACAATGGAGGACCGGGAATGAGGTTGAAAACTGGACGTAGAACCTGTGGTCACCTTACTTTTCCCCATTATGCCAATAGTCACTACGGAAAAGGCTAACAAGATCTAGAAATGCCTATGACAGTAAGAGCCCACATATATGCATCAAAGATTTAAAGCCCAAAGAGTATGGGCCTAGCCCAGCTTCTACCGGTCTCTGACGGGCTAAGACAGGCACGTCTTGGCCCGGTACTGGCCTGGGCGCGTCCCGCGCCGCAAAAGTACCTCCACACGCTTTATAGCGCTCGTTGGTCTGGTCAAGTGGGTGCAGGTGCTGAGGAAAATGGCCGCCTCCTGGGGCCGTAGAGCAGTCTGGGATATTTAGTCCTTCTTACAGTTGCTAGCGTGTCCGAGCCACGAAGTGCCTCCACGCGCTTTATAGCGCTCGTTGGTCTGGTCAAGTGGGTGCAGGTGCTTAGGAAAATTGCCACCTCCTAGAGCCACAGAGCAGTCTGTGATATGTAGTCCCTCTTATAGATGCTAGCGCGTCCCGCACCACGAAGTGCCTCCACCGCTTTATAGCACTCGTTGGTCTGGTCAAGTGGGTGCAGGTGCTGAGGAAAAAACTCTTCTGACTTGAAATGTGAGCTGCACCCTACACTACAAATCCAAAGTGGGAAAACATTTTAAAGATTGTCTAGGCATAGTAATTAGTACTGGGAAAGTGCCCTTCCAGTACAAAACATATGGTAGACATGACAGACACTTTTGTTCTATGGTGTAAAGGTATGTGTGTGGTGGTAGGCAGCCAGATTGTGAGCCAGTGCTAGGGAGAGAGCAGGACAGCTCCATATCTTAGTAGATAGTAGCACTGGGAACAAGTATGGCCTTGGGCCGAGGTTGCAAGCAAGGCACCAGCACTTACTTTTGTACATAATATTCATCATTATACATGGATCATGAATAAGACAGAGAGAGGATGAAAGAAGGAGAAAGTGAAAGACTGGAGAAACAGTGACAAAGAGAAAAAGCATGGAAGAAGAATAATTTGCAGGGGTAAGAAAGAGAAAAAAAGTAAAGAGTAAGGGTAGTGAAAGAAATAAGCACTATGGAGAATCAAGAACCCTGGCATTCATCAGCATCGGAGTAGGCTACTATGAAACAAATTAAGCACTGTTGTACATTGCCACATTCCCATGCCTGTGGAGAACATTTGAAATGCTTGTAGGCCCAGAAGTATACCCACAATGTTTGTGTTATACCTAAAATATAAGATTTTCTTGCTGTGTTTCTAATTTGCACCTGAAGCAATAACATTAAATAGATGTTCTGCAAAGCTGCAACTCCAAATGTGTTATTCTTGAATATCTCAAAGATAGTCATTATACAATCCTTAGAAGGATCTCTGGCTTCCAGTCTCTATTTAAATGCATTGCATGGAGAGGATTAGCTGATCTATTCAGCTGGTGCAATAGCTGTCTTGCTGGGAGACACACATGACTGGTACATCACACAAAGAACTTTGCAGTAGTTCCAACCGGCCACTGATCTCTTATAAGCAGGGACACTGGAGTTATGTGACTGTGCCAGTGACATTGTGCACATAATTATAGATGTTATGCACTTGCCAAAAAGTTCATCTACTGTTGCATAGTTTGCAGATTTTAGCAAAAATAAATTTGCTTCCAGCTCAAATGAAAAGTTGCTAAGAATGCTCCCACAGGAGGACATAGTGGCAGGCCTTTTTAAAAAAATAGGCCCACCTGGATTTTATTTAGATACACATTTCCATTAAGCCAAACAGATTTCTGACAAACAACTAATGTTAATACATAGGACACACTACAGTCCTATTAGTGATTTAATGTAGACCATAATTTAGAAAAACAATAACAGTGTCAGAGCATAAATCACATAAACTATATGTATATATAAATTGTCAGGCAAAATTGAGACTTATATTGTTAAGTCAAATTATTGTCTAAGCATATAACCACATAGATGAGGAGCCACACTCAGGGTTGCAGTGGCTGAGCCGGGTGGCCCTGCCTTCTTAAGACCACATAGGGCCAGCTAGAGGACAACAACTGTGGGGAGTTCAGCTCTGATTTAGGAGGTCCCAGCACTTCTAGAAATTGCCTTCTATCCTCTGGTTCATGATGTGGGTCACAATCTCTGTGACAAAAGGTAGACTGAGTACAAGTCTTCCCATTTTGGCAGTCTGGAGAGGGCACACTGGAGTGGAGACAAGGGTTGATGAGCTGCTTCGGGTAATGTTGCTTGAAAATAGAAGTACTTAGGATGGCTATAAAATTTCGAAAAGACTCAGGTTCATTCTGGTTGTCCACCTGCAAACTGACAGCTCTTCTAGGCGGCTACTCTTCAGGACTTGGTGACTGGATTTCTTCCTTGGCCGGTTAGCTCATGTGTGTGTGTTTGCATCCTGTCTCAGCAAGTCAGGCAGGCTCCTTGCAGACATTGTGAGAGGTCGCTTCACTTCTGGAGGGCTGAGTGTTTGACAGATACCAGACTTGGATCTCAGCAGTTTTTCCAGAACTCTGCAAATCACTTTCTTACTTAATCTTGTACTTGGAATTGAGAACAAATTGGCAAGTTTGAGTCCCACTTTTATATGCAATTAGCAGGCAGGGGATGTTGAGCCCACTCTTATTGTGCAGGAACGTGCTGGGGCAGTTCCTTTTCATATTTCATGTTCGTTATCCACCGCTGACATTGTCTTGTAAAGGTGACGGCTCTCACAGCATATAGTTAGTGGCAAAGATGACTCCAGGCAGGAGGACACACAACATGTTTACAATCATGTGTGAAGCCTCTACACATGGCTGTCATAAGTCTTCCTGAAGTAGCTTTCAGAGCGATAAAAAAGGGTTAGGCAGTGGCTAGAAGCTTCCACACTCTTACAATAGCATCTGCTGACTTTCCCTTCTCCGACTAGTAACTCAAATGAAGGATTAATTAGCAACCTCCATCTTGTGCCAAGTAAAATCAAAAGCTATCCAAAATGGATTCCACCTCTCCCAGAAACCTTACACTATCATCTATACAGATTCCTGCTACAAAGCACACTTTATTCAACATGAGCTCAACATACACACGGGATGTCAGACCAAAGATGTAGGCATCTCATGCAAGCAAAACAATATATGAGAGAGGCCAGTAGGCACCACACTACTTCTGAATCAGAGAAAAAATGTTCTGTGCTAAGAATATAACAATGAATGTTGTCACTACTGCTTAATTTCAACAATCCAGTACTTAGACACTGGTCTAATGTCATCAAGGGGTTGTGTTTCTGAGCCCTACATGTCTCAGAGTCAGGCTCTGGACCACAGTAGATGCCAGACTTAAGTATCATGAAATGGTTCCAAACTTGCTTTTTGATGTATCATTTATTAAGGGGGTAGTGCCCAAAATATTTAAGGATACAGGACTGAAATGTTAGCCAACACACAACTTATCTTAAATTACCCGAACATTGGCAAATCCTGGAGAGGAGTGTTGAAGAACACCTACAGGAATGCCCAGATGTTCCAGGACAAATTCTTCAGCATCGAATGAGTATTGAGAGTCATGAAAAGGGATAAAAGCTGTGGTAGCTAACATCAGAAAATAGCCTTGCCCCACTTTCTGGGTCCGTTACGCAACATGTAATCCCCTGGAACAGTCTGCATTATGAGATTCTGTTGGTAATGGTATATCTCTTAGAGAACACCCACAGTGGACAGGATTTAGAGGCACATACCTGTCCTTGACTCAGTCATGTATTTACTCTGAGTGAAATCAAACTAGGTACTGTTGTGTTCAACAGTAAGATGGCCTCATGTGGGTTGCCACAAGGTTTCTATTATTATATGTGCTCACTTGATCTATTAAACAAAACTATCTACCATTTCAAATGTATACAGAAGGAACTCAGGCCCACCTCCACCTGAAAAATAAAGAAGAGGACCAATCAAAGTCCCAGTGTCAAGACCACATTTGGCACTGGATGAGACACAGCTTCTGGTGCTTCAATACAACTACATTTAATAGCTGGACAAAAACTGGCAAAAAAATAAAATAAAGAAAATGATAACAAAAAAGTCCCACATTTTGAGACCACATGGGACATTGAGACTTGCTCTGCAACTGATTTATCTCAATATTACGTATCAAATCTGTGACCACATCTGTGCACCATAGATTTGTAGGGACTCACAATGATGATGTCATGATTGTTTCTCCTATCGCCAGGATATTTGTTTACCACTTCAGGGCACGCATCTTGCTTATTCGGGTACCCTATCTCCTGATTCCAGCTTTGAATTACCCTGACCAAATAAAGTGCCTTGAGAAAACCCTGGACATTTTGGCCATCAAAGGGCGAAACTTGGCTGAGTGTTCCCTGCCTACACTAAGTAATCAATCCCGAGCATTTACACATTTACTATTGTCCATCTTGTGGATCTACGTACTTCAACTTTTTTTCCTTTTCTCAAAACAATCTTAAATTTTATGTGGCTGAAGAATCCTCCCAGCACAATGTGAATCCAGAGCCTTGACCAAGCTCTCAAGGTCTATCATGACTCAGCTAGGGAACATGAAGAGGGGAGAGTTTATGGTTGACAGGACGATAAAGGCAACTCCAGTTGACTTCACTCACACGGTATGAAGCCCATACATGTTAAACCTTCCAGCATGGCAAGAACACAGGCACAGAAGCCCCACAATAACGTTAATTAAATACATATTTTACTGTGTCTTTGATACAGACCTCGAGTACAAACGATGCTGACAGAAGACTTTTTTAAAAATTAATTGTGAAATGTCTCAACAGTCAACACATATTGACATTCATTGCTTTGCATGACAAACACAAGTGCTTTTCCTTATTTAATTAGTAACTCACCATCCTTGTGCAGGAATTAAAACACTATAATGTCCCACGAGCATCATTTGAACAAATCTGTTTTCCGAACCACAAATTCAAATAAAAAGTGTAGGCATCTTTATGTGTATATTTTAATCTCAAGTGTCTGTACTTCTATCTTTTTAAAAGTTAGTTTTGGGACTAACAGCCGAGCACAAGATTCATAGCTCAGGCAGGCCTACATATATTGCATAGCCACAGTATAACTGTGGGGAACTAATGACAAATGCGATACATCATCTCAAAGACAAACATCAAGCAGCCCACTGGCAAAACAATGAGTTATTGAACTACCAGCGGGCCCAGTTTGACTGACACACAAATATATATGTTTAGTACAAAAGTTTCACTTGCACAGCTGTTTAATGCTATCCGCCCCATACTATGCTTAAAATAATCTTCGGATGGGAATTATTATGAGTTAAAATATGGGCTTGATTAGTTGTGGTCCTGCAATCACACAGTACACTTACCGCGAATGGGTCCAGACAGCCATTGCTACCTGATCACAAAGAGGAGAGGAACACTCGGGCACACTATGCCAATTTTATTTCACATTACATTCTTCTGTATTTGTCAAATGAAAGTAATAAATTAGGGGACCAGAACCAAAAGAAAAGGCATTATCAAGGCCAATAGGTTTGATGTTTGTACAGTGCATATACATAGTTGTATAGGTGGCCAGAAACTCTTGACAGTGTTTAATGCAATTATTTCACATTTCTGCCTGGGTCCATTGATGCTTCTTACAGCCAAGTCACCTATTCAGTCATTATTGTTTGGGGTGACTGATGCTCAATAATGCTGAGGCCGTTGTTAATCATTGGTGCTTCAGCTGATTGATGTTCCTGTTTTGCTTGGGGCCATTACTGCTAATAAATTCCTGAAGCAAGTATCCACACCTTGTCAGCATTAACTAACTAATGACCAGATGTACGTAGGTTCAGCTTTGCGATTACAAAACAGCAAATTTTTGCGTTTTGCTATTTGGTAATCGCAAACACCCATGTGCGAAAGTGTGCTTTACACTTTCTGCGATTCCAAGTGGTTCACAAATAAACCTGCCTCATTACGCTTTGCGACCCATTGCGAATCGCTAAAATCACAGGGATGGTGTCCTGCTGGGGTTGGCAGACCACCATGTCTGTGATTGCTTTTAAGGAAAGAAATGTTTTTTTTCTTTTTTTTTAGATGTATCTTGTTTCCCTTAAAGGAAAATGGGATGCATTTAAAAATATATATATGGATATATAAAGTTCCCCTTTTATTTTTTAAGAGTAGGCAGTGGTCCGTGGGTCCAGTTCCTGCAATTAAAAAATATTTTTAGAACCATTCTCAGAGGAGAATGGGGACCTTGGGAACCCCTTCACATTTGCGAGTGGGTTATCACCTACTTCAAGTAGGCAGTAAAATGCAAATGTTTTGCGACCACATTTTGGCCACAAATCATTCACACATACCACAGAAATTTGGGATTAGGAAGGGATTCCCTAAAAACGCCCCTTTGTAATACAAACTGACAAACCCAATTTGCGATTGGGCCTTTGTACATGTGAAAATGTTTTTTTGCGGCTGCAAAAGGCTGTTTGCGACCTCAAAAAAGCTTCATACATCTGGTCCTAAATCTTTAAACATGTCTATACACATGAAACAAATATGAAAATAAAGATACAGTTTGAGCAGCCTCAACTCAAACATGAGCCTTGGGCCTACATAATTCAAAAGGTGTCATCTTCTGGAATGAAACTGAACCATTTGCCAACTGCATCAGATACCCCCGACACCACGCCGACATCCTTAAAAGGATGCGCTATGTTTGATAATGCTATTACGCTGTAAATAGAGGAAAACAATGAATGTTTTGTTTATCAATATGAATAATCTTTAAAGGATGAAACTATAACCCATACTTAGGACTCACTATGCCACTTGGGCTGCAACTATGCCCAGAACACCGCCCACGTGGTACAACTAAGGTGCATGCTGTAAATTTACAGAACTAGGTAGCCAATATATAAAACAAATAACAGAGAATGAGGTTCCAGTTATTGACTAGGGTGTCTATTAATTTCTGTCTTTCACTCACATGTGCACTGAACATTTACAGTAAGAAACAATTGTAGAACTGGGTCCATATTACCAGGGTGCAAACAGGGCCAGTGCACCCTGTTAATGATAAAGCGCTGCTCCAGGGCACACAGGGACACACAGCTGCCCTGGGAACAGCGCATTACTGAATACATTGTGACTGCTTGTGCAGGCGTAAGCGCAGGAAGCAGGGGTGCTTGGTGTGCTGTAGCACCCCTAAAACAACCATGTTTAAGTTCAAAAGGTGAAGGAGCAATAATGATGCCTTCAAATGATGTGTTTATCTTGTCACATTTGCTGTGTGTTCAAAGAGAAATGACAAATGTCAGGCTATGTCTTCTGACAAACTGCTTAACATGAAGATTGGTGTTTTTTTTTCTTTGTCTGCAAAGTTAGAGGATTTTGTAAAGTGAACTATCAGACAGTCTTGCTGGGATACAGGGAGTGTGAAAGAATAGGCTATATAGGATGGCATTCTTCTATAACACACAACAACATTTAAATACCAGTAAGTGAACAGTACAGTTATTTCATAAGATATCAGCAGTTAGGAAAGCACAAATGAAGCATTTTGTGTTGTAATTCTGAGGTGTGATAGAAACACAGGTTTTAATAGGATCAAAATAACACTTTGTGATGTGCAAATTATAAATATTTTCAGAGACACAATTCCTACACATTGTTTGTGTACTATATACTTTTATCGGTAAAAGTGCTTTGTGACCTTTTCAATGGACAATGTGCTGTCTTTAAAGAGGGATGCTACCAAACCATGTTGTAATAATATATTTGCAACAGTGTACTCCATAATGTCCCACTGACTACATAGCACACCTTTACCATGCTTCTGTTGAATGGGCGTGGCTCTTTGACTATACTGTTTTAGGTGAAATGCTTGGATTTTTCACAGTCCACATGTGTTCAGCCATGTGCCATTAATGGCAGCACCTCTACTGTGAAAATTGTTCCAGCACCACTGTGTGCAGGTGGCACCCTCCTGCACTACAAAGAGGGGACAGAGCCTCCCTCAGGCAGGTGCAGTGAGTCACTGACCCTGCCTCATCTCTGCATACGTCTGTCATATCTCTTATGTTCTCAGTTTTCTGCCATGGGACTGCAGATATCCGCACATAGAGATATACATTTTAGTGGATAGGCTCTGCTGGGAACACGATTCCTAATCTTTGTTAATATTACAAAAGCAGTTCTCCTATTTTTTGATAAACAAAAACAACCATCCTGAATGGTAAATGCTCACCTTGATGTGCCTCAGGCTCAAAGGAGCAAAGCGGGTCCCGTGTGAAACCAATGGAGAAGGACACTGCGAAAGAAGAAACAGGCCTTACCACCAGGGTGATGTCTGTCTGAAAGAAGTATAAATATGTACTATTGGTTAATCACTTAATCCAAAGGCTGTTTTGGTATTAGTATGTGGCTTTGACTAATAGAATTGTGAAAGCTGAATTAATTACTAATAAATTTGCATTGATTAATAGCTAAGAATTTACACGAATGATGCTAACAACATAAAAGTTAAGTGTCTTGGAAAGTGTGCCCACTGAGGTGGCCACCATACCATATACCACATTAATAAAGAATTTGCATTAATAGTTTAAATAATGTGCACATGTAGAACAAAATGTATTTGTAGATCATATTAATTTATTAATAAAATGTACTTGTTTAAATTTTATTAGGCAGAGAGTAATTGTGAAATTATAGGCCTCGTCGACAGAGCCTCGTGTTAAGTTTCATGGCAAAATAAATGTTCGTAAACGTTTTTGTAGAAGCAGAGAATTAACACTTATTCATTGTTCACACATTATTCACGTAATGCTGACCAAATAGATTTGTAACCTTGCAATGTTGATGGCTTAATCTTTCTTGTGAGAAACTGTCTGCTGAAATGTAGTGTTATACCTATGGATACAATTGTATCTTTGATGCATGAGAAGCAAATGTTCTCAGGGCCTAACAATGGCTTCACTGAATGCAGTAATGATTGCAACTAAAAAGTGACCTGACAAAACTGGCGATGGAAATGGGAGAAGAGGAGCCAATCATTGACGTGTGAAAGACTGTCTAACTTTATCATAGATTTGAGAATTAAAGTTTCTTGGTTCTACTGTGAACACACGATTTTCTGACCAATGATGGTGTGAGAAAATACTTACTCGAGTTTTAACTTAGCTCGACTGCACTTAGGAGTTCCAGTCCATTTTCTGTCCTTCACCGGTCCAGTTCGAGGAGCAACGCAGTTCCAGATGTCTTTTCTTCCTTTTCCTTAGCCTCATCGCTTAATTACTGGTATTGATTGTAAATGCTATCAATGCTGTTTTCCATAGTTTGATATCCTTGCTAAGTTGGTTCGGTTAATTTAGAGCCCAACTGTGGCTGAGCCAATCACCTTCACTTTCTCCATGCTGGCGCTGACCAGACGGATGCCCAACTGATGAAGAAGTCTATGCTTGCTGATCCATACAGGAGAGGTATAACAACTGCAAATGTCTTTGTTGTGGGTTTTGTCTTTCCTTAAGTACATACCACTATTATTGTAGAGCCATAGTTAGATGTTTTCCAAATTAACTTTTGTCTAAATTACTTTTGCATGAAGCCCAAACATGCCATTCAGAATATAGGGTTAGTTAGTGTGCCATGTGCTGGCAAACGTTATTAACAAAGATTGATTTTACTCACCTGTTAAGTCTAGATGTATACCATCTCTGTTATTCAGATCTTGTTATTATTAATCTGTAAGGTAACCCTTGAATGTTTAATGATAAATGCCTTGGTTAGATTGAGTTTTTTCCGCCGCTTTGGTCAGCCTGTGTTGTTTGTATATGTATATTATTTGGTTCTGAGATTACTTTATGTGACATCAGCATTGTTAATCTAGGGAAATAAACTTTTTAATTTTACTAAAAGGTGTGGTTATTCGTGGCCACGTGAGTCATGGTGTGTTAGAAAATTACTGAGTCCTAAAACATTGATGTTGACTTATGGAACTTGTTGTCCCATTGCTAGTTAAGGTTATGAGAAATATTTGTGCTCATGGTGGAATCACTCTAAACATAGTCAAAAGGTCCATCGAACCTCTAACGCATCCCCATATAAAATAACATAGTAAACCAAATAATGCTGATGCGCTCACAGAGTCATTTGACGGTTCATGGTTCTAAAGATTTATTCTTATTGAGAGGTAATGTAAGGATGTTACCAGCTGAGCTCTGGAATGTGTCTCTCTAACAGAAACTTATGAAAAATGTCTGAACTAAGTACAGTTTGATTGCATGTTACTAGTTTCTGTAAAAAAAATGTTTTTTGTTTTGCCCATCACTTTGGTGCCATTTGCCAAATCTTCACAAATTTTTCAAAACTAGTATGACAGTCAGTTCAGCTGGTGTCTTGAAAGTTTTGGGGTGATCCGTCAAGTGGGAGCAGAGAACAAGCAGGGGGTCCCAAAACATATTTTCCCCATGCATTTTCCCAATGGTTCTTTAGACACAACTACAGCCCGATCCGCTGAACGGAATTACACCAATTTTGGCAGGATGCTAGATCTTGGTACTTAGATCCTGCTTTTTGTTATTTGGTGTAAATCTATTCAGTAGTTTTGGAGATATTAAAGAAAAAATAAACATAGATATTTGGGTGGATCCTAAGGACAGATCTCATGGTGAGATCTGATTGGCTGTCCGCACTTCAACCAGGAAGTGCCGGCACCTATCTTGGGGCCAATATACATTATAACACCCATTGAAATGCATTGTAGTGAATGGAAGGTTTTGAGGGTCACAAAAAGGTGAACATATAATGGCTGATTTTAGTTATAATATAAATCGTTTGTTGATTTTACCATACTAAATTTAGAAATTGTGTGTGTTGTAAGGTGATTTTAACCTGTAAAAAAGCCTTCTGCTGGGATTCCCTTAATCAAGTTGAGAGAAAACAGTTTTCTCATGATTTTCTCACAGAGGTTATGGAAGGTGCTCCAGAAGCTAAAATGACAGCATATTTTCTGTAAATTCACACTATCATTCCCAGTCATATGAGAATGAAGTTTGACATTCTGAGTAAAACATGATCTTCCAACAGGAGCAGCTTATCAGTTGATTCCCTTGGGTTCTAGTGCAGCCTCCCATAGTGTTCTAAAGAATGGCTAGAGCACTAACAGTCTTACTTATGAAAAAAGTATGGCACACCTGAAGCCATCTTGATCGAATCAAACTGGTAAAACCTAAAACATTTAATTTAGAAAGGAACAAAGTGAGGGCGTTCATTTTGTCATAGAAATTATGGTTAGTGCTGTAGAAAGAAAAATTAGGACACGTTTTAAGTGAGTTCTCAAATATCTTCCTCTTCCATTTCATGAAAACATTCTGACATGCAGACTGAAACATGCATTTTCAACACCAGCTGCAGACTGCCAGTTAACTCCCTAGTGATCAGCAGTTTACTCTAAAGATCTAATGAGCAACTAGAGTGCTAACATTCTGAATTTATGCCAAAAGCGTGACACATCTGAACACCATCTTGATGGAATCGGAGTGAATAACTGAAAGCAGTTTTTTACTGAGGATACTGCAGTAAATGAGGAAATTAGGGAGCTTCATAACAAATAAGTCTCCCAAGAGGGACACCAGAGACAAAAGAGCCCAAATGTAGCACAGATATCACCCAAATGTAGCCCAAGTATAGCCTAATGACAAAATTATGCAAATCATTTAATTCTTTAGTTTTTCTTGCAGTTTTATATAGTGCAGACCTGGCCGAAGATATTGGAGTGCTTTACATGAGCATCAGTTACATTACACAAAGACACATTCATTTTGGTTTTAGGCATGGCGAGATTAAGTGATTTGCCCAGAATCACAGGATGTCGAGCTGACACCGAAACTCAAACCTGGTTCCCCAGTTGAAAAGTCTGCAGCTCTGGCTGTAACGCCACATCCTCTCCCCTGAATCTAACATATAATCAACTGAATAAAAAAACATAAAGATAGCAAACAATTTAAAAGTGCTTTGTTGCTCTTTGAGAACTCAGAAATTATGTCCTCATTTTTGGTTTTTTAGAGCACTAAACATTATTTCGATGGTAATAATACCCTCTAATTTTTATAATTTCTAAAGGAAATGCTTTAGGTATTACAGTTTTGATTACATCAAGATGATGTCAGGCGTGCCAAATGTTTGTTACAAATATAGAATGTTAGCAACCTACTTGGTCATTAGAATACAGTGGGGAGGCAGAAGTCAAGAGCACAGGCTTGGATAACTGAGGGCATGGAGGAGGGTTCAGAGGCAACAGGTTGACTACAGTGTGCAGGAGGGAGGGGCAATGGCAGCACAAAGGAGCATTGAGAGCAGAGGCAAGGGGGTCAGGGGCAACAAGCCAACTATGCAGGACAGGAAAGAAAGGCTGTGGCAACATAACAGACCACTGAGGGCAGAAGGAAGAGGCACTGGCAGGACAGCCATTCATGCAAACAGACCCAATTCAGGCAGGAGGCTCTCGATGTTTTTAAGCCAAAAAAGACATTTATTTAATCTGTCTTCTGCCTAAAATCTCCTCTTTTTAACGTAAGTCACTTGGGAAAATCAATTACCCAGTTTTTTTTGCCTTCTTTCCAAGTTCAAAACGTTGGCAAGTATGGTACATTGGATCGCGGAGGGCAGGAGGAATGGGGTAGGGACATGGACTCGGCAGGAGGGAGATGGGCAGGGGCACCAAACTGACCTTACGGGGCAGGCGTCAGGGGCTACAGCAGCACACCACAACAAACCACCCAGGGCAAGTGGGACAGCAGTGCAGCACAATGGACCATGGAAAGCAATAGGCAGAGGACAGGGCCATGCACATGGACAGCAGAGAGCAGAGGGGAAAGAGGAAAGGGCAGCAAGGTGACCATACCAGACAGAAAAGATGGACATCTGTAGCATAACAGACAATGAAGGGCAGAAGGGAGGATCAGTCGAGGCAGGTGGGAGGGGATAGGGGCCTGCACATGTAAAACGGAGGTCAGAGGGCTAGGGGGCAGGGAAGGAGCAGCAAGCTGACCATGGAGGGCAGGCAGAATGGGAACTGGAAGCACAACACACCATGGAGGACAACAGTGAGACTATAATAGCACACACACAGACAACATAGGGAAGGTGGGAGGGGGTCAGGGACAGCAAGCTGACCATACAGGGCAGTTGGGAGGTGCTGGGGCAGCACGGAAGACCATGCATGGCAAGGAGGGGGTTTAGTGGCAGCACAACGGTCATGGTGGGCAAGAGGGAGGGGGCATGCACAAAGGACCATAGAGGACAGAAGGGAGGGGTAGGGGCTAGACACAGACAAGAGAGGGCAGGGGAAGGGGCTTCACAACAGGCCAGGGGCGACTCCTTCACAATGGCGGAGGAGCGTCGACCCCCTAGCTGAGAGCCAGCAGCAGAAAAATAAAACAATACTTCATTACTGGTTTATATTTCTGCTGCTGGCATGGGACGAAACGGGAGGGGTTGAGCAATGGGAGGGGGAAGAAGGGGGGAGGAATGGAGTGCACTAAGTGAGCATGTGTGTTTGGCCGGCCGTCTTAGGCTTGGCAAAACACAAATGCACACTTAGATTTCTCCAAACTGGCTGTGTTGAACAGCCAGGCTGGAGAAACTGCACAGACATCAGGGCAGTGACTGAGCGGCAGTCCAAGCCGCTCAGACCAATCCTGAAGCTGCTGTCATGCTAGGTTTTGCATGAGCGCAGCGCCCGAATTCCTGGGGAGCCTGTGCTGGTGTCCCAGTGAATGCTGGGACACCAGAACAGCAGAGGAGTGAAGCGGCAGGAGATGGAGGCAGCGGGAAGGGGAAGAGTTTTTTTTTAATTATTTGTTCCCCCCGTCCCGTTGTCCACCCCGTACCCTCTCGACATTTGCGGCGGCCGCCACTGAAACAGACCATGCAGGGCAGGCAGGAGGAACAGTTGCAGCACAAGAGAGCATGGAGGGCACAAGGAAATGGAAGCAAAATGGACCATAGGGGACAGGAGGGAGGGGATAGGGGCATTGAACTTGGACAGTCAGGGTGGAAGAGGCAGGGACAGGCAGCAGCCATCTGACCATGCTAGGCAGGTTGGAGGGGCAGTGGCAGCTCAACAGAATGCTCAGAGAAGATACGAGGGGCAATGGCAGGTCCATGGAACATAGTGGGCAAAAAAGAGGGAGCACGGGCATGCACACAGACATCTGAGAGAAGGGGACAGGAGGATAGGAGCAGTTACATTACACAAGCTAATCACATAGGCTAAGCAGGAGTGGAATGAAGGAGAATAGAATTAGGCAAGTTAGGGCAGGAGGAGTGAGCAAGGATATCAAGCTAAATAGAGGGCAGTGTCAGCCCATCAGACCATGCAGGACAGGAAGAAGGGGACCAGTGCATGTACTAGGACAACAGAGGGCAGGAAGGAGGTGGATGGGACAGCAAGCTAACTGTTCCAGGCATGTGGCCGAACAACTGCCGCACAGGACTGTAATGAGGGAGTAGGGGCATTGACTTGCACAAAGGATGGCAAGGAGGAGGAGGGGCATGAGCAGGAAACTTGGGGGGAGCAGCACAATGCCAAGCCAGGCCCTGCGTCCAACCCACCCGCTACTGTGCATTGTGATGGGCATTTAACTTATTATTTAAATAGCCCTAGAAATTCACTGAAAAAAACAAAGGATACAGGGATGCTATATTTAGGAAATAGAATAAAAAAGACTTCAAAATTCACTAAAAAAACAAAGGTTACAGGGACGTTATAGTTAGGTTCAGATTTTACATGCACACAACCATAGAAATTCAACTGTTGTAGTTAGAGTTATTTCAAGTAACTATAACTTGTCCCCTAAGGTAACTATAATTCATGCCCTCACCATGCATTGCTAATTGCCCCAAATATTACGTCATTGATAATATCATTGTAACATTTGCAGTAAAATTATTGATGAGAAAACTGTGAATGGAGTGAGTTATAGTTACCTTAGGGCATGAGTTATAGTTTCAAATAGGGTGACATCAATGTGCATATTTTAAGAAACCTGTTTTATCTTAAACACTGTATTTTTTTGCAAATGTTGTGGCAGCCTATGTTATGCTATATGTAATGCCATTTTAAAATAATGACTTGCACATTCACAATGCTTTCAGTCACAGATTAGGACCTCGTTGCACTCCAAATACTCACGTCGTTAGTCCCTACCTCAGCAATCAGGATTCAGTTTTGTAACTTTCTGGTTACACAGAGAGACATCCGCAGTGACCACATTAACCAATTGAGCTTTCATAATAAAAACAAGTACATTTCTCACTAATTATTTTAACTTTATTTGTAACTTAAGGTATGTGAATGATATTTTACGTGTATTTACCTGAAGATGAAAGGCCAACAAAATAAATGCAGAATAGTTTGTTCTTTTACCCAGGTCTCTCGTCTTACCCTCACACTCACTCCTGATTGCACTCAGAAGCACAATTCCCATAATTCTTTAAGCACCTCGACCACTTGTGGCAACGGACAATAGCTGTAAAATGACCAATATCTCCTGCAAAGTGGGAGTAAACACAAATACACACCTGAAAAAGGATAAGTCACTTGCTGTTCACCAAAGTTACACCCACGTCTACTTCAGTAGTGCTTCAATTCAAACATTCTTATATCTACTCCAGATAAACTTTAGAGTAAGCCACACATTATGCATGGCTGGTCACAGATACTGTAAGGAAATCGTGTATAACCCAATGCAGGAAAAGACACAGACCTGCACCTGAAAAAATAAGAAAAAATAGGCATTTAACTTTAGACATTGCAGATGCCCATGTAAATCGCATTTAAATATAATATTTGATATATATGTCCACAATATGATTTATATGGTTATATGTGATGAAAAAATATTTAAATTATTCTTGCAATTTAATATTAAGTTTAGACAGCAATGATAACCGTATAAATCACACTGCAAAAATATGAAAAATCAGATTATGAAATAAATTAAAATTAAATTAAAATCATAAAATGCTCACATGAGTTTAGATAATGAAGACAACCATATACATCACCCATATACATAACACTGTAAAACTATTTAACAGATCTAAAAATAAAATAAAATACAAAATAAAATTAAATGAAAAAAAAAATATTGCATGCAATAAATTATAACAAAGTAAATATAGAAAATGGGCATATAATATATTTAATTTAAATGGATCATGAATTAAAAAGGCACATAACTTATCCCAGATCTATCACTAATCTACTTATGCTCAAAGACACATCATAACCCACTGCATCCCACAACACCCACACAGACATACACACACGCACGCACTTTTACATAAATGTTGTGTGCCCTCTGAATGTCGAAACCGCAATATCAGTGGGGCACAATATGGAAGACTGAATATAAAAAATAAAATATCTGGAGAAGTAAGTCAAGATTTTCTTCACCTAGCTCCACATATATGTACCGGTGCAGTTCATATGTCTTCAATGTACATTGAAGTGTAGTTAGGAATACTACATCTACGCTCCCTTGCATGGACTTACTGTTCAATCTTTGCTTCCTCAGTATTCTGTCCTGGATATTCTTGCACCACGACCATGTTAATGCCAATATTCAGTAGTACAATACACAAATCTAGTTGACATCTGGCGTCTTAGTTAAGAGGGTAGAGCTCAGAGTGTGGGCTGTATTCATGTACACCCAGTACTAATGTTTGTCAGACATTTATTATTTTCCTCTGTGATGCCTATTTCTCTGTTCTTTTCAATGTTTAGCTCTAACTAGTTTAGGTGGAGATGTCCGCCATGCTGCATATAGTGACACTTAACAGGGTCTACCTAAAATACACTCATAAATTTACTGCTGGTAAATTTATGGTTGTATTTTTAGTGGAATGTGTCCTTACCCACCCATCTATGGGTTGAAGACACATAGGGCATCATTTACGAGGCCCGTGCCGACCTACGCCACAGGGAAATGACAGACATGCACGTATCTACAAGACACGGTGCATTTCTGTCCTCTTTCCATATGCTGGAGCACAAATTGCTGCCTAGCCAACGCAGGCACCCTTGCACCATGGTGCATGGATGCCTGCATTGCGTTTTTGTACAGGAAGGGTCACATTTCTGCACAAAAACAATCACAAGAGGTGTTTCCCTCTTTCTATATGTGCTGTAGAATGCAGCACACATAGAAAATGGAAAAAACAGGGAGCAATAAAGATATTTCTCCCTCTTGCGTCATTCTTACGCCACATTTGAGGAGGCGTATGAATCTGACGCATTCCCAGACTTCTAAATCCTTTGGGTTCAATGGGTGCTACATGGCAACCCCTCCAAGCTACACCTATTAAATGCCCCTTTCACGCAGTGTCATGCTTAAAAGGGGCCCATATTTACAAGGCCATGAACGGCCACGCAAGGTGGCTTTGCATGGCCTAATAAAAATTGGCTGGCACACTGCGCCAATGGAGCATCAAAAGAAATGACGCTCTGGTGGCGCAGGGTGCCGCTAGGGCTTTGTAAATGAGGACCAAACTTTTACTATTGCCCATAAATCTGCACCTGAAGTTGCTGAATTGCATCCAGGCAGAGATTTAAACCCGTGCACAGGTAGAAATCTACACCTGCACAGATCTGCACACAAAGATCTCCCTTTCTTAATAGGGCCAATACACTTAACAACAATGAGGAGACTATCAGGCAACAGTAAATGTACACAGTATACGAGATGTTTTGACTGAAACAAAACCGTCTCTCTGTATGAACTTGGAACCGTTTTTGTGTGAACAAAAAAATGCAAATGTGAAGTTTCGGTTTCTGCCATTCATGTTCCTCTGTTTCGTCACAGAGTCTGTGTGGAAAGGAGGAGCATGCCTCCTCTTTGTAAACCTCCGGTTTTGTTACTTGCTCAACTTATGTAATTTGTTTGGCCAGAAATCATATAAAGGCTTTTTTCAGAATATTAGTTTGAAATATTTTGATAAAATAGAGACATTGACATAGTGTTCATGCCAATGGAAAATACACAAAGAGGCAGTTAAACCCAGTTTAAAAAGGGCAGATTTTTTTCAAGAAACATAGTTCAAAGTAGCTCAAATCCCTCCTACTAAATGTTCTATCATACTTTTGTGATATCTCTACGAGCAACCCTATACTCCCAGAACTTATTGAGCCCTCTCCTTCCAGTGATTCCCTTAGGAAGGTTAATAGCCATGTGGATGATTTAGTGTCCTCACCCTTGTGACTAATGAGGCGGAGTTTGATATGGATATAAGGTCTGGCTGTGAATATATTTCTGACATACTGCTGTAGTCAACGTCAGGCACTCACTCCCATTGGAGTGATCTCGTTTTAAACAGTTCTTTCTTAGATTAAAATAGTGAACCCATATGTGACCCCCAATGAGCTTTGCAAAATGAATTCCAGAGAGTGGTTGCCTATTGAATATATATGTGAATTTGTTGGACATTAACATCATACACCTTTAGTAAAGGTCAACCTCAAGGCTGAATTCTGTAGACCCACCCTGGGTAACCAAACTTGTTCCACATCAGAAGTGGCAGCAAAACTGTCTCCTTCCTCCTTCATTTTGGCTGTGATTCTAGGCAGGGCATTGACAATGCCCTGAAATTTTAGGGACTGTCAATGTTACTCTCTCTCTGCCAAGTGCAGGAAATTCATCCTCGTGTCTTGATCCTAAAATAGCTGATGGCCTACAGTTCCGTAGGAGGATTCCTCTTTGGTGAGTCACTTTAAAAGGCCATCTCCAAATGTATCAACATTTTCTTATTGAACCCAGCCCAGTCTACCATAAAGAGACTCTTTTTCAAGGGACCTGTTTTGGATCAGCCGGTGACAGGTGTGGACACCCCACCACCTTTGGAAGAAATACCTTACAACACTAGCTTTTCTGATCATGCGCTAGTCTTGTGGAATTCTCTTATGGAAGAATAACATGAGGAACCTGACTTCAGGATAATTTGAAGACATTTGAATGTATGGCTATTGAAACAAGCCATCTACTGTTAGTTGCCCCCCAGTAACTCCTACAACAGCCTAACTCACCCAATGCCAAGACACCTTGGGTGAATGTGCATTCTATCAAGATTGTTTAGCATAACATAACTCTTCTTCCCTTGTGACCAAAGCACCCTATTCTATGGAGGAAGATTTTGCTACAGAAATGAGGATATAACAGTGTAGGCCAAGGAAGAGGTGTCTACCAATCTTCCCAACAAACTTCCAGCTCTACCTCATTCAGTTTTCATACCCACCTCCACCTCTGTCTTCCTCACCAAATGGAGAAGCATTACAAGATACCTTTGGGTTCTACAAACCATCCAAAGTTCCTTATCAATGTTTTCCTAATTCCTTCCCTCAAAAGAGTCGCCTAGTAGAGCAGGAAGTGCAGGAATTGTCATGCCAATTTCTCCTGCCCAGTCCTAAGGAGGTTTTGTACTCTGGCTCACAAGAAGCTCAAAGGATTAAGATCAATGGTACACCTTTTGTCCTCTATCATCACTCTCACTGGGGCAACACTCACTTTCTTTAGGACAAACTTCCAGCAGGATGCCCATCTGGACCTGAAGGACACTCAATTCTTCATTCCAGTCAACCCACTTTATTACCATTTTGTCAAGTTCTGGTGTGACAAGTGCCATTGGCAGTTCCGAACCCTCCTTTTGGACCTTTCTTCCACCCTTTGGTGTTTCACCAAGCTCCTCTTGACTGTATGGTTCTTTAAAGTAACCCAGGGCATCGGCCTAATGAAATACATAGGTGGAATTTTATTTATGGGCCAATTGCTAGAGGCCCTCCACTTCACCTCTCCATCACTGTCAATCATCTCCACTCCATAGGACTCATAGTGAACATGAAGATGCCAGCCTGCTTCCAGCCCCACACAACATAGTTCCTTTACTTTGTAGCAGACATGATTCTGCCTCTGGAAACTTTCCAGGGACAATCTTTGGCACAACCAGGAAGAGCTCTGCCAATCCCTGTTACAACCCTCACTGTCATTGGGACACCTAGTCAGCCATATAGACTTTTGCCACTACCGGAAACAAGTGACATTTCTAGGGCCCCTACATTACAAGGTGTGGTGAAAAGAGGCAGACTCCACAGTAAGGTTGAGCAATGAAGGTTTATTAATAGAGACACGACCTAGCATCCATCCATCCCAGGGAGAGGCCAGTAACTGCTTTCTCTGGAATGTCAAGACGCTTGCATTCCTAAAGAATCTCCAACTACAATCTTTACGCACAATTAAAACTTAACACATCCCTTTCCCTTCATCTTATAAACCAATTAGACAGGAAAAGGAACAGAACAAGAAATAAACAGTAACCGGGGAAGAACAATAAGAAATGAAAAAAAGAATTAAATCCCTAACATAATCATTCATGTAAACAGGAGACTTATGTGTTCTTGCTCTTCTGATAGTTTCAGTATTCTCTATTTTTTTTCTTTAGGTACATCCTGAGTATCTTCTTCTCCTTCTGGTACATCCTGAATGTCCTCACTGTATTAGGAGTCACAACTTCTTCTGGTGCATCCTGAGTATCCTCACATGTACTGGTAATAATCCTTTCTTTGTCTCTTTTATTTGCAAATAACATTGCACCCGGGCATCCTTCATCCACCCTCCTTTCACACACACAAGCCCTCTGGTACAATGCAACATTCCTGACATTCCATTTCTCCCCTCCCTCCACTACTACATGAAATGTGCTAACTTTAAAAACAGGAACAGGACCCTTGAATTTTGAGATCCCACTTTTGATTCTACCAGATTTTATCTTGACCCAGTCTCCCACACTTAGTTTAATCATGCTTGATGTGCTCACATCTCTTTCCCCACCAAAATCAACCCACTCTTGAAAGCAAGAGGGAACCAATTTTGAACTAGGTGAGCGCCCCCTCATTAACTGAAAGGGACACTTGTTAGAGGTACTGTGGATCGTAGTTCGATAAGCCCACATCATATCAGAAATCAACTTCCGCACATTGCAATGATTAGTTATAGCTAACTGAATAGTGCCCTTGACCAACCTATTGGCCCTTTCCACAATACCATTGCCCTGTGGATTATACAAAGAGGTCCTAGAATGTCTTACAACACAACGCTTCAAAAACGAAAGCATCTCATTGGAAGTTAACTGAGTACCATTATCCGTAATAGGAACCAAAGGAAATCCTTCTTCAACAAAACATTCCTCCAACACCTTTATCGCCGTGTTTGTGATGATATCCTGCATGAATTTCACTATAAGCCATCTTGAATGCACATCAGCCACCACCGCAGCAAACCTTGATTCAACTGATAATTCTGAGAGGTCTAATAAAATCCAGACAAATAGTATGCCATGGTTTACCTGGATCTTCAATATGTCCACAAGTCCTCCCAACACATACTTTTAACCTCTTCTCACTCTCTTTGCATAGTCTGCAGTTCTCGACCCAATCTTTGACCTGTCCATCTAATCCTGGCCACCAGAACACACCTTTTAATCTTCTACTCATTAATCCTTGACCTAAATGGCCCTCATGCGCCAGATTAAACAATCTGAACCTCAATCCTTGAGGTGGTACATACTGATTGCCCCGCATTATGACACTGTCACCACAAATTGACAAGTCATCTAAGACACCGAGTTAAGGTCTCAAAGACATTGGCAGAGTACTTTCTCTTCTAGCATCCTTGTAGATCAGTTTAAAAACTTGCTTAAGACAATTGTCCGCATTCATCTCCTCCACCCATTCCTCTTTCGTAAATATACCCGAACCTCACTCAACTACATCCAGAACTGAGGCAACAGCACCCTCTGTGTCACAGGTTTTTACAGATTGTGCATCAACCATTTCCCAATCAAGAGACAAATTAGATAAACAATCCACTTGCACATTCTTCCAACCTTGTACAAATTTCACTCTGTAAAGATACTCCTGTAACCCAGCCGCTAGCCTAGCCAACCTCACTGAACCTTTAGCTGCTCCTCCTAAAGACAAAATCTTAGACAAGGGTTTGTGGTCACTCCGCAAAACAAACTCCAAACCCCACAAGTATGTCCTAAAATATTCAGCACCCCAAAATGCAGTCAAAGCTTCACGTTCTATTACTGAATAATTGCGCTCAGCCTGGGTAAGAGTCCGAGAAGCAAATGCAACTGTTCTCTCTTGACTACCATGCATCTGAGACAAAACAGCACCCAAGCCAGCTGCACTTACATCAACTGTTAATATAGAATGCAACTTAATATCAAATGCAGTGAGTATATCAGCTTTACAGATCTCATCCTTGATATTAGCAAAGCAATCAGATTGTTCTCTTCCCCAAGAGAATGTGTTTCCTCTTCGCAGCAGCTTCCGCAGGTTCTGAGTTTTGTCAGCAAACTTGTTCACAAATTTGGAATAATATTCTATCAAACCCAGGAACTATCTCAACTGATCCTTGTCACTGGGTGGAGGTGCCAATCTAATAGCCTCCAATACACTCTTCTTTGGTTTGATATTCCCTTTGAAAATAGAATACCCCAAATAATCAATTTCCTCCGTCATAAAAGTACACTTTTCCTGATTTAAACACAAACCAGATTCTCCTATAGTCTTCAAAACTTTCTTCAAAGTAAGATTGTGATCATGTACCCTTTCACCCCAAATCAAAATGTCATCCTGAAAGAACAACACATTTTTGATGTTGCCAAAAATGTTTGTCATCACAACCTAAAAATACACTTGCAGCCGACGCAAATCCAAACGGCATGCGAGTGAACTGAAAAGTACCTTCAGGGGTCACAAAAGCTGTCAAATGTTTTGATTCAGGATGTAATTTAATCTGATGATAGGCATTCTTCAAGTCAAGCTTTGAAAAATACCTTCTGTTTTTCACAGCTATCAGCAATTCATTGATATTAGGGATGTATGTCAACCACAATATTCTGATTTAAAGACTTTAAATCAACACATAACCTCACCCTACCATCCGATTTCCAAGTGATCACCACCGGGGAAATCCATGAAGGCACCTCAACATGTTAAATTATGCCTTCAGACAACATATTATCAAACACTTTCTTAACTTCAACCCTCACTACAAAGGGTCTCTTGCGCAATTTATGCTGCCTCTGCAAAGCATCTTCTTTTAAAATGATCTTGTGTACATAGCCCTTCAAGCATCCCAAAGTTTTTTTAAACACATCTCTGGCCCCCTTTAGAATATCTTGTAATTGCACATCTTCAACCACAAGAATTTGGTTGGGTGCTCTGGGATTAATCACAATGTTTACATCAAATTGATGTATCCATCCTAAGATAGGCGGTTCTTCTAAGGCCACATAAATTTGCCCTGTGACCCACCTCCCTTCAAACTGTATTCGCATTAACATATATCCCAACAAATTATTTTTTTCTCCTTGGTATCCACCTGGAGAAATATCGTTTGGATACAATTTCTCATTCTTCCAATGTTCTTTAAAAAGAGTTTCAGGAATTATGGTGTACAATGACCCAGAATCAATCATAAGTTTAACATCACAATCATCTATTTTGAAGAGTGCAGTAAGCCTAGAAGTCCTTCCCACTCTACCAGTATCTGCTAACCTTTCTTCGTGACTAACAATTAAGATCCTATCCTCACTGGGAATATCATAGTGTTCTCCCACCACATTTATGCCAGACTTGACATCTTTAGTAACTTTGCAGTTTTCCCTACACATACGTGCATAGTGCCCCGTGTGACCACACTTTCGACACTCTTTGTTGGTGGCAAAACACCTTTTGGAATCAGCCATATGATACACACTCCCACACTGAGTACATTCTTTTCCCTTTACTTTGGGCACAATCGTCTTTTTGGATACAACACTGACTTCCTGCTGTGTACACGTACTGTCACTAGACAGTACCATAACATCCGCAGACTTATCTTTCTTTTCTAGTTCTTTTACACATCGTTGTGATTCTTCAATAATTTTTGCCATCTCAATCGCTTCCCGCAAAGTAGGATCTTTAGCAGCCCATAGCCTCTCTTGAATTTTCCTATCGCGACACTGCACAATAAGTTGATCCCGTATCAATTCTTCAGTCATAGAGCCAAATCTAGATTTGACAGATAATTCTCCCAATCTTGACACAAATTTGTTGATTGTTTCATGGTGATCCTGTGGCTGAGTGTAGAACTTATATTTAGCCAAAACTAAATTGGTCTCCTTTGCAAACCTAATCTCCAACCTTTTAATAGCTTCCTTAAATACGTCATCCATTGGTTGGCCATTGGGACCCAAACCCGTAGGTAAGTATTTAAAGATGCGATGACCCTCACAACCAAAGGTACTCAACAAAATAGCTTTTTTTCTCAGAGAAGAAAAATTCTCACCATCTAAAGCCACAGTGTAATTTTCCAACATTTCTATCCAAACCTCCCAAGGAATAACAGGGAGTAATATTTCCCCTCCACATTTATTTTTACCTGGGAAGAGGTAAAAATAAATGTGGAGGGGAAATATTACTGTGAGTGGCCATAACTAGAGCTAATACCTTCTCTTGAACCTTATTGTGTTTTGCATAGTGGAGCAAAACTTGTGTTACACTCACAGGGTGCAAGTATACAGGTTAACTGGTTATACTACAATCTCTGGTTAAAGACCTGAAGATAACTTTGTGAATTTCGCTGTTAGAAAAACAACAGTCAAGCAGTCAAGACACACAACGTAGAAAAAGGTGTGCAGGTCACCGTAGGAACTGTACAGATCGCCACATTTCGAGGCTTACTAGTGAACACCCCATCAACTGAAGATGGTGTGCAGATCACAGCATGAACTGTAGAAATCGCCTCAATATTCCATGAAAAAAAAAAGAAACACAATATCAACTGCAGAAGGTGTTCAGATCACCGTAAGAACTGCACAAAAAGCTTCAGTATTCCATGAAATTAAGTGACAACCGGAGAGGTCAGTACACTGTAGAACTCCAACACGTCTGTACGTCGGAGCCTCAAAGAGGAACTGAGGCTGATGTTAAACACACCCACAGACTATGCGTCGGAAGAAGGGCGCATCCATTACTAAACCTGCATGCTTCTCCCTCTTCCTCAAACTGTACGTCAGAAGAAAGGAGCGTCTATTACTCGACGTGCGCTCCTCCCCCTTCCCTTCGCCTCCTGGCTCACTTCCAATGGGAAGAGGAAATACACTCAGAAAGGATCTTCGCCACAGCCTCAAACCAGAAAAGAACAGAGAAAATGTCAGCGTCGTGGCCCACCACCATAACACTGTGCTCTGACAAACAGCGATGAAGCTCTAGATCCGAGGCATCCAAACCATGAGGATTCACTTAGCCTGACCTAGGTCGTGTCTGGACATCAGCTCGTCACCAAAATGTGATGAAAGGAGATGGACTCCACGGTGAGGTTGAACAAAGAAGGTTTATTAATAGAGACACAAGATAGCATCCATTCATCCCAGGGAGAGGCCGGTAACTGCCTTCTCTGTGATGTTGAGATGCTTGCGTTCCTAAAGAATCGCCAACTACAATCTTTACACACAATTAAAACATAGCACAAGGCCCTTTAAAAATGGACGGTTCTGGACCTCCCATAGAGTCTCTTGTACTCTGCTTAGATCACCATGGACAAAAACTACAGAGAAGAGTTGCTTTAGTGACTGATGACTATAGAAGCTTGGAGTGCCAAGACCATTTCAGCTCCTTTTCAGATCACGTTAGCAAGTCAGACGCGAACAAGCCCAGCTGGGATGCCAGTCTCCGGGGGTCTCTCTACTGGGGGCTCATGGTACCAGGAGGAGTCCTCTCTCCCTAACAAACTCTGCTAGTTTCTTTTGGGAACCTTCTCCATCAAAAGCTTCCTCCAGTGCAGGCACAATTGTTTTATCCTCCTGTGATGGACAGCATGCCAGCAGTCAGGGATCATGGCCTTTCCTCCTGCCTCAGGTGAAGCAGATGAGTGTTGTTCTCAAAGTGAGTCTGAAATTAAAGACATGGAACTTTAAATTCATCAGTTTGAATCACAGAGCTGCACAAGAGTGCCCACTCTGTTCACTTGCCAGTCTGATTCTGACACAACATCACTAGAAGACAACAGATTGTTAAGCAACAGTACTGAGGTTCATGCAGCCCTTCTGCACGAGCTACTGCACTGTTTACTGAATGATTAGTGCCTTTAGTCTAATCAGACAAGTAAAGCAAATCAATTTCCTAATTAGTCCGAAACTGGTCTGGGGTTGCTTGTGTTTCCATTCATATATATATATATATATATACTGTATATATATATATTTATATATTCACCTATAGCTAGTCACTATATGGATTGGTGTACTGCAATAAAAGCAATTGACTTTAACACAGTCCCTATTGACTGCCAGTGGCTGGTACTTTTTGCAAGCATTTCACCAATCACCTTTGTGGTTTGCTAAATGTTAAAAAAGTGAGCACAATCTATTTATGTCCGTGCCTTTGTAAATTAGGCTGTTCAATTACAGAGGATTTACAGATGAAAATCTCTTAATTTCTAAAGAGTTACACAGAGATCCATTTACTTATTAAAAAAGTATGCATAAGGGTTGAGATTCAGCTCTTCACCTGTACATACTACTGCTGTTTTGGTATTCACCAATATTTACAGTAGCATGTATTGAAATTTGAGCCGTTCCCAGATGTACCACTGGGAATGTGACAAGTCATGCAGGGTCCCTTGCCTGCGTAGTTCTACATAGCATAAAAATGTGTATAAGAGACACAGAGCCTTCAGTGTAAATGTAAATTGTTTGTTTTATTCTGCAGTAAAAATATTTTTTTCTTGGAGAATAATTTTACTTTGCATCCCCACTAAATCTAAAAGAAATTGGAAGAGACAAAACAAGTGAACTCACACATAAATTATTTTCATACACTTTAACGAATCAGGAAAAAAAGCTGAATAAATTTAAAATAATTTTCAAGGGTATTCTTAAATATTCCTGAGTATTTATAGCATTGGTTAACCTAAATTGTATTATGATGTTGAATCATAGTTTTGCATTAGTTGTTTCTGGGTTTTTTCCACTCGTTTTCATCTGAGCAAATAAAGACCAACATTTTATTCAGGGGCAGCCTCCCCGCTATGGCGGAGGAGTCTTGCCCCACTGTGAAAAGGCAGCAGAAAACTAAAATGATAATAAATGATCATCATTTTATTTTTCCGCTGAGTCTGAGGCGGGGACAGCATCCTCCCCGTCAGAGCGAGGAGGAGTAGTGGTGCACTCTAAGTGTGCATGTCAGTTTGGCCTGCCGTCTAAGGCCGGCCAAACTGACATGCGCACTTAGATCTCTCCCCCGAGCTGTACTTATCAGCTGGGTTGAGACCAAGCGCAGGCTCCTTCTCCCTCACTGAGCGGCATTTCAGCCCACTCAGGCCAATCCAGGCACTTCTCTCATGTTGTGTAACAGCATGAGAGAAGCATCTGGATTGGGTGGGGACGGAAGCAAGGCAAGCACTGAGGCAGCGGGAGCAGCGGAGGCGAGGCAGCAGGTTAGTGTATTTTTGTTTATTATTACTGCTCCTCCTCACCCCCCCCCCCCGCGTGCTGCCCCACCAGTCCTTCCTGACAGCAGTGCCACTGATTGTGCTCCTTTTTCATTTTAGGTAAACATTTCTTATGGAGACAGAAAATATCTATTTTTGCTCTATGAAGATTTTGCAAAGTGAAAACCTGTATTATCTGTTTCTCCTTTGAGGCCAAGAGTCAATATCACAAAATACAGCTGCACATTTGTGGGATGAGAAACAGTCTGTGCCAGATGTTGCAATTCACGACCTGGTGCACCAATCACAGCTCTTTGCATGCATTCTGTGGCTGGCGAAGAGATGTGCCTTCTGACCTTATATCTATTAGCTCCTATTATTCATGTGGGTAGGGTGGTAGCATGTATAGATGTCAGCAGGATGATTCCCTTCGCCTATAGCACTCCATAGAATCTTGAAAGGTATTTTTCAGTGCTTAATTTGAAAGAAAAATGACTGCTAGGACTACAAAATTCAGAAGGCCGCTTCCTGCACTGCGAGATGTTGGGGCTGCTGAATAGCAAGGCTGTGTTCTCTCCTGCTTTCTCTCTTTATCACTGTCTCCCATCCTTCACTTCCTCCTTTTTCCTTCCTTTTCTAATTTTCACTTTCTTGTTATTGTTCAAAGTCTGATGATGAAAAATAAATCCCGATCCCCAAAATGTGTGCCAGTTGGGCCACATTGCAACTGCCCGCTCAATTTTAGGCACAGAGTCCGTGCATGCAAATGCATCAAGAGCAGTAGGGGAGCATACATTTTTTACAAGGGGAACTAGTAGGAAAGTAGGAAAAAAACCTCAAACTGGGAACAAGTTAAAATGTTGCCATGTGTAGATTTAGTGCATAAATCTGTGACAGTGCAAATATTTTTAAGTTTTAAGTATGTTCACTTACTATACTAAATTATTATATGGTAATAAATTGCATAATCTGAATTGCCAAAACACTGTAATACATATTTAATTTAAAAAAAATCATATATACATTCTGCATTCACCATGATTGTTTAGTCAAGCGATTATTTATTTTGCACAAGTATATGGCGCATGTATTGATATAAGGGGTTCTAGGCTATGCATTCATGGATGTTTAGCTAGCCTCGCCATCTTTGTTTACTAAGTGCTGCATTATCTATGGAATCCTACTTGCACCGATGACCTAAATGCTGAAGATGATTTTTCCTCGAACAGTGTACTGTATGTTGCGGATGCAGGCTCTGCCACTCATGGTCACTACCCAGCTGTGGCTTAATCCATTCTGGCACGAGCTCTGCAAATAGCCCTCTCAAGGTCAATCAATGACACTGGTAATAAATAGATATGCATTTGAACTAAGCGGGTACACATTAGGGATGCTCTCTACAGTTGGAGGCGGTTGGGTGAGTTTGACAGGAACACCCCACCACTATGAAAGTTCTCTGAATCTAATATTTCTTCTAGGACAATTATAAATGTTTTTCCCCTTTTACTACACTTCATGCAAAACCATATCCACCAGCCCACGATGTATAAAGTCTAAAATAACCACAGGGCTATTTGGTGTAATTCTGATCTGAAGAGTATTTTCTAGGGGTGGGCGAAAGTGGTGCAATTCTCTTTGGCTTCATTACATGCGATTATCACAAAATTACTCATAATTATGCGTAATTTTGTGAGAAGTGTAATCCAACATTTAGCACTATTGCATCAGAAATGGGCCAGAAGATACATTTTGAACTACGAAAATAGCACTAAATGCTACAAGACACAAACAGCAGTAGTCGGCAACCACTCTCTCTCTCTCTTAGTTTTTTTTTTTATTGTGTTTTTTAACTGGTAGAAACATCTACAACAAACAGCATGAGGAGCATTACAAATGTGCAGTTATTTATTGACCATCAATGCATCATCCACAAGATGACACAAAATACGCTCTCTCTTAGTTCATTGTTCTTGTACTCCTGTGGTAGAATTTTTGCCCAAAGTTATCTTTAATTACTCAAGCTTGTGCAATCGCGTAATTTTGGTAATTTCTCATCACAAGAGTAATGGGTAATTACTGAATTTACTCCAATCACTCTGGCGTAATTAAAAGTTCACCCAGGCCTAGTATTTTCTAGTCTCAGTTATAAATTTACGCTTTGGCCATATCCATCAAAATACAAAATGAAACCTATTCCCTATAAGCAGAGTTTACTGAGTAAACTTTCACTAGGACGTCCAAATGTATGTATTCGTTTTTTTTTATTCCCATCTCTTCACATGTAGGCATATTCACGTTTTACTGACTGTATCAGATTTGTATCTATTTTGTGTTTTGTAAAAAAAAGTTTAACCTGCAACTAGTGTATTTCACTATTTATTTAACCAAAAAAATGCATTCGCACATGAATGACTCTCGGGTTTTATATCACTATAAGCAGCCATTTTAAATACAGTCCACAAATCTTTAATAATTAGCATTGCTAAAGAAACATGCACACATCTGTTTCTGTTGAAGGAAGTCTCATGCCTTTTTATTTATTTAAGAATTTTATATAGCGCTGGCTAGACTCAAGGGTATCAGAGCGCTGTATATCATATCAAGATAATGAGTATAGTCAAAAACAGCTGAAGTGCATCAGAACAATTCAATGTCTGAGCATGAGGGAAGAAATATAACAGGGAAGGGGTACAGGGAAATCTGGGGGTAGAGATCCTGTCTTGTTGGGCGATTGAAGTCCTGCTAGTTAAGATGTCGGTTGAGGAGGAAATCCTTTAACTGTCTCTTGAAGCTCAAGAAGGAAGTGTTCGTCCTGATAGGTACTGGAGTTCCAGATTTTAGGGGCATTGCTCCAGAAGCAACATGTCAGGGCAATTTTGTAATCGTCCATGCTGTCAGACAACACAGCTATTGTCCTGGCAATGATGACTGGAAGTTTGTTAACCTGCTTTCTGTATTTTTCAAAAATGACTAATGAATTTCCTTCTGCATTTACGTGTAAAAACTCAGAACGGGGGAAATTGACAATCCACATTTTTGCACATTTTGTGCTTCCTGCAATACTGAGGTAAAATCCTGCCTCCACAACCTGAAGACACTACTACAAATGTGCAGGTGCTGAGAAAGTGAGCAAGTGACTATGCATCAATTGTCAAATCTTTTCTATATTTTTGTAGGCATTGGTTCTAGGTCAAAAAGTTTCCATTATAAATTTGGCAGCTGAGTAATTAGGAGAC
Source organism: Pleurodeles waltl (assembly GCF_031143425.1). Classification (NCBI taxonomy): domain Eukaryota; kingdom Metazoa; phylum Chordata; class Amphibia; order Caudata; family Salamandridae; genus Pleurodeles; species Pleurodeles waltl. Next base: position 1,744,995,224 of record NC_090444.1, read on the forward strand.
ATGCATTCAAGTCCTCACAAATCTCCAATGGACTACAAAAGGGACCACGTTTTAACGTGTTAAAATGACTTTCAAAGAGCTGCTTCTGAAGAGAGAACACAAAGGGCGAGTACATAGAAAATACACAGTTTACATATTTGTTATATTTACAATGGTGAAAAATCCTAGCTTCCTTTCGTGTCTTTAGTTGACATTTTACCTGATATTTTACTCAGCTGACTAATTCAATAATAATAAGGCAAAGTTTTATTTTTAAAAACTGCTGTTTTATGTTTCACAACAGTAATTCAGAAATTCATAACAACTAGCACTGGCAAAGCCAATGTGATGTTTTGCATTTTTGGTTAAAGGCAGACCTATCGGCTTTGACAAAGCTGCACTGCATACTGAACATTCTCATTCGTCCAGTGGCAGCATCATAGGAGCTGCCGGGTTTGATGACTGTCACCTTCTGCTTGAGAATACCAGCAGAGCTGGACACACTGAGGGGCATATTTAAGACCCCCTAGTGCCACCGGAGCGTCATGTTTCATGACACTCCGGTGGCGCAATGCCCTGAGCCGCATTTACAAGGTGGCGTTAAGCCACGTTCTGTGGCTTAACGTCACCTTGTAAATACGGCCCTTTCAGATGCAGCACTTTGGGCCAGATGTAGCAAACGTTTGCGACTCGCAAACGGGCCGATTCGCAATTTGCGACAGTGCAAAATCGGAAATGGGATGCAAAAAGCCCATTTCCGACTCGCAAAAAGCGATGGGACCCGTTTGCGAGTCGCATCCGTTGCGACCCTATTTTGCGACCCGCAAATTGCAAGTCGCAATTTGCGAGTCGCAAACCTTATGCAATTGCAACTCGCAAATTGCGACTAGTCGCAAAAAGCCCAGTTTGCATGTCCCATTTACCACTAACTCAGAGCAGGTGGTAACCATTACCAAAGTATAAAAGGGGACCCAGAAGGCATCTGGGTTACTCAAGATGGCGGAGATATACCTGATAGCAGTGAGGAGGAGAGTCTACGCAGCCCAGCAGAGGAGGAGGAGGGGCCACAGACAGGAGAAGATATATAGAACCAGGCAGACTCTTTTTCAGCAAACTGAAGAGGAGATCTATGACAAATACCGCCTTAGCAGCGCAGCCATTCTAGAATTAATAGATTTACTGAAACCACAGCTAGAACACAAGACTCTGCGTGGCTGCGCCATCCCTACGCATGTGCAAGTGCTATGCGCACTGCACCTCTTGGCCTCAGGGAGCTATCAGGGGGTCATTGCCGTGGCAGGTGGGGTATCCCAAAGTGCAGTGTCAAGGTTCCTCAGGGCATTCCTAGATGCCTTAGTCACGCACATGTCTCACTTCATATACTTACCAAGGAATGAGGCAGAAATTAACAGCACCAAGCTGGACTTTTACCGCATTGCCCACTTTCCTCATGTCATAGGGTGTGTAGATGGGACACACATTCAAATATGCCCCCCTGCTAATCTGGAACACATTTTCCGCAACAGGAAGTGTACCCACTCACCCAACATACAGGTTGTTTGTGATGCCCATTATGTCATCACGGACATCGTAGCTAAGTTTCGTGGCAGTACCCATGACTCATACATTTTTAGGCATAGTGGGATACATCAACGCCTGGAACGTGGGGAATTTGGAGACGGTTACCTCCTAGGTAGAGCCACAGACACTTGCAGACATACACACAGGTCACTGTGCACGACAATCTGGACTTCCTAACCGTGTACTTTTGTGCCCAACAGGTGACAGTGCATATGCTCTCAGGCCTTGGATCATGACTCCGTTTTTAACACCCAGAACTGAATCAGAGAGGCAATACAACAGTGCGCATAAGAGGACCAGGAACCTGATCGAGCGCACCTTCGGACTGCTGAAGGCAAGATTCAGATGCCTCCACCGCAGTGGAGGCGCCCTCCAATACACCCCCATTACCGCTTTCAAAATTGTGGTTGCATGCGCCATCCTCCACAACATAGCCACCCGACGTGGGCTACCTCTTACCCCTGCAAACCCAGATCCTGATGATGAAGAGCAAGAACAACCACATCGCCATCATGGGGATAGGAGTCTAGCTAATCAAGGCAGACTGAGACAGGACCACATTGCAACGCAATATTTTGGACGGTACGTGTCAACTCCCACCATACTCACCTATTAACCATTTGTTAAGTGGAACAAAAATAACTGTTTTATTAATGTCATGAAGAAACTATATACAAGTTGAAATTGTCCATGGGCAGGAAAAATGCCAACCAGTCATGTGGCACATTAACGCCATGTGCCACATGAATCTGTCCTGGCTGTTATCTATGTTCTCCTGCCCCTCCTGCCAGCCTGGCTGGTCCCTGCTGCGTCGATTGTGCTGTGCCTACCACTCCTCAGCACCCTACTGTGAGTGGCAGAGACACTGCTCACTGTTGAGCCCTCCTCCCAGGTGTATTTGTTAACTTCCTGGCTGTGATGTCATCATCATGTTCCAGGAAGTGTTTCCAGGGTGTTCTGGTATGCTTTCTGGAGTGTTCTGCTGCATCTGCAAGCAATTTTGAAGGTATTCGCAATTTGCGACACCCACTCGCTAATTGCGAGTTCGTTTTTTGCACACTCGCAAACAGCGACCTCGCAAACTGCGGACTCGCACACAGCGTTGTGAGTCCGGCTGCAAGTTGCAAAATCGGATCGCTTTTTTTTCTGGCATTCCAATTTGCGACTCGCATTTTGCGAGTCGCATCAACTCGCAAAATGCGAGTCGCAAATTTTTTTTTTGCTACATCTGGCCCCAAGTGTGGAACGGGGGTGCAATGGGTGTTGCGGTGGGCGTGCCACAGCAACACCCATTGCATTTTGACGCTGCCTCAGGTTTACAAGATTTGTAAACCTGAGGCAGCGTACAAAATCTAACGCCACCCCAAGGGTGGCGTTAGCATAGCACAACAAGGAGAAATGCTTTCATTTCTCCTTGGGTTTTTTGCTCTTTCTATGTGTGCTGCATTCTGCAGCACACATAGAAAGAGCATATCCCCATTTAGGATTGTTTTTGTGCAGGAAGGTGCCCCTTTCTGCTCAAAAACAATCTACCCCTTAACACAGCCATCCTTGACTATGGTGCAAGGGTTGCTGCATTGGCGCACCGCAGCAAATTTAGCACGGGCACAGAGGTAAACAGAGGGGTGCGCTGTATTCTAGTAATTATGGCACATCCGTGCGTTTTGAAAATCACAGTGCACGACACTGCCAAATTTGGCGCAGCACTGCACACCATCATTTTCTATTACATCAGGCCCTGAATGGTAGCACAGGCCCTTTGGTAGGAATTACAGAAGCATTCAAGTGGGCCTAATGTCAATAACGGCCTGGCAACTGCCTCAATGAAGCCATCAGAGGTACTGAATGCCATTAAAAATCCAGTGGTAGTATCACAGTAGCCACCATGCATGTCATCAGAAGCCAAGACACATAAAGCGCCAGCTATGCTGAACTGACCCAGCAACAGCAACACAAAAACCTCAGAACTCCCTGAATTTGCCTTAAAAATAATTACACCGTTTATGTAGCATGTTCCTAAAGCATTTTCCTGAAAGGTCCAGTTACATTATTTATATAGCACTATACCAGAGGTGAGGTTATGAAGTTCTCCATTTTGCTTCAGGTTCCGGAGTTATGGTTGAAAGTGTATTATTTGTGATTTGGCCTCTTTGGGCCATGTTGATGAGTTGCAAGGTGCACGACAACATGCTGTGTGTTGCTTAGTTCAATGTTTAATCGGTTCCTCATTCTGTCCATAATTTGTGTTTGTTTGTTTTTGTTGCCCGAAGTGTACCCGGTATCGGGCCTGGGGCCCAGGCTCACTAATGCTACTGTATTCAAGCTAGCCTGCCGAATGAAGGGTGATACTCTGAAACCGGTCCCAGGATGCTTGTTTCCGGTCCATGGAGGACCTGGCCTGGCAGTTCGGGCTGGACTGTTCCCATGGGGAACAGGGTCAAGATTGATTTGCATATGGCTGGGTCCAAATTGGGATGGCATGGTGAGCAAAAGAATTGATGCATTAAACCCAGATCTGTGACAGGGGTGAATGTTTGATTGGTTCCTCATTCCGTCGATCATTTGTGTTTGTGTGCATGTGTTGCTCAGTCAGCATAAGAATAGGTTTGCAGGGTGAGAGTATAGATGTTGACCGCTATGCAGGCACATGCCATCTTTTAAGGTGGGCAGTATCAAACATATAAATTACAGTTCATGTGCAACAGTGGAATTGATTGTGAAATGTGGAGCTAACTTAGAGGCATTAGGAAGCCAAACAGTTGGTGATTATTAATCACCAATAAGAATTATATGTAGTCTGCCGGGAGCTACAGTCTGAAATGGCACCTTGTAAACATCCACAAAAAGCCATGAGTTTGATGGACAGCCCATCCAAGCAATTGCAAATGTGGAAACATACAGAAACGTGAAAGATTGAAGGGGGTTGACTAGTTGTGCTCCCTTTTTCTGTGTGCTTCTTTTGGGATTGTTTTAGAGAATTGATGACATGAGCTCTTTCAAACAATTACAGGTATTTGTAACCAGACCTAAAAAGAACAAAGGGCAATAGAAACCTTTTCACAATCATCATGCCTTACTTTGTTTCAGGAACCATACAACAATGTAAATGCATTTTATAATGATATATCGAGACCATTGCTATATACCTTTAGAAACATTAAATGTATTAATTTCATTATATAAATACTGCAAACCTTTTGAACTGGCCCTCTAGCTAAATAGTATTATTCCATTTTGATTTATGTGCTTGTCACAAACTATAAATTAGGATGTTTTCTAAAGTATTCAATTTTTACCTACTTGGTTAAGTGATGGATTACTTAGTACTCGTTTATTTAATAAGTGCCAGGTATTTATATTTTGCATTTCTTAGATGAGGCTATCATCAGAGGGCGTCTAGGCACTAATGGTAATACAGGTCACATGACACCACAAGGGTTATAGTGGAATGATAACATCTATATGCACTATACAGAAGAGAGCAGCTAAGTCTTCAGTTGTTTTCTGAACTGTATGAGAGATGTTTATCTCAGTATGGCCATGAATCATGATGACGTCCTATAGGATTATATTCTGAGATTGATACATAACTAATAAAGGCTATAAGAATGGATGGATTTCAATACCACAGTCTTGGGTGTTTATTTCACCATGAAATGTATTTGATGCAGCTCAACACAACTTACATTAGGTCAGCCACAAATGCACCAACTGCTGGAAACAGCGTACGAGGACATATGATCAGCCGTGACAGAAGCACCTATTTGTAATGAGTACCATTCTACTCATAATACGCTGCGATAGGGTTAAGGTGATTTGAAATCCCTCAGAGTTTAAACAGAGGCAGCAGATCCACCCTTTCACAAACCATGCAGGCTATAAAAATATCTGTCCAATTGTCACTTGCTCCAACCACCTAACCTTCAAGCATCAATTACACTTTGCCATATTATGGAAAGTCCATGCTCCTAAAGTCTGAAATGCAAATGTAGTTAGAAGCAGAAAATTTAGGCTTCAGGGGACTTGCGGAAAGTAAACTTTTGTGGGTTGCCCTTGATGACACAGCCACAAAGTAAGTCCAGTGACAAAATAACATCGCCTAAGTGATCAAACGTCACCTCGATGTAGATACCACGTGCCTTCAATCTGTGATCACCGTTCACCTTAATGTAGAATTGACTTTTCAGGAGACCAAATAAGGTGCCATCGGGCATTTTTGTTATCCTTGATAAAGAAATACTCAAATAGATAAATAAATAAATCAATAAATAAACAAATAAGTATAGTTTCAGGAGATGGAGCGTTAGACCTATATACTCATTGGCACTACAAATATTTGCTGGCTTGTTTCAAGAAGCATTTCTAAATTAATTAAATGACAAATTAATACCTGCATACCAGCATGTAGGAGTACGCCCAAACATGATGACATTTTCAATTACAAAACCAATCCAGGGACAACCCCGTTTTCATAGGATCCTGGGTAACAGTCGAAGTTAAACACAGGGACGCGCTCCTGCTGTCGCCTGGACTGCTGCTTGGACATATGACCACTTTTGTTTCCAGCTGCCGCTGCATTGCAGCTCATCTCCCCCTGCCCTGTGCTCTAAAGTAGTCATTCAGACCCAACGAGGTATATGCTATTTCGTGATGAAGTAGGGTGCTACATGCAAATGTCTTCGGCCTTTGTCCTGATGAAGACTCTGTCAAGTTTGCTAACTGCAATTGAAACCTGATTAAATCTTAAGTTTCAATAACTATATTTTACAATGCTGTCATGAATATTGAAACCAGCAGCCAACATGTTGCTGTCTATGTTTCTGCACTGCTTTTGTACACACTCATAACACGTGTGCACTGTACCAACACTTCTGGCACAATTTGACATCACAACATTGATTACTTCTGCATATAGCACTGTTTCAGCAATCAAATCTGTTTACTTTATTGGTGGCAATCATCCCATTGATTGATTCATTTACTAATCCCACAAATGTATCAATGCATTATAAATAAATATAAAGGAACTCTCTAACACCTCTGCCTAACAGTTGTAATTAGTCTTGAAAATGCACCAATCATGCAAAACACTTGTCGGATTTCTTAATCTGATTTATTAGATATGATAACAGATCACAAACTGATCATCACACAATTAATTGAATTTGGAAATACTTTATCATCAATTCCAAAAATACTTAAATGTAAATTTTTAGTAGGGAGTTAATTCTCTTCATTCTCTACCCTACAACTGTATTGTACTCTATTCGATGGACGTTCAGCCCTACATTATCACCACAAAAAGACGAAGGGGGGCCCACACGCCTGTGGACTAAACATAGAAAACAGTAAAAATTGGAAAAATCCAATGATATTTGGCCAATATCTAGGCCCCTTGAGAACGGCAGAAAATTGTGCACCATTCTAGTGTTTTGAATGAGTTGGGACGTTTTGATGAGTAAAACTGAAGTTTTGTACCACATTGTTTATCATGTGCCCCTTGGTATTTTGATTGTTTTATTTAATGGCACAATTGATGCAAGGTAAAAACATTTCTACTGGACCCGGCAGGAAAGTACCAGACGCAATCTCTGCATTTTATTAGACTATTAAAAGTCTATTTTTTTTTTACTTTTGCACGCGATATCAATGCACTTTTTTCATTTGCCCAAAAACTAACCCTCCTTTGTGTTCAGGCCTGAAACAAACAGTGCTTTTGTTTTCCTTCAGTAAGCGACAGATGCCTGGAGAATGCATTTCCTTTCCTCCGTGCAGGCTGGTTGAAGATGCTTGGACCTGCAGTGAGATGAAGGCGCTGTTTACTGTACTGAAGTCCTCCTCTGCGGACACTGCAACTCTGGACGGCTTTAGAATCTTTAATATGGTGTTTGGGATGCTCAGCCCCCTCCCCCCCGAGTTCATTTAGGAGAAACCTAAGCTACGCCTGTTCTAGTTTGAGGCTAGCTCGGTGGGGGCGATTGGACGCTCCCCGCCCCAGGCACAACATATGTTGCTTCCCATCACTTTAATAGGCATTTGTTCCGCAGACAGCACTGGTCAAATGTACATTACTCACAATCGCTTTAATGCAAATGCAAGGTTGCAGGATAAAATATGCCAGAAAGTACTAGCTCCTCTCACCCCATCAGACGGATAGTCGGTCAATCATGCCCTTTGCCTTTTCAGAGATATATTTTTAATATTATTTGTACCCATTTTATATTCACAGGAAATGTATGGCCCACTCCACCGCTTTACACTGTAGGCCATGCAAACATTGAATACAGACAGATGCTATAATTTAAATTTCGTTAATAGCCCTGATGGAAATTCCTGTTAAGTAGTTACAAATGTTTTATTTTTTATTTTTTTTATTCGAGCTGCTGAATAATTAATTACCTACAAGTGAGAATGTTGCAGATGATTCCAGCCGCAGCGTGAAAGCAATTATCGGTGGCCAAGTTGTCTTCTGTTCTCACTCCAGCAGAAAGCATTTGTGACTGATATTTTCATTGATGTTTTCCCAAACACTCGAATGTAGTCGTTTAGGGTTGTATTATATTATATTGTAGATAATATATGACATATAGGCCCTCATTATGATAATGGTGGGAAATGCTGCCTACCGCCACGGCAACGGCCGCCAAAAGACCGTCGCCGTGGCTACGTACAGTCCACCATATTATGATCATAGCTGGAATTCCGCCAGAAGGCTGGCAGAATTCCGGCTACGGTCATGGCGGTGGATAGAGGTAAGGTGGCACTGCTGCCAGCAGCAGCACCACGCCAGAAGAACGCCGCCGACCGTATCATGACACATGATACGGCCTTGCTGTGTTCCGCTGGTGGACGGTGCTGCTGGCAGCAGTGCCGTGTCCCGTCTCCTGCTAGAGGACCCCCTGCAAGCAGGTAAGTCAGGTGCTCTGACAGGAGAGGGGGTTGGGGGTGTTGTGTGTGTGGGTGGGTGTGTTTGTGTCTGTGTGCGTACATGCGGGTGTGGGGTGTGTGTGATGCGTGCGCGCATGAATGAATGTGAGTGTGCATGTATGTTGTGATGTGTGAATGCGTGTGTGCTTGTATGTATGTCAGTTTGTGTGGGTGTGTGTGTATGGATGTATGCATGCGTGGGTGAATGTGGGTATGCGTGTATGTATGTGTGTGTTTTGCCATGTGTGTATGAGTGTTTATGTTGTGGGGGCAGAAAGAGGAGGGGGTTAGGGGAGGACTCTGGGTAGGGGGGCAGGGGAGACCCCTATCAGTGCCAGGGAAGGAATTCCCTGGCACTGATAGTGCCTACCGCCATGGTTTTCGTGGCGGTACAAGAGCCACGGAAACCATGGTGGTGGGCGGGGTCATAGTGCCATGGGCAGCATAGTGACGTCTGCCGAGCTGGAGACTGTAGTCTCCATCCCGGCGGTCATTACCACCGTGGCGGTCGGTGTGTTTGTCTTTTGCCAATGTCATAATATGGCGACGTACCTGTTGGCGGTAATACTGCCACTATTGCACTGACCTCCAAGGTCCTTATGAGGGCCATAGTTAGGTGAAAATGTCAGGTAAAGCAGACGATTTTAAACGAAACCACTGAACTCCACTAGTTATAGTTATGCCAAGTAACTATAACTCATGCACTAAAGTTATTATGACTCACTCCTCCACCATACAGTGTTTTTTGTTATCATTGATGTCATTTCAGATGTTACAGAGATGTTATCAATGATTTCATAGAACACGTCATGAGTGATGTTATATGTGAGGCAATTAGCAGAACATGGTGAGGGCGTGTGTTGTAGTTGCTTTCAGCTAATCATAACATCTCTCTGAACTTTCTTATTTACAGTGAATTTATAAGGTTTTTCTGAGGCCAGTCTCTGTGCTCAACCAACTGCGGACACCCCCTGCCAAGCATAGCCTTTTGCCAAGCACGGCATAGAGTTGAGCACACACACCCTTTTTGATGCCACTTTGCCAGATCTGCATATCCACAAAGAGTTTCCAAGGGCCTGTGCTGAGCTGGAAATTTCTCTTTTTGTATTTTTAATTTTTTCAACCCGGGGTGATTTCTCAGGACACTCCCCGCCCCCCCAGTTCCACCCCCTACATTGCACAGGAAATCAGGACACCCATACCCCACTCTTTTGTACACTTTTTAAAGATGGCTGCTACATTTTTCTCAGGTTGTGGCCAGCCAAAGGAATCCTACGCTTGGGCTCATGGATCCGTGGATTCATCGTGAATAGTCACGGTCAACCAATTAGAGAACTGCTGGATATGTGGATCCTCCGTCATGGATCCATGAATGGTTTGCAGTTGGAAATATACAGAGATTTTGAAACTCAATTTCTCACAAACTACTGAGTAGATTTACACCAAATCACAAAAAACATGCTTTCTGGACCAAGATTTAGCTTTCTGCCATATTTCCATTCAGCTATTCTTGTAGTATCAAGGTTAAATTTTACTAAAAAAATTGCATGAAGAAAGAAGAAAGAATGTTTCCTCTGCCCCCAGCTTGACAGATCACCCTTTCCACAACTTTCCAGGAAGGAGCTGTGGAGGGTTTGACTTTTCTTTGGAAAGTTTAATAAAAATTTGTCAACCAGCACCAAAGTTATTTTGAAAAAAAATTGCTTTTTATTTGGAAACGTGGTCCTTAGTATAATAACTGATTGGTGCCACTGTGTAATACGTATGTAAATCGATATTCACTGAAAAAAACAAATATTAAAGTAACATTATAGTTCGGTGAATATGTCAGTGACATTATTGTTTTGAACTAAAAAAACACCACTTATAATTAGCAAAGCTAATCAGTGATGTCATATATGATGCCATAAAACATGTCATGAGTGATGCAATATGTCAGGTCATATGCAGTGCATGGTGGGGCACAAGTTATAGTTAGCACTACTAGCTATAACTGGTGAATTTCTCAGTTTTTTTAGTTCAAAATTTTAATATTGTTACTTACTTAATCACCAAACTGTAACATTACTTTAACCTTTGATTTTTTTCAGAGAATTTTAAAGGTTTTTTGGCCATGCACAGCAGGGAGTTGGCACTACTAATATGGAAGAAGAGTGGCCAGACTGGTGAAGCTTGTAGGTGATTTGGTGCCTTTGTATACTCAGTAACAATTAAAAAGTAGAACTGTGGACTCAGCCATCAGACCAGGAGACAACAAGAAACCATGCGTCTGGGACAGGTGCTACAAAAGAGATTGCGGGGGGCGTTGGCAACAGGGCCTTATGTATTTAAAAGGGGATGGTGGCCACGTGCCCCTCAACCTGAGCCTCATTAAGCCAATTAGGCCCTTGGGATGCAGGTCCTCACGTTTTTTTAAAGAGAAGGTGCCAAGTAGCCCCCCCTCTCGAGCCTTATTAGACACTGATGACCCCATCCCTCAATGCCTTATATGTTTTAAAGGGGAGGGGGTGCTAATTGGCCTTCCTCCCTGAGCCTTACAAGGTATTGGGGATCTCACCCCCAGCACCATATCTCTTTTTAAGGGGAGGGGGCAGGAGGGGGGCATGTGCCCCCCACTCCACAAGCCTCAGTAAGCCCTAGGGAACCCATCACCCAGGGCTTATGTTTTCATTAAAGGGAAGGGGCCGTAGGGCCCCCTCCTCAAACCATTATAGGCCCAGGAGAGCCTACCTTTGGAACCAAAACTTACAAAAAGCTGAAGAGGGCTGCACAGCCCAACTCCCAGAGTCTCTGTAATTAAGGGCCTTATTGGACCCTCGGGACCACATACTCCAGGGCCTTTTTTCATGGAAGGGGGGGGGGCATGCCCACACAAGCCTTATTTGGCCCTTGTTTTTTTAATTGAAGGGAGGGGGCCATGTGGCCCTCTCCCCGAGGCCTATTAGGGCCTAAGGACCCCAAATCCCAGGGCCGTTATTTTCAATTAAAGAGGAGAAGACACACACTCCACTCCCCAAGCCATTATTGGCCCTGGGGACCCCATCCCCCGGAGCCTGAATTACTGAAAGTGGGTGACCTGGTGCCCACCCAGAGCACCCAACATACATTCATTGGAGACTGCAGGGGGAGCCGCAGGGCCCTCATTGCCTCCGCCTGCTCCCTGCATGCAGCAGAATCTGGTTTTGCTCCTGCACACAGGGAGCAGATACTTCTGCTTCTCCCTCTGGACAGGAGCAATATTTTGATCTATTTCCCTGCTTGCATCAGTGTGGGCAGGGAAACAGAGCAAAAGTTTGCTCCCAACCGGCGGGAGCATTTTTAAGGATCCCGATGGCTAGAGGACACATTTGAGTTTGCTCTGCTTGGTGGCAGATTCCGCCAGGTGAGAACAAGCACAGGTTTCTCTCCCAAAATTGGCTCAGGCAGGGAAAATGCTATGTCCCAGGTATTGGCCCCCAGAGACATAGGTAGTGAGCTGGCCCCAAGGTATGGGGTATTTGGGGCCATTAATGGCTCAGGAAGGGGGGGCTACATGGCCCCTCTCCCTTTCAAAGAGTTAAGCACCCTGGGAGAAGGGTTCCTTTTTGACTTTAAAGGCTTGGTGAGGGCAGTTGAAGTGATGCAGGCCCAGTCCTTCTCACCCAGGCAGGGGAACAACAGGAAGCAGGGCAGCTCAGCAAGGCAGGAATCCAAACAAGCAGCAATCTAGCAGAGTGGTAGTCCTTCAGCAGCACAGCAGTCCTTCATCCTGGCAGAGTAGTCACAGGTCCAGAAGTTTACTGAGTTGGGGAGATCATAGGTGTAGTACTTATACCCAGTTGGGACTTTGAAGTGGGGAGACTTCAAAGACAGGCCATTAAAGTGGACAGAGGTCCTATTTTTCCTGCCCTGGCTCCAGTCTCGCTGCAGGGGGTTATGCAGCTCTTTGTGTGGGGAAAGGACACAGCCTATTCAGGTGTAAGTGAGACTGTGACCAGCTCCACCCACCCATCCTGCCAGGATGGCCCATCAAGGCCCTTCAAGTCTCACCTATGCTTCCATTGTGTGTGGCTGTCTAGAAGGATTAAACAAAGCCTAGCTATTAACCAGTCCAGACAAGAGATCAGAGATAGACAGGAGGCATCAAATGGCTAAATGAAAAAAAATGTCAACTTTCTAGAAGTGGCATTTTCAGAATTGCAATTTAAAATCTGACTTGATCATGAGCTGTGATTTTAAAATGTGTTTCCAGAGACACCAAACTCGAAAAGTGTATCTCTTTGAGATTAGAATTTACACTCTAAATTGTAATAAAGTAATCCCATTGTCATCCTATGGGAGAGATGGGCCTTGCTATAGTGAAAAACGACTTGGGGAGATTTTCACCACCAGGACATGTAAATCTTAAAAGCACATGTCTGCCTTTTAAATACAGTACACTCTGTACTCTGTGTTGCCCAGGGCCTATCTTAGGGGTGACATACATGTATAAAAAGGGAAGGTTTTGGCCTGGCAAAAGGGTTTCTTTGTCAGGTCGTCTTTGCACTGTAAAACTGCACACATGGGCTCGGCAATGGAAGGTGTGAGCTATGGGCTACTTAAGTGGGTGGCACAATCAGTGCTGCAGTGTTGCACAAGAAGCATTTAATTTATAGGCCCTGGTCATATGTAGTTCACTTTACTAGGTACCATTAAGTAAATTAAATATGCCATTTAGGGATAAACCAATGTTGCAATGTTTAGAGGAGAGAACACAAGCACTTTAGCACTGTTTAGCAGCCTAAAGCCAAAAACTATGTCAAAAAAGTAGAGGAGGTAGGAAAAATGTTGGGGGGAAGACCACACTAAGACTGTCAGGTCAAGCATGTGTCCCCCAATAAGAAAGTGGGGGTAGCTACCCAACCCCTTGGGAGTTCTCTTCAATAAGGCAAAAGAACCTGGAGAGCCCACCTGCATTGGTGTGGTCTGACCCCAGTTGGTGCTCCACCATTAAGTCCATTTCCTCAAGGGAGATGGAGAACCTTAACAGTTTAGGAATTTCACCTGTCATCTGCATGAGCCATCTGAGGGGCCTATGGTCTGTCTGAACCTGGCCTGGAGGTGAGTTGCAAACAGGTATGGTCTCAGTTTCTTCAGTGCTCAGACCACAGTAAAAGCTTCTCTTTTAGTCGCACTCCACCTCTGTTCCTGTGGAAGTAGCCTCCTGCTAATGAATGCTGCTAGTTGGTATAGGCCCTCTTCATTCCCCTGTGCTAAGACTGCCCCATGCCATGCTGTGAAGCATCCATCTGCATGATGAATTTCTTGGAATAGTCAGAAGCCCTGAGGACCGGTGCTGTACACATGGCCTCCTTGAGGGTATCAAAGGCTTTCTGGCAAACCTCTGTCCAGATCACCAATCTGGGCTGCATTTCCAAAGTCAGTTCTGTTAAGGGGTCCACAATGGTGTCATATCCCTTATCAAATCCCCTATTACTATAAGCCCAGGAAGGCCCTCACTTTAGTCTGAATTTAAGGGGGTTTCCAGGACATGATAATCACAACTTTGGCCTGGAGAGGATGCATTGTGTTCCTACCCACCAGGTGACCCAGGTGAACCATAGAACCCTTTCCAATCTGGCACTTCCTGGCCTTGAAGGTCAGGCCTGCCTGTTGCAGGGTCTGAAGCACCTCATGGAGGAGCTACAGGTGTTTCTCCAAGCTGGAACTATAGACATCAATGTCGTCTAGGTAGGTGGAACAAAAGGCCACTGTAACAGGCCGGACTGGGCCGACCCGCACACTGCACCTGCTTGTTCTGCCGCTTCCCCTCGTGACCAGGATGAACCTTCCCCTTCATCCAATCACGGCGTCCCATGGCCGTCCCAGCGGGAACTCAGGCGTTTAAAGGGCCTGTCGTCACTTCCTACAGGAATCGCGATCGGGAGTGGTGAGGAAAGGAGGAAGACGACGACGAGACGAAGTAAGAAGACGTGGATGACAGGAGCCTCCCAGGCGTGTCCAGCGGATCCCCGGGCTGTGCAGAGCCGACCTCACCATCAGCAAACTGCAGGCCGAAGGAGAACAGGAAGAAACCGGTGGTCCCACCCGGGGACGAAGGAGACAGACTCCGGGGAGCAAGATGCGAGTACCCGCCACGCTTCAGGAGAAGCGTGGCAGACGCAGGTGCGTGGGGCCTTCTTGAGCAGGGTTATGGGGGACGGGAGGGGAAGGGTTTATTGGGGAAACAAAAGGGTTGAAGGGCACAATTAACATGAGAGCGCATGAGTGAGGGTGAATGGGGAAAAGAAAGGACAAGAGGGAAAACGAGTGAGCGTAATAGACGAAAAGCAGAAAAGGAAAAGAGGAGGTAAATAGAGAGAAGTTCACGGAATAATAGAAACAAATAAACGGGCACATCACACAGAAATAGGACAACGAGGTACTGAGACAGAAGAAGCAAAAGAGTAAGGGCAGAGTAGAGTTCAAGAAGCCACCACTCTTAGGAAAAGAAGAGGAAAGAAAGATAGTGGCTAACCGACAAACGAGGATAAGAGAAAAGTAGATACAAAGACCAGGACATAGCGGAGGGAGAAAAAGGGAAAGACAGTGGCAGAAAGAGACAGAGAAGAAAACATGAATCACTAACCAGGATTCTTCTTCTTCTTCCCACATGTGCTTCCCGAGAGTCCTAGAGGAAAAGGAAAGAAGAAGAAGACAAAGTCCATAACTCCCAGCCAGAAGGAAAGATACGGAGAACAAGAATACAACAAGACAACCACCACCCTTCACAAACCTTTATATACAATCAATAAAATACCACTTACCTGTAGATCTGACGAGTACCGAGTGATTATTAGCGACCATCCTGCAACAGCCACCTTTCCAGCCAGGACCCTGTTCACCAACCTCTTGAAGGTGGCAGGGACATTCTTCAAACCAAAGTGCATCACCTGAAACTGGAAGTGGCCATGTGGGGTTCAGAATGCTAACCTCTCCAAAGTCCCCCAGTCAGAGCAATCTGTCAGTACCCTGATGTCAAATCAAAAGTAGCAGAGACTTTGGCAGTGCTCAGCCTGTCAATGAGCTGATCAGCTTAGGCGCCCTTCTTGGTGATGAAATTGAGTCCCTGGCAGTCCACACAGGATAGGAGTTCTGGAGTGGTGCTCGGTGGGGCAGCCTTTGGTACCAACATCATATGGCTGGACTAGGGGCTACTGGAGGGCTCAATCACCCCTAACGGCAGTATCTTGGAGACCTCCTCCTTGATATTGGCCCTCACCTTCTCTGACAAACTGTAAATTTTGTTCTTTAAAGGGGGACTGTGTATAAGTCCAGGAGGGAATGAGAACAGAGAAGCAAACTGTACCAGTAGCTGGTGGAAGGAATGAGGGTGAATCAGAGGATGACACCTTTTACTGACCGATTGTGTTCCTATGAAGAGAGGAGATCAAGAAGAGGTTCACTCTCCTCTTCCACTCCCTCATCTGCCACAAGGAGCATGCTCACTTCGGACCTCTCAAAGTGAGACTTCGATCTGTTAACATGGAGTACCCTAAAAGGGTTTTTAGGGGTCCGGAGAGCCACAAAGTAAGTGAACTCCCGCTCCTTTACTTCATATGGGCTGGTTCAGGAGTCCTGGAGAGCTCTTGGCTCTACTGGCTCCATAACCCATACCTTCTGACCAGACTGAAACTCCTCCAGAGTGGCCTTTTGGTCATACCAGAGTTTCATGACTTCTTGACTAGCCTCATGGTTACTTCTGGCCTTCTTCAGGAAGTGGTGAATCTGGTCGTGGAGGGCCAGCATGGAGCTGACCACATCCTGAGGGGTATGCTTGCAGTTTGCTCCTACCCCGCCTTAACATGGCTCAGAGGTCCCCTAACAGGATGGCTATAGAGGAGTTTGAAGAGATGAACCCTACTCCTATCTGTGGCACCTCCCTGTAGACAAAGAGAAGGCATGGCAAAAAGACATCCCACTTATGCATCATGGGCTCAGGTAGGCCCATAATCATGCCTGTCAAGGGCTAGCTGAATCTCTATATTGGTTTGAGGGTTATAGGGTGCATTGAACTTTTAAGTTACACCACACTCATCCCACATGAAGTTAATGCCACTGCCAGACACTATCTCCGTGGGGAACCCAACACGGGTAAAGATCCTCATCAGAGGTCTAGCCACTACAAGTGCAGTCACTGAACTCAGAGGGCTAGCCTCTGGGTAGTGGATGACATGGTCCACCAAGACCAGGGCAAACCTGCTGCCTAAGGCTGTTTGGGGGTCCAGGGGTCCAATGATGTCCATGCTCACTATTTCAAAGGGGGTGCCAATTACTGGAAATGGGAGCATCGGAGCTTTTTGATGTTTCCCTGATTCCCCACTGGACTGGCACATGGGACAGTACCTGCAGAATGCATCTGAGGTTGTCTTCATTCAGGGCCAATAGAAGTGGGAGACAGGCCTGGCAACAGTCTTGTCTTGCACCAAATGCCCTGGAAGGGGTAAATCATGAGCCAAACAAAATAGGAAGGCCCTAAAGCACTGGGGGGCCACCAGCACATGGGCTGCTCCAGTATCAGGAGCCTTTGGCTCAATATATAGGAGATCATTCTCCCAGTGAACCCCAAACTCCATATCTCTATCTGCTCCCAATGGGAAATTACCCCAAAAGATATTTCAAGGCAATCCCCATGTGAACCTACAGGAGAAATAGTGAAAACCGAATTTAGCAGTATCTCACTATTAGGACATGTAAAACACACCAGTACATGTCCTACCTTTTACATACACTGCACCCTGCCCATGGAGTTGCCTTGGGCCTACCTTAGGGGTGACGTACATGTACATGCACATGTAGTAAACGGGAAGGTTTGGGTCTGGCAAGTGGGTGTACTTGCCAGGTCACATTGGTAGTTAAAACTGCACACACAGACACTGCAGTGGCAGGTCTGAGATATGTTTACAGGGCTACTCAGGTTGGAGGCACAATCAGTGCTGCAGGTCCACTGGTAGCATTTGATTTACAGGCCCTGAGCACTTCTGGTGCACTTTACTAGGGACTTCTAGTAAATCAAATACGCCAATCATGAGTACACCAATCACTAATACAATTTAGACAGAGAACATATGCACTTAAGCACTGGTTAGCAGTGGTAAAGTGCCCAGAGTCCTAAAGCCAACAAAAACAGATCAGAAAAAATAGGAGGAAGGAGGCAACACTTTTGAGGATGCCCCTGTAAAAAGGGCCATGTGCTCTCTCCTGATTAAATTCTACAACCCAACATAATCATTTACTTTACTGCCCCGCACCTAACCATTCAGTGCCGTACTGGAGTAATCCACAAAAGCTACCCAAGCCAGTTGGGGAGCTTCTGGCTATCCCTGAACCTTTGGTGATACATTTCAGAGGCCAGCCTAAATTGTGCAAGCAGAATGGCTTTCATAGGGGTGTACTTGGTTTGATTTCCAGCCTGTAGTGTTAGAAGTATGTCTCTTCCTGGAGTAGGCATGTGCTTCCACATACCACCTGCCAGTGCTCCTCAGGTACCTTGTGAACCCTCAGTGCAACTTCAAAGGCAGAAAATCTTTTCTCTATGTTATTTCCCAACCACATAACTGGACACCAAATCCTTGGGTATGCGGACCCTTTTCTCTCCTTCAGTTACTGCGGGTATGATGTCACCATCACTGCTGGAACCCACCTGTCTGTCCTTGATATCCAGCTCTTTCCGGCTCCTCTCATGAGCCAACAACAATGTTTACTCTTCCAGTGCCGTTTCAGCCTTCTTCTCCTCCACGGTCATTTTCCTCTCCTCAGTCTTTAATTTGGCCAGCTGTAGTTTGAACTCTTGCTTCACTCTCCTCTCTGCCAGGGCCTCTGGGAGTAGGCCACTGGATAGACACTAATTCCTGCCCTGTAAGGGAGTTCCATTTCATATATTTTACCATCATCCACTTCAGGTGGTTCCTCAGTAGTGCCGTTCCCAGGATCAACTAGTTCATCATCCTAAGCTGTGCTGTCATCCTGTCCGGAGTATGCTTCTGCCCAGGCCCTCAGGGCCTTTTGCCATTCCACCCAACAGGTAGCACTCTTGGCAGGAAACCCCAACTCCTTGCAGAAATCTCTAAGCTGGGACACTGTATAGGTTCCCAGGTTGGCCAGCTCAAATTTCATGTTCTCAATTGTAGAACCAGCAGCCAGAGACATGAATTTGGAGAAAAATCAAAAAGCCAGTTAGGGAGACTTTAACATTTGAATTGGTCTTGGATGTGGAAAGGTAGTGTACACCAATTCACTGTATAGCAGTTCACAAACACAGGTATTATCCTCACTGCTCATCAACAGTATTAGAAATTGGGTTGTTGATTGACTGGTGTATAAGCACTGGTGAAGTGGCAACCACAATCCTATTTAGGGTAAGTGTCAGGCAAACCCTAAATTAACCTGTGCTCACCCTCTGGTAGTTTGCCACATGGCATGCATGCTTAACCTGGAGGCAATGTGTAAAGTATTTGTGCAACACTTGAAACAGTACAACAGTGAAAACATCACATAAAAAGATTGCACACCAGGTTAGAAAAATAATTCTGATTTTATTAAATAAAACAAGATCAAAACAACAGAAATGCAATAAGTAGACTTTGAGCTATGAATTTGTAAAGAATAGCCTGCGAAATAGTGATTAGAGGCAAGCACCACCAATCAGGATATCTGGTCTCACCAGGCCAGGTCAAAATCAAAAGGAGACTGACTGCGATGGAGTACGGACCGGCTACAAAGACCCACTTAGGCCCACTGAACCAAAGTACTTTAAATCCTAGTTGCAGAGGTTCTGAAACCACGAGGTGATGAGTTGATTTTCTCCACAACAGCGGTGATGTGTTGGTTCTGAAATGTGGCAGAGCTAGGGTGCACGTTTCTGATGCGGAGACCGGTGTTGAGGATGCACTGTGCATTTGAGGTGCTGCATCAGTTCCGATGAGCGCAGAGACTGCAATGCTGAGATTCAGCATTGTTGTCAGGGCTGCTGTCAACGGGGACGTGAGGACCTTGCTCCAGGAAAGGTTTTGCAGTGGTGGTTCTGAAGATGATGGCTAGTTCTGTTCCACGCAACGGCGGTGATGTGTCGATTTTCCTCCCAAAGTATGGGATGCTTCGGTTCAGCTGGAAGAAACACTTAAGGCCTGCTTCCAAGGATTCAGGACTGGGATGGCACCACTTGGCTGGAGAGACTCACAGATGAAAAAGTAAATGTGCAGGAGCAGGGTCGGAGCAGAGTGGTTGGAAGTCTTTTATGTCCCTGAGACTTTGGATCAGGAGGCCAGCTAGCTAGCCCTTGGAGTTATTTTGAGTTTAAGTGATGAAGGTCCAGTCTTTCTCACCCAGACAAGGGAACAGCAGACAGAAGGGCAACTCAGAAAGACAGAAGTCCAACAAAACAGCTGTCCAGCAAAGTGGCAGTCCTTCAGCAGCACAGTAGTCTTCTTCCTGGCAGAGCAGTCACAAGTCCAGAAGTGTACTGACTTGGTGGTGTAAGAGGTCCAGTACTTATACCCAGTTGGAATTTTGAAGTGGGGAAGTCTTCAAAGACTGGCCTTTGAAGTGCACAAGGGTGCTGTCCTTCCTTCCCTGGCTCCAGACTGACTACAGGGGGTTATGCACCCCTTTGATTGGGGACAGGACACATCCTATTCAGGTATAAGTGAGGCTCTGGAAAAATCTTCCATCCCATCCTGCCAGGATGGCCCATCAAGGTGCCTCAAATCACACCTAACTTCCAATTGAGTGTGGCTGTCTAGGGGAAATACACAAAGCACACCCGTCACCCACCCTAGACAAGCGATCAGAGACAGGCATCAGGCACCAAATGCCTGAAGTAAGAAAATTACATATTTCTAAAAGTTATTTTCAAAAATGAGGCACTACCAAATAACCCTTAGACCTCAGTAGATAAATATTAGTAAACACAAATTATTGGTCAAAAAAGGGGGAAGTATATACCTAGACTTCCACAGTAAAGGTTAAGTGATTCTACTCACTATCGTATTGTTAAGTTGATACATATTTTATTTCTTTTCAACAACATTCAGTCCGACCTTTTAGTTCAAAAACATATATTCTAGACAGAAATGTTTAAGTTAACTCTTAACTATTAATTACTAGGTGCTCCTAAAATAAAAAACACATTGAAAGTGAATATTGTGACACATAAAGGGCCAGTGTTATATACAATATATACAAAAATGTGGTTAAAAACAGCAACCAGTGAACTTCCATAAGATTCCTTCAATCCAGGAGTCTTGAAGTAACTATATTATTTCTACATCAATCCACACCAATAATTTTTATGTGGACGTTCCGACCCTTATAGAGACATAAATCACAAACGGGCCATCATCAGGACTGGGAATGTTTTCTGAATTGGTAGCACCTAGAGACAATTATATCTTTTATAATCTTGCCAGAGTGAACATTTTTTTGAATTTTTATTATTTGGTTTATATAATTTTCAAGGCAGTAGACCACTCACCTATTTGTTCCAAGATCATCTAATCTTATTTCTTAATGGAAGTTGACAACAGTATTACTCCTTTTCCTAATAAAAATAAATAAGACTAACATTGTCAAAGTATGTTGACTTTTGATATTAATAGCAATTACTGTTTTGCAAAAGGGAATTTATTATACTTCCTTTAAGCAAGAGTTATCCATCTTTCGGTTGGATATTAAATAATTTTATTTTTAAAATAAAAATCAACAGAACAGAGGTGACCTTATTCTGAGGCTTAGATATTATTAATGAGATTCATCAAAACTTACATATGTCCGAGATTGAGATCTAGCTGTCTTTGGAATATAGCCTTCTTAACGATGTGGGACACAATGACCACACTACCTCCACCCTGACAAAACATGGCGTGTCAATTACTGCCTCGTACAACAGCGACTTATTAATGTTTGGATTGGCTGTTGTAGTGAAGTGAAACGTCAAGGCTTTTATCTCCTATTCCCTGAAAAACAGGGGAAGACTCATCAAATATATTCATAAAGTTAAGTAATAGACCATTAGGTAGGACGTAAAAGTTATGTTAACTCTTCGACTTACTTCATTGAAATTAGGTAGGACGTGCTGCAGGACACCGACTCGTGTTCTTTCCGCGAGCCAAGAGGACGCCATTTAAATAGAAAGCGGATTTACGGCTCAGGTATAATGGTGCCCTCTCTGGTCCACCTTAGATTCGGTGTAATTGCTTATGCGACACCGATCGAAATGTAATATTTCTTTTTGTTATTCCAAAAATCCACATATTTAAATGTTGGTGGTTAGTGAAAAGTATTGGGCTTTTGATCTGTATCCATTTGTACGGACCCGGCATCTGTGTCAAAAAATAGTGGTGCCCTCTCTGGTCTGCCCGGGATTAGTAAGGGCTGAATCTGTTCTTACGAGTTTGAATCATTCCTTTGGTTGCGAAACTGTGACCCAGCTTGACGGCGTTCCAATATTAATGACCAGCTAATTTAGGAGGACCTAGTAATTAATAGTTAAGAGTTAGCTTAAACATTTCTGTCTAGAATATATGTGTTTGATATAAAAGGTCGTACTGAATATTGTTGAAAAGAAATAAAATATGTATCAACTTAAGAATACGATAGTGAGTAGAATCACTTAACCTTTAACGTGGAAGTCTAGGTATATACTCCCCCTTTTTTACCAAAAATTTGTGTTTACTAATCTTTCTAAAAGTGGCATTTTCATAATTGCAATTTAAAATCCGACTTTGCCGTAAATTGTGATTTTAAATTGTGTTTCCAGAGACACCAAATTTGAAAAGTGTATCTCTTCTAAATTGGGAGTTACACTTATAAGTTGTTAAAAAGGTAATCCCAATGTTATCCCATGGGAAAGATAGGCCTTGCTGTAGTGAACAACACATTTATGAGTTTTTCACTATCAGGGCATGTAAAACTTAAAACTTAAAAGTACATGTCCTGCTTTTTAAATACATTGCACCCTGCCCTCTGGGTTGTCCAGGGCCTACCTTAGGAGTGACTTGCATCTATAAAGGGGAAGGTTTGGTCCTGTCAAAAGGGTTACTTTGCCAGGTCAATATGGCAATGTAAAACTGCAATACAGGCTCTGCAACGGCAGGCCTGAGACATAGTTAAAGGGCTACTGAAGTTGGTGGCATAATTCCTTCTGCAGGCCCATAAGTAGCAATTCATTTACAGGCCCTGGGCACATGTAGCGCACTTTCATATGGACATATAAGTAAATTAAGTATATCAAATGGGGATAAGACAATGTTACCGTGTTTAGGGGAGAGAGCACAAGCACTTCAGCACTGGTTAGCAGTGGCAATGTGCACAGAGTCTTAAACCCACCAAAAACAAGGTCAGAGAAGTGGAGGAAGTAGGACAAAAGTTGGGGGAAGACTACCATAAGAATGTCAGGTCTAACAATTACTCAAAAATGCAAGGGTTGAGGAAAATGTAAAGGGGTGTTTGGGAAGGACAAACTACAACAAAACACACACCACAAAAAAGTAAGACCATTGCATTTCACAAAATACTCTTCTAAAGTTAATATTGCCCTAAGAAAGTGTCAAAACATGCTCAAATGTACTCCAGCCCTGACATGGAGTAAGCACCAGATATGGCCCATCACTAGTACAGCAACATACCTCCAAAGAGAACAATAGGGGCGCAGATTTAATATAGTACCCCATTGGAACTAATGTTGAATGAATTAAATTCGATCAACCCCAAAATAATATTATAAATATTATATGTTTTCATTTTTAAAACTGTTAATAACAAAGTTAATTAAGCTTATGACAAACATTGTTTTAAAACAACGAATAACTTTTAACCAAGTTTACTCAACCCTAAGTCAAAAATAAAAATGTAAGTGAAGGTAGATATTTTTAATTCATTGTTTAAAAAATAGTTTTTATACATTAAAATATTTAAATTGTTTTATTACATAATACACATTGAATTTGATGCAATAATGTGTTGTAACTTTTATTTTAGTGGTTCCAGGTTGGTTAAACTATTCTAAATCATGTTACATTTATATTATACACTTCCGTTATGTTCTTAATAATAAACTTTATTGTATTCTCCTTTACTTTAGCACAGGAAGATCTCCACCCCATAGTGCACATTACCAACACCAGGTGAAAAATTACAAGTATGAGTTTACATTTACTAGTATAACCTTACAGCTCTTTTTAAGCGATGGAGGCACATAAGTCTACACCTGGATGTAGATTACCATTTGAAAATAGTGAACAGCAAAGAAGTGGAAAGTAACACAGAGGAATAGGAGTAGACCTACACACAACTAAATATACACATGTATATTTACCAGCCCAGGTTGTACTTGTGACAGTCTGAGCAATGTTTTATCAATTTGTTATTCTGCAATTTATAAACATTTATGCCATTGTTGTTATCCGTATGTGAAAAGTGTGGCACATAGTTGATGGAGAGGTAGGTGGTTGGTGGTTGTCACAGCTGGTTGATGGATGTGCATGTTTCATTACTGAATTTATTGAAGAGGTATTCCTGTTAGAAGATGGCATGGGTGCAGCTAATACTGTACATTCCTTGCCTGTGCATCTGTACATATTAGAATTAAAGGATGTACTGGTGTAGTCTTCTCAATCCACAACGGATTTAACAGTCAGTCAATAAGCAGGTACGTAGGCCCAGCTCTACCGGACCTACTGGTGACCAGTCTACCTTGTAGACCCAGCTCCAGCTCCTCGAGGCACCTACCTCGCTTCTCTCCCTCTTTCTCACCTCAGTCTCTCTCTTTCTGTGACATTTGAGCCACTTCTCACACTCTTTCTGCCTTTTCTCTCACACGTACTGCTACTTTTTGTGCCTTTTTAGTTGCTTTTTGTGCCTTCTCTCTCATTCTTTGTGTCTTTTCTCTTTGTGTCTTTTCTCTCTTTGGCCTTTTCCTATCACTCTTACCGCAACCTCTCTGTGCCATTTCCCTGTCTATTTTTGCAACTTTGTGCTGCTTCTGTTACTGTTTTCTCACTCTGTGTGCAACGTCTCTGAACTTTAGCATCTCTTCAGCTTTCTGCACCTCTTTCCTGTCCTCTCTGCACCTTCATCCCTCCTTCCCCGTTTCTTAACTGATCCTTCGCACCTCTCTCCTTCACCATTGTTACACTACTTCACAGCCAAGTCCGCCACCCTCTGTGCTCCTCACACTCCCAGGACCTACTTAATGGCAGCTGCAGTATGGACGTGCACAGCCCGCACCAAAGAGAAGTCTGTCTGCGCCTACCCACACCTGGACCACGGCCACCACTTTCCCACTGGCTCTCATTAACAGCCTGAAGCCTAGATGCACCACCAACCTCTGCTGGTGCAACACACAACACAAAAGGAGCCTTCACCTGCTCCCACTGCCACTCCACCTGCCCCACTGTGCCCAACACCTCAACAAAGAACATATCCACTACACTTATCGACACAGACAGTCAACCCCCTACCAACAAACACACCTGCGCCTCTCACACACCAATATCATGCAGCTTCCCCAACACCTGCTCACTCAGCAGAAGTTCCAGAAGGTAGGGCTTGCAGAAGCAACCTTAGTATCATGGGACTAGCAGAGGGCATGGAGGGCACAAACCTGGTGACTTATTGTTCAAAATGTCAGCCTTAGTGTGTTCTTCTCCCGAATGTCTTCTCCTCTCCTGTTTTATTGAGTTAGTTTTTCTTTACCTAGGACTCTGTGCACTTTACTACTGCTAACCAGTGCTAAAGTGCTTGTGCTCACTCCCTAAAACAAGGTAAAATTGGTTTACACCTCATTAGCTTATTTAATTTACTTGTGAGTCTTTAGTAAAGTGGTATACCATATACCCAGGGCCAGTAAATTAAATGCTACTAGTGTGCATGCACCACTTATTGTGCCAGCCACTTAAAAAGCACCTTAAGTCAGATTTTAAGTCACAAATCTGAAAATGACACTTCTAGAAAGTTGCCATTTTCTTGTACTAACATTTGGTGCTTACAATCTGAATCCAGGGTCACATGACCAAATGTAGATGACCTTTGTGTATTCCTCCCTGACAGTAACAGAAAGGGAGAGTAGTTGTTGGCAGGATGGGCCATCATGAATGGATTGAGGTGTGGAGTTGTGCACAGTCACACTTATATTTCAAAGGATCGGCCTCAGCAAATACACAAAGAACTCCACAATACCCTTTTGGGACCCCAGACCCAGTGGATCCTCGGAAGAGAGGTAGGAAATTCCTGGTCCATCTGTGGGGGGGGACTCTAGAAGTTTCTTCCACTTCAAAGCTGGCACCAGGTATAAAAACAGAACCCTCAGACCCACTGTTCAGTTTACCTCTGGACTGCCCTGCTGCCTGAGACTTGCTATGTATTTCAGTGGATAGCCCTGCTGCTCCACGAGGACTTCACTGCTGCCTGAATACTGCCCTTTGCCTTCCGAGGACTGCCCTGCTTCTTGAGAGTTGCCTCTCTACCTGAGTCAAGCACTACCACAGTGACTCCAAGGACTAGTTTACTGGCCTCCTGTTCAGAGCTACAGGGACACAACAAGCCCTACAACTTTTAAAGTGCACCTTGATCAAGCCTGAAGTGACTTCTGGTCCTCAAAGTTTGTTCCCTCTAACCTATACCTTTGGACTAGGTGCTGGAGGTCCTCACCGAGGCAAAATCTAAAACCTGGGACTTAAAAATCTTTTTGCCAAAACATGCTCTGAGAATGGAGAGGAGACTGGGTTCTAACTGCTCGCTGGTAGATCGCAGGTGCATCACCTGTTGGTCTGACTTTTTGGTAGCTCCTGCTACCTTCTGCTCTACAGCAGCAAATTCTGTTCAGCTCTTGTCAGCTACAACCTGCAGCTTTGGCCCACTGGAGATTTTCTACTTCCAAAAAAGGAGACTAAGGGCATGATTTAGATTTCGGCAGACGGGTTACTGCCTGTCTGCTGAAATATAAATCCCATATGGAAATAATGGGATTTATATTTCGACAGACGGGATATCTGTCACCGTGGTGACCAGTGCTTAATTTGAGCCGGTGGTTGCTGGTGGGGGGGCAACAGCACATATTTTTGGGGACAGGCACTTATTTTTCAGCATTTGACTTTTCCTAAAAGCAAGAGATGAAAAATAAAAAAAGCAGAAAGACGGAGGAAGAGAAGGACACCAAGGGAGAAAGCAGGAATCTGCAGAAGCAAGATAAAGGTGAATGTGTCTGTTAGCAGATTAAATATGGATTTAGGAATACACCAGCTTGGAATTCTCTGCTTGCACATTTTAATTACACCAGCTGCATTTCAGAGCAGACCTCTGCTTTGGGCACCTTTTAATCTACAAATTAAGCACTGGTTGTGATGGAGTAACCTGCCCACTATAATCTAAATCAGGACCTAACGCTGAACTGAAAAATCTTCACTCTAACTTCGTCCAGCGGCTCCCCAATGATGACACCCTTCTCCCCCCCAGACACTGCTGGCTTCCTTGCCCAGCTGAACTTTACCTTCTTAGACTGGGCCTCATCCACTTTATGTATTTGAGTCTCGCCCCATAACGGTCAGTCATAACTTTTGACTTTGCCCCAGTCAAATGCCAATAGATGTCCAAGGTTGCTGTTTGATCTTTTTGACAATAAATTGTACTAAAACCTTTACAGATTCATAAATTTGATTCCACTGATTGGATTTTTGTCATTTTGGTGTAAAATCATTTATTACAGTTTACTCTATTTTCCTAAATAAGTGTAGAATTTTTCTTATGTTGTGTTTTTACTTTATTATGGTTTGAGTGTCTTTTGTGCCAAACTACCAGAGCATTAAGATTAATGTAGTGAATTTTGTGATTCACCATAACAGTGATTGTGGTTATTGCTTGGGAAGGGCTCACACCGTCCTCTACTAACAATCTAATTTCTCACACTTATCTTTGACCATGGATCAAGTCCTTCATGGCCTCAAAGTCACTAATCTCCTTTTTTCCAATAGAGCAAACTCACATGGTCATGGGTCATTGCCCTCCCCCGGCTCTGTCCTAATACCTCTCCTGACCAAGTTGCTGGATTACAAAGACTGCAAAGCAATTCAATATGCGGCCTCGCTGCAGACTGACAACCACCAACTCATGCTGTTCCCTGACTACATGGTAGCAGTCCAGCATCAACATGCTTTTTTCACTGAAGGGAAGGACACACTGCATGATCTGGGTCGTAAATATACACTGTTATACCAGCAAAACTCTACTTTATGGCCCAGAACACCTCCCACCTCTTAAATGATCCAGCTGTGGCTTAGGATTGGATGGAACGGCTCTCTTCCTTTGACACCATGAAGCCGGATGGGGAGCAACTTTCTTGCAGTCATAGATGGAGGAGGACCCACTAGTGCCATGGCTTGCCAGAGCAGTGAGAAAACGTCTCCTAGGAGAGTCAAGCAGAAGAGAGCCAGGGAGCTGTCTTGGAGTTTGCTGCGACATTCCATACCAGCCTCGTGATATTGGACCCTGACCAGGCGAAGTCGCCTAGTGATGCTGAGTCCACATCCTCTCAGCTGTTGTCATTGGCTCTGTTGGTTCCTATGGCAGTCGTTTCAAAGACGGCAGGTGAACTGATATGACTAACTTCCCTGTGCCTTCAGCGTTGTAGTGGCTTCTCTCTACTCCTGCCCTCAGGATGAAACACGGATTAAATGGCTCCTTCCCATCTGTCCGGGAAAACCTTTGTGCCTACACCTGTGCTGTTGGGCTGGTGAGGTCCACTTTTCAGAAGACTATGGAACTTGGAGGGTACACCATTGTACTGTCTTTTGTCCTTAAAAACATGGGCTTCAGCGTTACTGGGCTTGCCGGCTATCATAATAGAGGGTCTATTATCATGCTCTCCTTATCCAGGGCTTCTAGCAGTAATCTGCTCTTAAACTCACACACATCACTCCATCCTGGTTTGGGGGCCTTTTCTTGCATTTGTATGTATGAACGGGGTGCTGTTTGCTCCCTTTCTAAATCAGTTCTGTGATTTTGTTGTAGTTTAACAGGAGAGATGGGTCTTTACTGCTGGTTACGCTGCAGGAGTGCAGGTGGTATTGCTACAAAGAAGGGACACTTTTGTGAAAGTTTTTGTTAGTATGCCCCTTTAATTTGTCCACCAAGTGCACCACAGTAACATGGAAAGCTAGAGGGATGGGAATAACTGGTAAGCACTACTCTGTCTATTCCTACTGAAAGCGCAGAGGTATTGACCTATAGCAGGAGACACAGTTCACGAATCAGGAGACCTTGCAGCTTCAAAAGAGGTGATGGAGTCAAGTCTAAGCAAAGTCCTTTTTGGCCTATGCCTGGGGTGCCTTGGTATGGATTCGGGATGGCACCCCGTTACATCCGTCAATGTCTGTGATTAACAAAGATGGATGGTATGACCTATTGCAGCTATGCCTGAACACTGATCAGGTTTCCTTCTTAGCCTTCCTGTCAAGCCCCCTGGCTCAATGGGTCCATTTGCCTTGGATCCTGGAGGCAATTGTGTACCGCATACAACCCTTAACAGACCGTCCGCCCAACCCCACAAGCCTCTACTTCTCATAATGCTAAAACCTGGCACACTGGCTCAGCATTTGAATCTCCTTGACATCTAGCTGCTTCACAACTCCAACTCTAGGACATATTCTTTCTACTACTCCTCAAATGGCTTCCAGATGTGCTTGGATCGAATAGTGTACTCTGCTTACACAAGCTCACAAATGCACTATGCAGCTTTTCTCAAATGCACAATCTCTGATCATAGCGCTCTTCAGGTGAACTTGAGCTGAGATAGCCTGCAGCCACTGACCCCCAGATGCTGCCTACAGCTAAAAGCTCTGGAAAATGTGGCTTTCCACATTTCCCTTCACAACAAGGGTGTTGAGCACTTCAAGCTCAACCATTGCACAGCGTCATCTGTAACAATTGAGTGGGAGGTGTACAAGGTGTCTTTTAGAGGCCACTGCATCAGAAAGTTGGTGGCTGTGTGCCATATCCATCCTCGAGAAGAGGCTCACAGAATTCTCTTTTCCCACTGGAGAATGAGTAGGTGATGCTTTGTATCACCCCCTTGCATTGACTCACACTCGTCATTGCAGCTCTTTCAGTGATTGCACTGTGTTAATTAAACAGCATCGAGAGTGTGCCTGCACACTGAAGTGGATAAACCAGGGGCTGTCCTAGCCTGTCTGGTGCTGCAGGAGCAAATCCACTTCCACAAAGGTTAGGACAGGCACATTACTCCACATGCAGCATGAAAAATAGAACACCTTCGCATGCTACTCTCTAACACTCTACGACTCACTTTACATCATGACAACATAAGATGCTACCAATGACCTAGATAGCATTACCATCGCCCCTATCAAATCGGAGCAGTAGCAGAAGCTCGGTGTACCCATTACTTCGGCAGAGATTAAGGAAGCTATTTATTCTTTAGCTACAGACAGGCCCCCTGGAATTATGCAGCAGGAGATGGCCAAATTAGGCAGCAGGGTTGAGCAAATAATGCAGCAAGAAAAGGCAAATTATGCGGCATAATGCAACACATTTTGAAATAGTAATACTTCCTTATTTAATCATTTTTAAACTTAGTGACACTGTCTGGGCATTGGTTGCACTTTATAAGTACCCATTAATACCCAAATATAGCAATAAGCAATAGAAAGATGACCAGTTAACCTCTGCAAAGGACCTTCCACTGCAATATATGTTGCTGCCATTTTACTCATTTCTGAGCCGTTTGAGCTGGAAAAATATTTTTGGTACAAATCTGCAGATTATGTGGCAGATGTTGGCTTGTATGGCTGTTGGAGATGGACCTTCTTAATGGGATTTCCCTGAAATGTGTTGCTTGTTCTTTTGCTGACTCTCTTTCAATGGTCAGCGCACTCGCTGGGCGTCCCTACTTGGAGGCACCGGCACGTGTATATTGGTAGATACCAGCGTACTCGCTTGGCGTTCTGACACGGAGGCGCCGGAACTTGAGTGGAGATACTATCTTATGAACATTGGGTTTATTTTGAACCTATGTTCGGTGGATTCGTATATTGCAACATATCATTTACGGATCATCTGACATCATTGACTATTACCAATAGTGTTATTGGATGTTTAAGCCCTGAAGAAGTCGTAAGGGATGTTAATTATTCCCAAAGACGAAACACGTGTTGGCTAGAAAGCTGGAAGTACATATTGCTTTGGATTGTTGACTGTTCAATATGAAGTCATACTCTCAATAAACTCTGGACTGATTTATTGCCTGCATTGATCTACTCCAAGACGTACTGGCGGCATTATGGATTGATTTTCGTAATAATGTATATGTGAATTCTTTATCTTGTTGTTTTTTGTATACTTTAGGGGCACCTCGTTGTGTATTCTCTTTCAATGGCCTTAGGACTCTGGGCAGTTTCCCACTGTACTGCAGTGAGAAAGTGTGTGTGCCCTGCTTACGCATGCTAAGAGGAGGTGCTTACATGATTGGTTCAGGTGCTGTACCCAGAAGTGCCCTGTAAAAAGGAATAGCACATACCCAGGGCGGATACAGCCCTGGCTACTAGTGGAATGTTGCACTGAGCATGCCACTGACTGGGATAGTCTGTGAAGCATATATCAGACCTGCCAATGCGGGCCTATAGTGGCACAGTTGCACTTCGCCTTAGGTTGGCACTACTAATGCTGTAGCCAATCCAGAGGGGACCCTCCGCTGCCCCTAGAACACCCCCTGAAGTGCAGGGGAGGTGGTAGATGGGAGGCTGGACAGGTACACGTGGGTGTCCC
The DNA here is from genome assembly GCF_031143425.1 of Pleurodeles waltl. Lineage (NCBI taxonomy): Eukaryota > Metazoa > Chordata > Amphibia > Caudata > Salamandridae > Pleurodeles > Pleurodeles waltl. Next base: position 1,745,026,502 of record NC_090444.1, read on the forward strand.
ATGCCCGGTAGTGAAGAACCCCCAAGTTGGTTCTCCCTATTGAGGGGTTCAGCTCTTCCTATAGGTTTTGCTAATTCCCCTTTAGTGGCCTTAGGGCCCTGGGCACTTTCCACTGTAAGTTCAGAGTAAAAGTGCACATGCACCTTCCCACATATGTTGGGTAGTGGCACTGGCCTGTGTGTGGGCACTAGCACCTCAGGTGTTTTAAATATGAAGCTCACCTGTCTTAGCAGGCCTGTGTGCGCACTTTAATCTATGGTGCTGTTAAACATGTGTCCAGCCTGCCAATGCAGGCTTCTATGTGCGCAAGGACACATATGCCCAGATAGTGAAGAATACTCATGTGTGTTTTCACTGCATAGGAGAGCTGCTCTGCCCATAGGTTAACACGAGGGAAGTGTTACAATTACTCCTAGCTGCAACAGTGGATTGCAGGAGAGCAGCCTCATGTTGTTTACTATCACTGCGTTTGTGTTGACAAACCCCCAATGGTAAAAGTGGTTTTGTCAACAATGATGGAGAAATGCCACTTCTAGAACGTGGACAGTCTCTGCCTAAAATGCTTTGTGTGCCTTTTAATTCAACTCAAGTCCATACTGGGGATTGGAGGAGCACATCTGTGCATTCCCCAGCGACAGCTATAAAACTTGGGCACACAACTGAAACAAAGACCTCTGCCATTTGTGGGCCTGGCTGGATAGATTGGAGGGAGATTCTGACACTTGACCTCTCTGAGCCAGATCATGGCCCCACTAAAGATTAGGATCTGCATTCCACAGCCCAATGACAGATATGATTGAAATTTAGGGAAGACATCTGTGGTTCAAAGGCGAACCCTCTGAACCTTCTCCAACTTCAAAGGCACACTACAGTATAATTACTGCTGTCACACTGCAGCAAAGGAGAAATGCACTGAAGGAACATAGGATGGAGACCCTGGACTGCATGGTGCACACTACCAGTAGGATCTTTTGTGCACAAGGAGTAATTACTGCCCTAGGAAGGGACCTGTCTCGTGGCTGGCCTGGGCAAACTGGTAACTGCTCTCCAGGGGCTCATTGGCCTCCTCCTAGTTCTCTGGTGGAGGTCTGAAGGACATCAAAGACCTCCTGTGAGGAACCTACACATTCTACCTATGTCATCTGGAGAGCGGTGCCCTCTTAAATCCCTACATCGTCTGCTGCATGTCTTCTGGCAGCAGTGGTGTGAGTGTGGAACTAAGTATTGTGCCTGACACTGGATTTGCCTGGTGCGAGGCTTTAAATTACTGCCTGCATTCAAGGAGTGTGGCCCTTCATCGTAGGTCAAGACACACAAGCGTCTTTTTGGTAGTGAGCGGATTCACGGGTCGCGGGCCCCCACATGGCCCGCTTTGACAAGCGTGCCTTATTTCTCTAGTGCAACACGTGACTGCATGCTCATTGTGTGCTGTGTCCGATTCACTGGTTGTGACCCTCGGAGGTGGGAGAGTACCCGGAGCAGTGTCGCATTCTACATTGTGTGGCACAGCTGAACTTGCATCTCTGTGTGTGACTGGATCAGTCTGGTGTAGCTCAAGTTATTGCGCACCAGACGCTGTGTCTCATTCCAGGGAGGTATGGGATTGGAACTCTGTGTGTGTCAGGATTTGTCTGGTGTGACTCAAGTCATCACGAACCAGTCATTGTGACTCATTCCGGGGAGGTATGGCATTGATAACCCTTCGTGTGTGCCCGTATTTGTCTGGTGTGACTTAAGTCATTGCACACCAGACATTCTGCCTCATTCCAGGGAGGTACGGCATTGAGAATTCTTCATAGGCAATCGGATTGTCTGGTGTGACTCAAGTCATCTTGCATCAGACGTGTGCTTCCTTCCAGGGAGGTGCCAATTTGGTAACTCTTCAAGCGCAAATGTGACTGACTGGGGTGACTCAAGTCATCGCGCCCCAGACATTGTGTGCCTTGCCATGGAGGTGCGGAATCCGTAACTATTGTGTATTGGAGTGCCTGGATTGGCTGGGAGCCACTGTGAACAGCGTGTGTCCCAAAGCGACCACCCCTCTGTGCTTGGAAGACCAGAGCCCACGCCGGAAGGCATAGTGCAGAGACCCCCTGAGTGAACTTCCTGAGTGGGGGCTAAACCTCCATTTGTCAACTGTTGCCTAAGGAGTCGTTATCTATTTCTTCCTGCCCACCTTTGCCCCGGGATCCTGAATAAGTGTACCTCTGGTGGCGAGCGGCCTAAAATCTGGGGAAAGGGTGCTCTCTTCTCCAGTTCCTTGGAGGTGGGGTAGTAGGAAGTGATTGGAGGGTGGAGGAAGGTTTGTACCCAGGGGGGTCTGCAAGTGCAGTAACCACTAATCTGATGGATATCAGTGCGACACCTTAGGGTGCTGGGGGCAAGTGTGTGACAGTGTGTTATACTAACCTGCCTGAACTCCATGGCACTGCGGAGCGGTGCGGAGTGAGTGGGAGTGATTGCTGGTGATTGACTACACTGCACAGCGGTGTTGCTGTCCGCATTGTTTCTTTGTCAGAGGACTTTCATGGTTGATGTTGGGTTTTACCTGTGTGGCCTAGGCTATGGAGCTATTTAAAAGTGCTGCAATTCTCTGTATGTATACATTGCTGCTTTTGTTGTGAACCAGGGTGCACCCTATAACTGTGTGATATTGAGTTGGGGTAATCGCTAGGGTGGGTCTTGTGCTGACAACATTTTGGCACCACATGAGGGCGCTGTGAGGGAAAGTATTATTTTTCTCACATGTACATACTCCTAATGTTGTTTAAACACAATTGGGACTAGTATTGCTAGTGATATGTCTTAAAGTGATTCAGGCCCAGATTTACATGATGTTCATGTTGTGGTAACTAATGTGTGTGTTTAATACAATTTTTTTTAATACACCTCGTGTGAAGTCTCTTTTGTGATGCTCAGTGTATTTGTTGTGGGAAAGTGCTGTGCTGATACTTTACACTTCCCCTGTGATAAGCCTGACTGCTCTGTGCCAAGCGACCCAAGGGTGAGCACAGGTTATACAGTGAGTGCAATCACCCTTCCCTGATGGGAGTGGTAGGTTTGCCTCAGCGAACCGGAACGTGCTGCCTCCAACAGTGGCAAATGCAGCAAATCTATAATTATGCAAAAATTGCAGCTGCGCAATAGCATTATTCCAGCGGCCCTTGCTATGGGCAAAACCCCAGGCTCCTTCTCGAATTTTATTGCACTTACACAGGTATTTTGATCCCATAGCTGGAAACCTTTTTCAGCAAAGTCCTCAAGGAGGGACTCTTACCACTCTCCCTTCACGAGGCCTTATTGGCCTCACAAACCCTGGGAGAGATGCCATGGAGCTAGCTTCCTACCTCCTACTAGTGGTTTTAAACACAGATTTTAAGAACCTGAGCAAGGCCCTAGCAGATAGGCTATTCCCCTACATGCCCTGACCTAAATCACTTTATTCCAGCCCACAGTACCTCCCTGAATATGTACTGGCTATTTAGCATCATGGAGTTTGCCCCTTTGCTTTTCCCTAGGTCTGCATGGCTTGTGCTGGATTTGGAAAAAGCTTTTGATTCCTTGGATTGGAGTTTTATATTTGAGTTCCACGGTCACTTTGGATCAGGGAATAGCACAGTGAAGCTTATTCGGCTGCTCTATGCGAGCCCCACGAGTTGTGTTTGCAAGGGCCACCATATATCCCAACCCAACTCCATAAACAAGGGTACCAGACCTCTCTCTCTCCTCTCCTTTTTTCCTTGACAATGGAACTTCCAGCCATCCAATTACGTCATGGCGCGTGACTGGGGCATCCCTTTGGGAGACAGAACACAGATGGTTTCCCTGTATGCAAACTACCTGCTTCTCAGAGATATACAGGGTAACTCCTCTCCTTCAGGATGCCTGCTTAACAGACATCTGACCAGACTCTGGTACACACTAATTCTAAAGGCTGACAGACTATTGATTTACGATACCCAACCCAGGCGTAGTACCTCTTAACCAGAAAGTGCCAACTCATAAAAAACGTATTTCTGTTCAAGAAAAGCTACAAATGGAAAATGGAAACAAAATAATTGAGCTTGTAATTAATGCAACACATGCAACGTTTACTCAACTGCCTAATAAATGCCGCCTGCATGCTGTAAAACAAGTTAAATGAATTAAGAGTGTAACAGAATGAAATTCCTAGCTGCTATGACACCTGTGCATTTGTCTCGCAAACAACAGCGCACAAAATCGGTGTCACTGCGCATATTTACGGGTTGCTGTTAAAAATACCCCACTTGCCAGGACGACGTCAAGCAGACGACCTGCAAGCAATCAGAGGCATTCAACTGTCTGAAGTCCAGGCCTATTTATTGCCTTTTCACAGCGCAAGAAACGATCAGAAAAAAACAGACTCTTATTTGATTTCTGTCAGTAGGCCTTTTCATAAACTGTTGTGAAAACAATCTCTGTATCGAGGAAGCAGCACACCGAGAAACAAGCCTCAATCACAGGAAGTTCGTTTTTTTTCCCTTGGCTTTCAGCCCAGTGCCGTAAGAACTAATTAAAAACAGAGGCACGCTGCTTTGAGGCTCGACGTTTGGGTTTTACTATAGGAGCAGCAAACCAGGGCTCCCTAATGAGAATAGTTGGGTGAGTTAGTTTTCAAGCGTCGAGCAACTATGTCAATTACTGGCACTGCAGCTCAGGGCTAGCAGGCACGCCGGGAAGCGAGAGTGTTATTGCAGTGTAGATTGAAGGCCTGCTTTGACGCATGCCCTATACATGTCACTTGGAGGCTGGCGTAGTCAGCTGGCACTTGACAAAATGGAAGGAGGCTGATTCCACTTTGCTTGCTAGGTTTGAGAATACAGCGAATGCGTTTCATGGGCACCTTGAGGCTTGCCCCAGGTGAAACATATAAAGGTATCTTACACTGATAGACCTATTCGATAGTGAAGACTTTGCATATAAATAAATACAAAAATGTTTGCTTTAGAATCAAGGGTGAGCGAAATTCGCGTAATTTGTATTTAGGTGATTACGCACATTTTGGGGAAATTAATTTTGTGTAATTGCGCGACATGCAAACTGCATTCGGTGCCATAGTACAGCTAAGAATGCATCCTCATGGCAATTTTGCGTTCAAGGACGCACTTTGGGCTAAATACACACAAGTGCTACTAATAGCAGCCACTGGCTTTCTGGTCGTTCGCTATGTTGCTGTGCTCAAAATCTAAATTTTTACACAAAGTAACGTACTTTCTGGAATTTCACATAAGAAGCACTTTCTGGAATTTCACATAAGAAGTGTAATGCAAACTTGCAATGCAAGATTACGCTGCTATAATCTTGGCATGGCCTACTAGAAGATTCAGGGGCATAGCTGCCCAGGGGTGTTTGGGGTGTTATGCCCCCCACCCCCAATAAATGTATATTCGGGTAAAAAGTTGGGTACAGGTGCTTTCAGTCGGATATGGTGAGGTGTCCGTTGGATTTCACAAAGACATTATATATAAACACAAACAACAACGCACACACAGTCTGTCCCTCTCTGCTTTGAAATTCTTAAAAATGTTGGTCATTTTGCAAAATATTTTGTTTTTTGTCCTTCTTTCTAACCCTACCAATTCACATTAGTCTCCCTTTCCACTGTCCCTTTATCCTCTCTCGTGCACCCTGCTTGTCAAATAATCTATTTTAACATTAAATGCCAGCGTGATTGTTGGAAAATCTGAAGCTTGCGCACCCCCCAGTCTTACCAACCAAGCTACGCCAGCGGTTTAACATCAATCTAAAAGTTTGCAGGTGGTCCATAGGGAGATATAAAGGCACAGTATAAATTCAACCTCCGAATAATTAACATTTTTAAGTCTTGCTGCGACACCGCATCGGCTGCATGCGGTCTTGAATACAAAGCCATATTGTATACAACAAGCGACTTTGTGCCCATCCATTGCTTACTACTTATTGGCGTCATTATCACTCTTGTTTTCTACTTCCTAATTGGACAGTACGTGCCGGTGTCGCTTCTGCTTTTTTCCTCAGGGGCATGGACTTAATACAACTGCTTCAGCTTGATTAAAGTCCTTCCACTGTTGGCGCTGTGACTGAGGTAGTATTTTTGTTTTTTCCTTTTTCCTGTCATATTGCTTTTTTGATAGGTTTCGCCTGCACAGGTGAAATCTAATGTATTTAATATAAATCTTAAAAGGGACTTAAATCCTGCCCCTTGCTGTTCATTGGTTCCTGTGCTTGCCACATACTTGTCCTCCATTTTGATTGACTGTAGCACTATTTCCTGCATTTGCCAAAGCTTGTTTCTCATGTGCTTGCTCTCATCATTGTCCCATGGCTTAAGTACTATTTTCATTGGCTTTGGTGTGGAACTTCTTTGTTTGTACTCTTATCTAAACTCTCACTGCCATCACCGATTGGAAGCGTGCGTGTTGTATGCAAGTTTTTTTCTTTCTCCCTTTCATTTAATCATTTTCTGTTACCACTCATTTAAAGCGTGCTTGTAAGCCGACGCTGTTCCCCAGCTCCAAGGTCGGCAGCTCTGGCCACTATGCCACATCCTCTCTCCCTTGGCTTCTTCTAACGTCACAAACTGCCCACTCGAGGCTGCCAATAAAAAAACAAGCATTTTCAATGCAAAGGGTGTTGCATTTCCTCGAGTTAGAGCTATTGGTGGTGTAAAGAAAAAAAAAACGCAGCGCGATTGCACTATGTAAAATGCAGCGAGATGGCGCTGCGTGGAAAATAAACAGATAAAGTAGTCCAGACCCCAGGCTCAAAACATCGAGCCTCGTATGTTTTTGGTACTTTACCGGTGCTGTGTAGGTGGGCTAAACACCGGAAAAGGCATGACGTATGCATGCCTTTCACAAATGAAAGCAAGCGGATTTTAAAAGGCAAGCCCATGAACCAATGTAAGTGACTGACGTGACATGGGCGTGGTTTGAAGCCCAAAGAGAGATTACTAAATGGACTGAGCGCTTTGCGTTCGCCCATAATGACGGACTGGGATCACCCTCTTTTAAAGAAGAAACACTTTATTTAGCTGCTGAAGCAATTGCATCTTCCTGTGAAAATTTCATTGTAGTAAGATTTTTTTTCGACTAAAAACTAAACAGGTGAAATGCATCTAGCACGACAAAACTTAATAGCCATTCTGTTGTGAAGCACGCCGAATTCAGGAATCTGTTTTGCCATGGGCGAGTTTGACAACAACACAAGTTACTTGTCGGAAGAAACTGAAACCAGAAAAGAACATCATAGAATAAGGTTACTAAAATGAAGAGTGAAAGTTGGATTAGACTCTTTTGAGCTCCTTTCCTCTTGGCTATTATTTTCAGAAAACTTTTCCCTGTTGCTTTGTCTGTAGTCTTCCCTTGTCGTCCTCTTTCTTCGAGTATAATATGTTACTGATTTTATTCTTTCACATAGCTGGTAAGTTTTCTGTGTGGAAATGAGTGGCATTCCTATGTTTTCAAGGCACCTATGAATGACATTTACGTCTCTCGTGTGTGACACCTTCAGTGACACTTTACCAAGTGCAGTGGATTAAGAAAATGTGTGGTAGGAAATGAAAATCGTGTTTTATTAAATGCAGTGCAGTACCTGGACATTACCAGGCCACTCTGGTGTAACGTAGCGCCCTCAGCCACAGTCCTGCAGGGGACACCAAATTCCATCATGCCTACTTATCTCTGTGTGATGGTCTGGCCAAAAGACACTACGCTGCATCCCCCAGCAAATTTTGCCCACGGTTTTATTACTCAGGAACAAAAAAGGTGTAAATGCTGCTGTTTCTTTTGTGCTGGGAGCAGACAATAAGTGCCTACAACCTTGTGAGTAACAATGTTTGCCGAAGCGAGGCGTATTTTTAAAACATAGTCCTTTTACATTAGCATGTTACAGTGAGTTCACAAAGCTGTGAGGCAGTGGGTGCTCACACATATATAATTAAAAAATAGAGACCTCACGTTGCCACACTGAAGGCAATTGATCAAGCCAAACAAGAGCGGCGACAAGATGTTTGCTGCCAAAGGAATGCTGCGGTATTTTAGGTTATATAAAGTACAATATTGCATTGCCCACTGATTAACTTGTGTCAATTATATTAAATTACAACAACAAAATATTCAAAATCATATAGGCGAAACCTAAAGCATTTACCAGTGCTTGCTACTTATTCTCGTTGTGTTGCTTTACGTTGCATATCCCCGACGTTGCGTCTTCCTTTCCACCCCTACCCCTCTTACCGGTATTGCTTCCCCCACCCCTCGTTGTCCATGTTGCCTCTTCCCTTCTAATCCCCACCCTCCCCTTGTCCATGTTGCCTCCTCTCTCTTCCCTCTCACCCTCCATCCTCCTGTTGTCTCTGTGACCTCTTCCCTCCCACCCCCCACCCTCCTATTGCATGTGTTGCCTCCCCACACACTCTCCACATGAAAAAAGAGCAATGATACAACCAGGGCTGGCCGCGTCATAACGCTTTTTTTTTTTACCTTTCCACATTATAGCATAGTTTTAAAACTTTTAGAGCGCTTTTTAAAATATAAATGTTAGCCATGCTGCACAGCAGCAACACTGCTCTGCAGCATGGCTGACGTTGGCAAAGCCTATAGCTCTCCCATGGGCACAAGATATTGACTTTGACAATACTCGTTTTCTTTAGCATCACCATTGGTAATGACTAGAAAAAAATACTAGGCAAATGTGTGAAGAATTTAAATATCATGATGCGGATCCACATTTAAAATGTGGTGCATATGTGCTAGCCCAGGAGAGTGGCAGAGGCGAGTCATTGCGTCACATACTACTAATTCAGTAACTGATAATTGGGACCCTAGCAAAGTGCAATGTTAGCAGTCTGATGGTAATTTGTAATGGAGGGGCTATGGGTATTTCAAAGTAAAAACCAAAATATGAAAGTATTTGGGGCCTATAAATGCAGTTTGTAGTACATAAAGTACTACTACAGTAATACTACTCACGTCCTACAAAATGCTATCCGCTATGTGTGGAGATCACTGCCTCCCTATTCCTATCTTTTCAGTGGGGAGATCTCTGACACCAATCAGTGTTTGTTGCAATTCTATTGAAAATGATATTTATGAATTAAAATAAGATATGTTTAATATGTATTTAATATAATAACAATTGAGTTTGAAGAGGTAATGAGCTGCAACATTGTATTTATTAGTTCTAGATTAATAATTAAAAAATATATTTAACATTTTTATTTTACATTGAAATATTTGTAATTTTTTTTAAACAATAAATACAAATGATTATTTTTCCCCACAATTTGCGAAAGGGAGATTTTGACCTTGGTGGCGAAGATCTTCACCTATGTCCATAAAGTTAATAGTAGTAACTTTACGCTCGTAAATTTGGATTTACATATCTCTAATCCCTGAAATACGGGGTCAGAGACATGTACGTCTACTTGTCAATAGTGAATACCAACAAACCAAATTAACTTTGTGCCAGTTTGCAGGCGGTATGTGCAATTGATTTAGCTTCATGTGCACTACAATAGAACATAACAGGTAATAGTCCCTGTTTCGTGCATGCTGTTATCATGCTGTTATCACTTGTGCACTAGTTTACATGGGCAATTACCCCAACCTATTACCTGATGGTATATGTCAGCGAAGACTACAAGGGACCACAAGGTACGCTAATCTTCTAGTGAGTGAAAATACTAGCATGGGCATAAATTGTGTTGGTGTTTATTTTAACATTGTCCCATGGGTCTCAGCGTCTATGATAGAATTTTGAACTTGAAGCTATAAATAACAGGAACGTTTCCCATCGAAGAAGTACAAGCAAATCAAATTAAAAAAACATTAACCACACTCACTTTTTAAGACTTAAAAATCCACAATTATATGTTGAATTTACCTCCCACATCTTCCTTACCTTCCTCTCATGAGCTACCTCCATGAACAATGCTCTGGAGACAATACAGGAAGACCGAGCTAATGTGGCTCTTATAAGAATTGTTTGCTTAAAACAAAATACAAAAATTAAGGACGGACGCAGTTGAATCGGCACTAGGGGCCTGATTTATTATGTATGTCACAGTGGTTTCTGCCATCGTATTTCACTGTTTAGTGCAGGGCTGCATCAGCACGACACAGTCCTGCATCAAACAATGTTTTCTTATTTTCAAAAAGAAAATCCAGAAACAGAATTTTATTTTTGAAAATAAAAAATATAATGCCATGGGAGTCATATCCTAAGGCAGGTGGACCATTATTAGCATTTTGCTGTCCCTCACTGCTAGGGTGTGCCTGGCGGTGACAGACAGTAAAGAAATGGCTGTATATCTGACTATGCTGATTGGGTGGATGGGCATATAGGCATTTCTCTGATGGCCCTATCTCCGTCGGGCTGTCAGAGAGGTTTGACTACCAGGGGAGGTGCCTTCACAATGGCAAAGGAGTGTCATCCCCCTAGCTAAGCCAGGAGCTGAAAAATAAAATACTATATCATTACTGTTTTATTTTTCAGCTCCTGGCTCAACCAGCAGCATGTGAAAGGAGGGGTGGGGAGCTGGGCCACGGGAGGGAGAGAGAGGAAGGGGAGTGCAGTCTGTGCACTTCTAAGTGTGCATGTGTGTTTGGCCAGGTGTCCCAGGCCGGTCAAACACACATGCGCACTTAGGTGTCTCCAACCCGGCTGTGCTACACAATCAGGTTGGAGAAACTGCACAGGCTCCAGGGCATTGTCACAGTGGCAGACCAAGCCGCTCAGACCCATCCTGGTGCTGCTTTCATGCTAGGTTTGGTTTAGCATGAGAGCAGCACCAGAATTGCTGGTGTTCCAGTGAATGGTGGGACACATAGAAGGAGAGCAAATGAGCTAGGCGGCAGCGACGGGAACAGGTAAAAAAAATGTAAATCATTTTTTATTTGCCCCCAATCCTTCCACCCACCTGCCCCTCCTCTTGAGATTTGCGCCCACCGCCGCTGTTGACTACAGCAGAGATGGAGTCGTCACTGGCATAGTGAAATCTGTGTTTCGCCTGCATATAATTTAAATTGGACAGCTGAACATTATGTTGGTGGTAAAGATACTCCATTGCAGTTGTAATGAAGCATCTTTACCTGCAAGTAATAAAAAGTAAGTCAGGCCCTAAAGTATTAGGCAGGTTATGTTTTTAAAATACTTTTTGCAATTGCTGGATGTGGAAATAAGTGGATTTCTACTGGCTCTCTTAAGTTAAACAAGATACATTCACTTATTTTTTAATAACTAAAACACTGGACTTCATAACTTGTAATCCGAAAGGGCAACAATAACAACATCCTGAATAAGGAGCTGGCGCCACCAGTGGTGTAGGCAAGTTGTGCAGTAATGTAAATGCAACACTTTCATCTTCATTCTGGTCTTTGCATCCAATGTTTAATTCTCAGGTTAGCAATAATTTTGCTCAGACCCCAAGATATTATTCTGCAAAACTTCCACCAGCTATAACCTTTTGGAATTTTAGGTATAACCTTATGGAATTTTTGCAGGGTGTTTCCTACCCATTCCGAACTTCACATAGCAATAGAGGGTAAATGTGTGGAAGTAAACAATGATGAAATCTCATATGTGCCTTATTCTTTATGCTATCACATCACACAAAGGGTAACCCAATACCAGCCCGAGAGACCTGGGTAAATCATAATACATAACTACAGTGGTCCGAACGGAAGACATTTTTTAAAAGGTTTGGGGCCATAAATATCAGCTAATTTCCATTAACACCCCCCCCCAAATGGAATCTGTAATATAAATTAAATCATATAAATGCAGCACAAATAACATCTATAATTGAAAAAATATTCATAGACCAAATATCACATAAATATGAAATTTAATTATTATACAGTCATAATGTTCATTAATTATACAATTTAAAATATAGTTGCCCAACAATAGATAATGCAAAAAGATAAAGAACATGTTCAGGAAAAGTGTTCATGATTAAAGAAAAGTGAAAAAGGAAATAAATCAGTCTGGATTGCTATACATAGATTATATACAGAGGAGCCTGTAGGTTAACTATTTGACAATCACATGAATGTAAAACACATTCCCAAAAGGGTAAAAAGTCCTAATCACAATTATTCTCTATGCTGGCAAGTGAATCCTAGGAAGGGGAGATAACATTACCCTAGTAAAAAATGCTATTTGTCATATTATGTTTTTTTACCTGGTTGATTTTATCACACAATCCAGAGAAGGGACCCTAGATGTGAATTTACTACAAAAGATTCGAAGAAGATCACTGAATATGCCTGTCTTTTGGATTCTCAATGCAGATGTATTAAATCTGAGCATATTTGGCCACCAGAGTTCAGCCTTTTATTACCCAAAATGACAAGTTGCAGATTGAATTTATTGTCTTGTACTCACTTGTGGTCTACACCAGATGACTTACATATCCCTTTTGGCCCTTATGCCACAAATGTCTGGTTTGCAGCAGGACTTCAAGGATGTTAAAAGACACATTGCTTTAAGGCAATCTAAATGTTGGGCTCTTATTCTCTTGTCAAGTCAGGCTGGATGACTATGGGAATGATAATTCTTCTGCCTTTATGCTGGGTCTTGACGAATTCAGCAAACAATTTGAAACTTACATCTCTGAAAATCTCTAGTTAATGAGCTCTGAGGACAAAAATAATAATGTTTGTGAGGGCTGTTGTAAGGAAATGCCTCCTTGGCATGGTTACCCCCTGACTTTTTGCCTTTGCTGATGCTATGTTTTGATCTGAAAGTGTGCTGAGGCCTGCTAACCAGGCCCCAGCACCAGTGTTCTTTCCCTAACCTGTACTTTTGTTTTACACAATTGGCACACCCTGGCATCCAGGTAAGTCCCTTGTAACTGGTACCCCTGGTACCAAGGGCCCTGATGCCAGGGAAGGTCTCTAAGGGCTGCAGCATAACTTATGCCACCCTGGGGACCCCTCACTCAGCACAGATACACTGCTTGCCAGCTTGTGTGTGCTGGTGAGAACAAAACGAGTAAGTCGACATGGCACTCCCCTCAGGGTGCCATGCCAACCTCACACTGCCTATGCAGTATAGATAAGTCACCCCTCTAGCAGGCCTTACAGCCCTAAGGCAGGGTGCACTATACCATAGGTGAGGGCACCAGTGCATGAGCACTGTGCCCCTACAGTGTCTAAGCAAAACCTTAGACATTGTAAGTGCAGGGTAGCCATAAGAGTATATGGTCTGGGAGTCTGTCAAACACAAACTCCACAGCACCATAATGGCTACACTGAAAACTGGGAAGTTTGGTATCAAACTTCTCAGCACAATAAATGCACACTGATGCCAGTGTACATTTTATTGTAAAATACACCCCAGAGGGCACCTTAGAGGTGCCCCCTGAAACCTTAACCAACTACCCGTGTAGGCTGACTGGTTCTAGCAGCCTGCCACACTCGAGACATGTTGCTGGCCACATGGGGAGAGTGCCTTTGTCACTCCGTGGCCTGTAACAAAGCCTGCACTGGGTGGACATGCTATCACCTCCCCCAGGCAGGAGCTGTAACACCTGGCGGTGAGCCTCAAAGGCTTACCCCCTTTGTTCCAGCACCGCAGGGCACTCCAGCTAGTGGGGTTGCCCGCCCCCTCCGGCCACGGCCCCACTTTTGGCGGCAAGGCCGGAGGAAATAATGAGAATAACAAGGAGGAGTCACTGACCAGTCAGGACAGCCCCTAAGGTGTCCTGAGCTGAAGTAACTCTAACTTTTAGAAATCCTCCATCTTGCAGATGGAGGATTTCCCCAATAGGGATAGGATTGTGACCCCCTCCCCTTGGGAGGAGGCACAAAGAGGGTGTACCCACCCTCAGGGCTAGTAGCCATTGGCTACTAACCCCCCAGACCTAAACACGCCCTTAAATTTAGTATTTAAGGGCTCCCCTGAACCTAAGAATTTAGATTCCTGCAACTTACCGAAGAAGAAGACTGCTGAGCTAAAAACCCCTGCAGAAGAAGAAAGAAGACACCAACTGCTTTGGCCCCAGTCCTACCGGCCTGTCTCCTGCCTTCTAAAGAAACCTGCTCCAGCGACGCTTTCTCAAGGACCAGCGACCTCTGAATCCTCAGAGGAATGCCCTGCTTCCAAGAGACCAAGAAACTCCTGAGAACAGCGGCCCTGTTCAACAAAGACTGCAACTTTGTTTCAGAGGAGCAGATTTAAAGACCCCTGCAATCCCCGCAAGAAGCGTGAGACTGCAACACTGCACCCGGCGACCCCAACTCGACTGGTGGAGAACCAACACCTCAGGGAGGACCCTCCGGCGACTCCGAGACTGTGAGTAACCAAAGTTGTCCCCGCTGAGCCCCCACAGCGACGCCTGCAGAGGGAATCCCCAGGCTCCCCCTGACCGCGACTGCCTGACTCTAAAATCCCGACGGCTGGAAAAGACCCGGCACCCGCAGCCCCCAGCACCTGAAGGATCGGAACTCCAGTGCAGGAGTGACCCCCAGGAGGCCCTCTCCCTTGCCCAGGTGGTGGCTACCCCGAGGAGCCCCCCCCTTGCCTGCCTGCTTCGCTGAAGAGACCCCTTGGTCTCCCATTGATTTACATTGGAAACCCGACGCTTGTTTCTACACTGCACCCGGCCGCCCCAGTGCAGCTGAGGGTGTACTTTTTGTGTGAACTTGTGTTCCCCTCGGTGCCCTACAAAACCCCCCTGGTCTGCCCTCCGAAGACGCGGGTACTTACCTGCTGGCAGACTGGAACCGGGGCACCCCCTTCTCTCCATTGAAGCCTATGCGTGTTGGGCACTGCTTTGAACTCTGCACCTGACCGGCCCTGAGCTGCTGGTGTGGTAACTTTGGGGTTGCTCTGAACCTCCAACGGTGGGCTACCTTGGACCCCAATCTTAACCCCGTAGGTGGTTTACTTACCTGCAAAACCTAACAATACTTTACCTCCCCGAGGAACTGTGAAAATTGCACTGTGTCCACTTTTAAAACAGCTATTTGTGTTTTATTTGAAAAGTATATATGCTACTGTAATTATTCAAAGTTCCTAAAGTACTTACCTGCAATACCTTTCAAATGAGATATTACATGTAGAATTTGAACCTGTGGTTCTTAAAATAAACTAAGAAAATATATTTTTCTATAACAAAACCTATTGGCCTGGAATTGTTTCCGAGTGTGTGTTCCTCATTTATTGCCTGTGTGTATGTACAACAAATGCTTAACACTACTCCTTTGATAAGCCTACTGCTCGACCACACTAACACAAAATAGAGCATTAGTATTATCTCTTTTTGCCACTATCTTACCTCTAAGGGGAACCCTTGGACTCTGTGCATACTATTCCTTACTTTGAAATAGTGCATACAGAGCCAACTTCCTACATTGGTGGATCAGCGGTGGGGTACAAGACTTTGCATTTGCTGGACTACTCAGCCAATACCTGATCACACGACAAATTCCAAAAATTGTCATTAGAAATTGATTTTTGCAATTTGAGCTATTTTTCTAAATTCTTAAAAGACCTGCTAGGACCTTGTGTTAGTCCCTGTTTAGCATTTCCTTTTAGAGTTTAAAAGTTTTGTGAAAGTTTGAATTAGAACCTAGAACTAGTTTTAGATTCTTAAAACGTATTCCAACTTTTAGAAGCATAATGTCTAGTACAGAGATGAATGTGGTGGAACTCGACACCAGACCTTACCTCCATCTTAAGATGAGGGAGCTAAGGTCACTCTGTAAAATAAAGAAAATAACAATGGGCCCCAGACCTTCCAAACTACAGCTCCAGGAGCTGTTGGCAGAGTTTGAAAAGGCCAACCCCTCTGAGGATGGCAACACAGAGGATGATGATAGTGACTTGGAGGGAGATTCCCCCCTACAAGTCCTATTTAGGGAGAACAGGGCCTCTCAAGCCCTGACTCCAAACATAATAGTCAGAGAAGCTGCTTCCCTCACAGGAGGGACCAACATCTCTGAAATCACTGAGGATAACTCCAGTGAAGAGGACATCCAGTTAGCCAGGATGGCCAAAAGATTGGCTTTGGAAAAACAGATCCTAGCCATAGAAAGGGAAAGACAAGAGATGGGCCTAGGACCCATCAATGGTGGCAGCAACATAACTAGGGTCAGAGATTCTCCTGACATGTTGAAAATCCCTAAAGGGATTGTAACTAAATATGAAGATGGTGATGACATCACCAAATGGTTCACAGCTTTTGGAGGGCTTGTGTAACCAGAAAAGTGAACAAATCTCACTGGGGTGCTCTCCTTTGGGAAATGTTCACAGGAAAGTGTAGGGATAGACTCCTCACACTCTCTGGAAAAGATGCAGAACCTTATGACCTCATGAAGGGTACCCTGATTGAGGGCTTTGGATTCTCCACTGAGGAGTATAGGATTAGATTCAGGGGGGCTCACAAATCCTCGAGCCAGACCTGGGTTGACTTTGTAGACTACTCAGTAAAAACACTAGATGGTTGGATTCAAGGCAGTGGTGTAAGTAATTATGATGGGCTGTACAATTTATTTGTGAAAGAACACCTATTAAGTAATTGTTTCAATGATAAACTGCATCAGCATCTGGTAGACCTAGGACCAATTTCTCCCCAAGAATTGGGAAAGAAGGCGGACCATTGGGTCAAGACTAGGGTGTCCAAGACTTCCACAGGGGGTGACCAAAAGAAAGGGGTCACAAAACCTCCCCAGGGGAAGGGTGGTGAGACAGCCAAAAACAAAAATAGTAAAGAGTCTTCTACAGGCCCCCAAAAACCTGCACAGGAGGGTGGGCCCAGAGCCTCTTCACAAAACAATTTTGGGTACAAGGGTAAAAACTTTGATCCCAAAAAGGCCTGGTGTCGTAGCTGTAATCAGCCTGGACACCAAACTGGAGACAAGGCCTGTCCCAAGAAAACAACCACTTCTAACTCCACTCCAGCTAACACTGGAATGGCTAGTCTCCAAGTGGGATCAACAGTGTGCCCAGAGCAAATCAGGTGTCACACTGAAGCTACATTAGTCTCTGAGGGTGGGGTGGATTTAGCCACACTGGCTGCCTCGCCTCCTAACATGCAAAAATACAGGCAGCAGCTCTTAATTAATGGGACAAGTGTAGAAGGCCTGAGGGATACAGGTGCCAGTGTCACCATGGTGACAGAGAAACTGGTTTCCCCTGGTCAATACCTGGCTGGACAAACTTATCCAGTCACCAACGCTGACAATCAGACTAAAGTACATCCCATGGCTATGGTAACTTTAGAGTGGGGAGGGGTCAATGGCCTGAAACAGGTGGTGGTCTCCTCAAATATCCCAGTAGACTGTTTGCTTGGAAATGACCTGGAGTCCTCAGCATGGGCTGAGGTAGAACTGAAAACCCATGCAGCCATGCTGGGTATCCCTGAACTGGTGTGTGTCAAGACAAGGGCACAGTGCAAGGCTCAGGGTGAAAAAGTAGAGCTGGAGCCTGGAAAAAGGGCCCAGCCTACCATGAGAAAAGGAAAGTCAGCTGGAAAACCAGCTGCAACACAACAACAAAAAGAGAACCTCTCTTCTCAGGAAGAAGTTCTGCCCTCTGAGGGAACCGAGCCTATGGAGTTAGAACCTTATCAGGTTGAGCTCTTAGGCCCAGGGGGACCCTCAAGAGAGCAGTTGTGTAAGGGCCAAGAAACCTGTCCCTCTCTTGAAGACCTTAGGCAGCAAGCTGCTGAAGAGTCCAATGGCAAGAAAACTGGAACACATAGGGTCTATTGGGAAGATGGGCTCCTGTACACTGAGGCAAGAGATCCCAAACCTGGAGCCACTAGGAGAGTGGTAGTGCCTCAGGAGTTCAGAGAGTTCATACTGACCTTAGCCCATGATATTCCCCTTGCTGGGCATTTGGGACAAACCAAGACGTGGGAGAGACTAGTCAACCACTTCTACTGGCCCAATATGTCCCAGAAAGTTAAGGAGTTTTGTGTCTCCTGTACCACCTGTCAAGCCAGTGGTAAGACAGGTGGACATCCAAAGGCCCCCCTCATTCCACTTCCAGTGGTGGGGGTCCCCTTTGAAAGAGTGGGTGTGGTCATAGTGGGTCCACTTGAACCTCCCACAGCCTCAGGAAATATGTACATCCTAGTAGTAGTGGATCATGCTACTAGGTATCCTGAAGCTATTCCCCTTAGGTCGACTACTGCCCCTGCAGTAGCCAAGGCCCTCATTGGTATCTTTACCAGAGTGGGTTTCCCTAAGGAGGTGGTGTCTGACAGAGGTACCAACTTCATGTCAGCATACCTGAAACACACGTGGAATGAGTGTGGAGTGACTTATAAATTCACTACACCCTATCATCCACAAACTAATGGCCTTGTTGAGAGATTCAACAAGACATTAAAGGGCATGATCATGGGTCTCCCAGAAAAAATCAAAAGGAGATGGGATGTCCTCCTGCCATGTCTGCTCTTCGCTTACAGAGAGGTGCCTCAGAAGGGAGTAGGATTCTCACCCTTTGAACTTCTGTTTGGCCACCCTGTAAGGGGACCACTAGCTCTTGTGAAAGAAGGCTGGGAGAGACCTCTTCATGAGCCTAAACAAGACATAGTGGACTATGTACTTGGCCTTCGCTCAAGGATGGCAGAGTACATGGAAAAGGCAAGTAAAAACCTTGAGGCCAGCCAACAGCTCCAGAAGTTTTGGTATGACCAAAAGGCTGCACTGGTGGAATTTCAACCAGGGCAGAAAGTCTGGGTTCTGGAGCCTGTGGCTCCCAGGGCACTTCAGGACAAATGGAGTGGCCCTTACCCAGTGCTAGAGAGGAAGAGTCAGGTCACCTACCTGGTGGACCTGGGCACAAGCAGGAGCCCCAAGAGGGTGATCCATGTGAACCGCCTTAAGCTCTTCCATGACAGGGCTGATGTGAATCTGTTAATGGTAACAGATGAGGATCAGGAAGCTGAGAGTGAGCCTCTCCCTGATCTTCTATCATCAAACCCTAATGATGGCTCAGTAGATGGAGTGATCTATTCAGACACCCTCTCGGGCCAACAGCAATCTGACTGTAGGAAGGTCCTGCAACAGTTTGCTGAGCTCTTTTCCCTAACCCCTGGTCAGACACACCTGTGTACCCATGATGTGGACACAGGAGACAGCATGCCTGTCAAAAACAAAATATTCAGACAGTCTGATCAAGTTAAGGAAAGCATCAAGGTGGAAGTCCACAAGATGCTGGAATTGGGAGTAATTGAGCACTCTGACAGCCCCTGGGCTAGCCCAGTGGTTTTAGTCCCCAAACCTCACACCAAAGATGGAAAGAGAGAGATGAGGTTTTGTGTGGACTACAGAGGACTTAATTCTGTCACCAAGACAGATGCCCATCCCATTCCTAGAGCTGATGAGCTGATAGACAAATTAGGTGCTGCCAAATTCTTAAGTACCTTTGACTTAACAGCAGGGTACTGGCAAATCAAAATGGCACCTGGAGCAAAAGAAAAGAAGCATTCTCCACACCTGATGGGCATTATCAGTTCACTGTTATGCCCTTTGGTTTAAAGAATGCCCATGCCACCTTCCAAAGGTTGGTGAATCAAGTCCTTGCTGGCTTGGAGTCCTTTAGTGCAGCTTATCTTGATGATATTGCTGTCTTTAGCTCCAACTGGCAGGATCACCTGGTCCACCTGAAGAAGGTTTTGAAGGCTCTGCAATCTGCAGGCCTCTCTATCAAGGTATCCAAATGCCAGATAGGGCAGGGAACTGTGGTTTACCTGGGACACCTTGTAGGTGGAGGCCAAGTTCAGCCACTCCAGCCTAAGATCCAGACTATTCTGGACTGGGCAGCTCCAAAAACCCAGACTCAAGTCAGGGCATTCCTTGGCTTGACTGGGTACTATAGGAGGTGTGTGAAGGGATATGGATCCATTGTGACAGCCCTCACAGAACTCACCTCCAAGAAAATGCCCAAGAAGGTAAACTGGACTGTAGAATGCCAACAGGCTTTTGACACCCTGAAACAAGCAATGTGCACAGCACCAGTTCTGAAAGCTCCAGATTACTCCAAGCAGTTCATTGTGCAGACAGATGCCTCTGAACATGGGATAGGGGCAGTTTTGTCCCAAACAAATGATGATGGCCTTGACCAGCCTGTTGCTTTCATTAGCAGGAGGTTACTCCCCAGGGAGCAGCGTTGGAGTGCCATTGAGAGGGAGGTCTTTGCTGTGGTTTGGTCCCTGAAGAAGCTGAGACCATACCTCTTTGATACTCACTTCCTAGTTCAAACTGACCACAGACCTCTCAGATGGCTGATGCAAATGAAAGGTGAAAATCCAAAACTGTTGAGGTGGTCCATCTCCCTACAGGGAATGGACTTTATAGTGGAACACAGACCTGGGACTGCCCATGCCAATGCAGATGGCCTTTCCAGGTTCTTCCACTTAGAAAATGAAGACTCTCTTGGGAAAGGTTAGTCTCATCCTCTTTCGTTTGGGGGGGGGTTGTGTAAGGAAATGCCTCCTTGGCATGGTTACCCCCTGACTTTTTGCCTTTGCTTATGCTATGTTTTGATCTGAAAGTGTGCTGAGGCCTGCTAACCAGGCCCCAGCACCAGTGTTCTTTCCCTAACCTGTACTTTTGTTTTACACAATTGGCACACCCTGGCATCCAGGTAAGTCCCTTGTAACTGGTACCCCTGGTACCAAGGGCCCTGATGCCAGGGAAGGTCTCTAAGGGCTGCAGCATAACTTATGCCACCCTGGGGACCCCTCACTCAGCACAGACACACTGCTTGCCAGCTTGTGTGTGCTGGTGAGAACAAAACGAGTAAGTCGACATGGCACTCCCCTTAGGGTGCCATGCCAACCTCACACTGCCTATGCAGTATAGATAAGTCACCCCTCTAGCAGGCCTTACAGCCCTAAGGCAGTGTGCACTATACCATAGGTGAGGGCACCAGTGCATGAGCACTGTGCCCGTACAGTGTCTAAGCAAAACCTTAGACATTGTAAGTGCAGGGTAGCCATAAGAGTATATGGTCTGGGAGTCTGTCAAACACGAACTCCACAGCACCATAATGGCTACACTGAAAACTGGGAAGTTTGGTATCAAACTTCTCAGCACAATAAATGCACACTGATGCCAGTGTACATTTTATTGTAAAATACACCCCAGAGGGCACCTTAGAGGTGCCCCCTGAAACCTTAACCAACTACCCGTGTAGGCTGACTGGTTCTAGCAGCCTGCCACACTCGAGACATGTTGCTGGCCACATGGGGAGAGTGCCTTTGTCACTCTGTGGCCTGTAACAAAGCCTGCACTGGGTGGAGATGCTATCACCTCCCCCAGGCAGGAGCTGTAACACCTGGCGGTGAGCCTCAAAGGCTTACCCCCTTTGTTCCAGCACCGCAGGGCACTCCAGCTAGTGGGGTTGCCCGCCCCCTCCGGCCACGGCCCCACTTTTGGCGGCAAGGCCGGAGGAAATAATGAGAATAACAAGGAGGAGTCACTGACCAGTCAGGACAGCCCCTAAGGTGTGCTGAGCTGAAGTAACTCTAACTTTTAGAAATCCTCCATCTTGCAGATGGAGGATTCCCCCAATAGGGATAGGATTGTGACCCACCCCCCCTTGGGAGGAGGCACAAAGAGGGTGTACCCACCCTCAGGGCTAGTAGCCATTGGCTACTAACCCCCCAGACCTAAACACGCCCTTAAATTTAGTATTTAAGGGCTCCCCTGAACCTAAGAATTTAGATTCCTGCAACTTACCGAAGAAGAAGACTGCTGAGCTAAAAAACCCTGCAGAAGAAGAAAGAAGACACCAACTGCTTTGGCCCCAGTCCTACTGGCATGTCTCCTGCCTTCTAAAGAAACCTGCTCCAGCGACGCTTTCTCAAGGACCAGCGACCTCTGAATCCTCTGAGGACTGCCCTGCTTCCAAGAGACCAAGAAACTCCCGAGAACAGCGGCCCTGTTCAACAAAGACTGCAACTTTGTTTCAGAGCAGCAGATTTAAAGACCCCTGCAATCCCCGCAAGAAGCGTGAGACTGCAACACTGCACCCGGCGACCCCGACTCGACTGTTGGAGAACCAACACCTCAGGGAGGACCCTCCGGCGACTCCGAGACTGTGAGTAACCAAAGTTGTCCCCCCTGAGCCCCCACAGCGACGCCTGCAGAGGGAATCCCCAGGCTCCCCCTGACCGCGACTGCCTGACTCTAAAATCCCGACGGCTGGAAAAGACCCTGCACCCGCAGCCACCAGCACCTGAAGGATCGGAACTCCAGTGCAGGAGTGACCCCCAGGAGGCCCTCTCCCTTGCCCAGGTGGTGGCTACCCCGAGGAGCCCCCCCCTTGCCTGCCTGCATCGCTGAAGAGACCCCTTGGTCTCCCATTGATTTACATTAGAAACCCGACGCTTGGTTCTACACTGCACCCGGCCGCCCCAGTGCCGCTGAGGGTGTACTTTTTGTGTGAACTTGTGTCCCCCCCGGTGCCCTACAAAACCCCCCTGGTCTGCCCTCCGAAGACGCGGGTACTTACCTGCTGGCAGACTGGAACCGGGGCACCCCCTACTCTCCATTGAAGCCTATGCGTGTTGGGCACCGCTTTGAACTCTGCACCTGACCGGCCCTGAGCTGCTGGTGTGGTAACTTTGGGGTTGCTCTGAACCTCCAACGGTGGGCTACCTTGGACCCCAATCTTAACCCCGTAGGTGGTTTACTTACCTGCAAAACCTAACAATACTTTACCTCCCCCAGGAACTGTGAAAATTGCACTGTGTCCACTTTTAAAACAGCTATTTGTGTTTTATGTGAAAAGTATATATGCTACTGTAATTATTCAAAGTTCCTAAAGTACTTACCTGCAATACCTTTCAAATTAGATATTACATGTAGAATTTGAACCTGTGGTTCTTAAAATAAACTAAGAAAATATATTTTTCTATAACAAAACCTATTGGCCTGGAATTGTTTCTGAGTGTGTGTTCCTCATTTATTGCCTGTGTGTATGTACAACAAATGCTTAACACTACTCCTTTGATAAGCCTACTGCTCGACCACACTACCACAAAATAGAGCATTAGTATTATCTCTTTTTGCCACTATCTTACCTCTAAGGGGAACCCTTGGACTCTGTGCATACTATTCCTTACTTTGAAATAGTGCATACAGAGCCAACTTCCTACAGCTGTGCTAAAACTCCCCATGAGTATGCCCCTAGTCTTCTTTAAAGTGGACCTGGATATTCCACCAATTACTGCCCAAGTCCGATTGAAACCATTCTTGTATTGTCTTAGACTATGAGCGACCCCTTAGCTGCATCCCTGTAGAACCGGGCGGAAAGAAATCCTTGGTCTAGCTAGGAGCACTACTGTGTTGCCTTGGTTGAATTGCCCAACAAGGTCCCAACACCCAGAGACAATTTCCTCTTCTTCTGCCAAAAAAGTAAAACTAGTGTTCTAGGATAATGAATGGTTGAAACTTCGCTTATTTACAAGCCATGCCAGAGTGGCCGAGCACCTCTTAAACTACAAGTACAAACCGACATTTTTAATATCTCTTCATGAGATTGACCCTCCTTTTACTAGGTCATTGTACCTAAGATATAGGCTGGGTACATTACCACTAGCATCCTTTTCTACTAACTGGAGATGTCAAACAGGCGGAAGTGCACTGTGCCCTCCCTGCAGGGAAGCTGATGAAACAGATAACCATTTTCTTTTTTTCTTCTCCAGGTATGGGAGCCAAAGAAGAAGCTGGTTTGTGCCCCTGTGTAGATACTCGGGAACACACCACTACAAGTTGGCCTTGCGGATTTGTAGGTCAGATACTGGATCATGTATTGTGTTTTCTGTGGCTAAATTGCTAGAATAAGCTTGGCCTACTCATTCCAAATTTGCAAAACAGGTGGCAGTTGCTCCTGATGTGTAAATTAACTAATTAACTATTTGGATACAAGTATCTGACAGTTCTTGTCTTGTTAAATAGCCTATACAATAGTGCCATCTAACAATGAACCTTTGCACATCTAGTGATTCATTGCCAATGAAGAACTATTACTGCTAGATGAATGGTCTGTTTTTAAGCTAATCTTTTTTTAAAGTATTTTTATGTGTAAGCTTTTAATTTTTTTACTGAATTAATATTTTATATTTGATTATATTGTGTTTTATAATTGTGGTACCAATTGTTGCACAAGGCTTAAAATCTGTTAATATTTTTGTGATCCATGCTGAGATTGTTGTTATGAAATGGAATTAGAGAAATGTGAAGTTTTTTGGTATTTTATATGTGTTCTGCTACTTTTATGGTCTTTGAACGAAATAAAGTGAATTGAATGTAATTTGATTGAATTAATGGTAAAATAATAAATGTTTGTGACTGGATTTTGGTTGCAAAATATTAATACATACCTTAAGGAATGTGTATTTGGAAGCAATGCCCTTCACACACACCCTTCAAATAATGATTTCTTAATTACACCAATGGTATATCTCTTCGGACTCTTCTGCGGGCAGCACAGGCTCAAGGTGAATATTGCTAAGCTCAAATTCATTGCCTTTAATCAGCATAAGAACTATCGAACTGCACCAACACTGGAGTAAGAATTGAGATGGTAAAGGACGCTTGAACATTTTGGTGTCAAATTCACAGATAATATGACATGGAATATGTAGATGGATAAATGTGCATTAAAACTGCTACAATATAGTTCTGGGACATTGAGAACACATAGATCTACTGTGGTAAGGCCCGGTTCACCTACATTACAGGTTTACAGTATCCAAGATGTGGGGGCAGCCTTCTTTTGTTTGGAATGGAATGTGGGTACATGTAACGGTCCCTAGACTGGACAAATGGAGAAGAACTTCTTTAGGTCCTTCGTTACCCTGCCGCAGAGCACCCCGTTGTTGCCCTTATATTTAGATTTCGGAGTTAAACCTATTTCGCAGAGACTCCAATTGTGGCAAATCTGGCATACAAAGTAGCTGACCGTGCACAGAAGAGCACTTGAGGAAGTACTGAGTCCTGATGGCCATAGCTGCAATCTGTATGATCCAAATTCTACTTATTAGATCTGGAAGAATAACCCGAGAGAGGCCTCTCATATATCAAGAGTAACTAATCAAGGAAAAATAGTGGCTATTTGTAATAGTAAAGGACCAGTCCAGCCTAAGGTATGGATCCCTCAGTAATACATTTCTAGACTTAAAGGACCAGATTCGCAAAGGTAAACTTAGACGTTTGGGTTAAACTTAGACCAAACATCTAAGTTTACGACTTTGAGAATTCACAAAGGGCATTTACGAGTAGTGTCTTTACATCCCCGCTTGGTTGGATAATTTTTGTCACATAAATGAGCATGGCAGATTTGTAAAAAAGTTTTAAAGTTTATGAGGGAATATGATCATCACCATACCAGGCCCTATCCAGTGACAAGAAGTATGCTTTCAGGTATGCAGTAATGTGATCTACACTGTATTATCCGCAACTAGGAGCCGTGGGTCCAGATGTGGAAAGCCTTTTTCCAGGTCGCAGAAGGTCTGATTCACAGAACTGTGCAGTTTGAGATCGGAAAAATGCTTTTTCTAATGTACAAAATGAAAAATGCGATTTGGTAACTCGTTACTGAATCACATTGTGCATTTGCGACTTGGTATTTGGCAGGGGCACGCTTAGGGCGTACCTTCCAAATACCGAATTGGCATGGTATGTATTACTGTTTTGCGACTAAATTCTGGTCGCAAAATAGTAGTACTTTACCACCAGTTTAAAACTGGTGGTAACCTAATTGCAAAGGGGAAGGGGTCCCTTAGGGACCCCTTTACATTTGAGAGTGTTAACAAAATATGTTTTAAGAGCATGCAGTGGTCCCAAGGACCACTGCCTACTCTTAAACATTTTCATTTTTTCATGTTAAAAGCATCCTGTTTTCCTTTAAGGAAAATGGGCTGAATTAAAAAAAAAGATTGCTTTTTTTTAAAGCGGTCACAGACATGGTTGTGTGTTGAGCTCAGCAGGCCACAATTCATGTGATGCCTGCGATTCCTAATAGGTCACAAATTGAGACCTACCTCATTAATATGCATGAAGTAGTTCGATTTGCAACTAACAGAAAGCGCTAATGAAATTAAAACATTTCATACATTAGGAATACAGATTTCCTTATTGAGATGTGGAGAGAATCACAATTAGGAAATCGGTATTCCTAATGTTAGTACATCTGGCCCCATATTCTTTCTGGATGCCACCTATCCATTGTTCTTGGGATGTCTTATATTTAAATCCACTGATTCTGTTGCACACCCAATCCTATCCAGTTGTTCACCATTCGATTCACCTAGTGGCAGGTTGATTCAGTCCCAAAAAGTTCATCCAATTGCTTGTCTTAAAAAACTCCTTTATTCTTTCTTTCATCAACAATCACTTAGCACATACTTTATGCAAATATGCTCCAATCCATTTCTGTGCTTTCCATCATCTTCTAGATTTTGTGTCTTATCCTTTTGGGATTGTTTAAAATTCATAAGGGTCCAACATTGATTAAAGGAGTGTCGTTTACCCAAGGCTTGTAAAATTATCAACACACCTTCTGTAGATTTGTATCTGGTGACTGCGAAATATCTGCTTTTTCCTGCTGATTGCTAGAAATACAACATGGGTGCATTCCAACCCACCTATGACATCCAGGACGCCCCCAATTTCATTCAACTGTGCTTATCGCACCAGTAACTGTGCAGACTTCCCATTGGTGCCTGGAATCCACCTGTTGCCGGGAAATAAAACCCTGTCAGTAACCTCTGGAGAGGGAGGGATGACAGTGTAGGACACAGCCTTTAGTACAATGGACAAACCACACGTTGCAGTTAGAAAGCGGCATATACAACAAATGCGACTTTACCATGCATTCCTTTAACACGCATGTAGTTACAACGACATGCCTTAGGGAATGCAGTGTTGAAGATAAAAGTCCAACACCTTTCCTACTGTAGTTCAGACTGGAGTTGGAATAGTAAATGATAGCGCTCCAAAGTCCAGCACTTTCCCTAAGGCATATAGTTGAAATGATATGTGTGGTAAAGGAATGCATGGCTAAGATGTGATTGTTTCAAAAAAGTGGAGTAACGGTATGTGTGGTAAAGACATGCGTTGTTCCAACATACAACCTGGCAGTACTCACGCCTCTATCGGGATGCAGAGCGCCACGTATGGCAACAGCAGGTTCTGTATGTTATCCATATCCAACCTATGTGTGGCAAGGATGTTGGCTGAATTCATGATGAGTGGAACAATGTATGTCATGCCTAGGATAGGGTGTCTCCTTCTTGGCGCTAGGCAACTGTTGTCTATTGTTAGTGTGCCAATGGAATCGGGATCTGCTTTGCATTCAGCATGATGTCCTGACCCAGTAACACTATGTGATAGCTGCAAGTGTCTCGGAGGTGAGTTACTCTGGGCTGCGTATCGTCCTGTGTGTTTATTAGTGTGATGTTTCAGATATATTAATGTGCACTTAAAATAACAAATTGCTTCCTGGATATAATGCTTAAAAACTATATTTTTGTTTCATACATTTTTATTTTTGGATATTTTGCTTAATATTAATAGCATGCATTTTTCAGTCATTTGACTTACAAGTGATATCATTTCTCACCTGCTCTGAGCAGAGGGAAGTTGTCAGTGGCAATTCTACCTGTTTTGTAGCTTCTTCTACAATTTGGAATTGGGATTGTAATTCTGCTCCTGGTTTTCCACGCCAGGTGTTATTGGAGGTGGCAACATTGGTGGCGGTGTTGTTCTGCTTGTGGTCCCACACATGAAATACCCAGCTAAGGCACCACACTTAGAGCCAATTGTTCTAGTACTAGTGATTTGTGGGAAAAATCTGGATGCAGTTTTTCATCGGATATTCCCTGTGGGATTTTCTTCTTTGACCTGTACTTGGCTAAAATGGCATTACTGTCGATAATATATAGTAATTACTAATTATACTCGTAATAAGCGTCCTTATGCAAATTTAAGTTGTGCAAATATCTCTGCACGAAATACACTCAGTCTCCTTTTGTGAACCAGGACATATATTGTATGCAGCATAAGACATCTTTTAAATGCTAATTCAAAAAAGTTTGAGTCCGACCCAATGTTTTTCCAGACGTTGGAGTGTTCTTTGTTTGTCAAACATTACAAGTCCATTTGAGAAGGGCAAGTGAACTGAAGACATATTTGCAAGGAACATATCATCTGAATATCCAGGATATTGTATAATAAGGAAGTCAAAATGACCACCCAGTTGCATCTAATGAAACTAATAATGTGAGCTAAAGATAAGGCGAGGGCAGATTGAATTGGTGTCCCTGCAGCTTGCAACCGATTACAGCACCAACATATTACGCTTGTTCTAGTGGCTTTCATGCCATGCAACCCCAGGCGCTTTATAATAAAACATTATTTACAGCTCAGATAATTAAGAACGGGCAAAATTAATCAAGAAAACTTAAGTTTAGATTTAAAAGCCATTAGTTTGATGAAAATGTGCTGCCCAAATCATGAACACAGAGTGTCAGCAAGAAATTGCCTTCGACACTCAAATTAAAGTTAAAAAAATATAAATCACAGTTTCCTCGTTGGGGGTTTAAACGTTTGGCGGTACAGGGCTCCCTGTTTTTTACAACACATGCTAAATACAAACACTTACTTAATCAATTCAGTAACTTAAAGAACAAGCATTGGCATAGCCAATAGGTCTCGCCTTTGGAACCGTATAAGTGTTTAGCCGTAAAGCACATTATCCTGGGTGCTGTGCCGCCAGGGATTGAAGAGCTATACAATTGCTACACACTGGGTCATGCAGATAGTACAATGTGATGAAAGATGCAGGCATCGAAGAAATGATGCAGGGGTAGGGAGTATGTTGACAGTAGCAGAGGACAACAACCTGCAGTGCCTCTTCCTGTGGTGTAGCTGCAAAGGTGGTACACTAAAAACAGACCACAGTTCAGAACAACGGGGGAGGTTTTGGAGGTGTCTAACGAATGGGGCACTGGAAGGGAAAATGCCAAGATCAGAAGTGTAAGGAAACTCAGTGGCAGAGGTACCCTGAGTAAGAGCAATGGTGTGTCAAAGGAGGCACACAGAGCAAAAACTACAGTCCCAGAAGGATGCAGAAAGGCCAGGGTTGGTCTCACAGGTTAGGAAGAAATGAGCAAAGAGGTAAAAGAGCCACAGCTGGGCTAATTTTGGTGGGTAAGTAAGGGAGGCATCAAAGGGGTGTGTGGTTATGATGATGTCTTAGGTATATTGCAGAGTATGGCTATTACACAGAAAAGATGACACTTGCCATTGGTTAACATGGAGAAAGAACAGGAGGAAGAGGGAAGTACTAGCTCCGGAAGTAGCTTGGGGGGGGTTTGAAGATGATAAACATGTGGCGAGTTAGGGTAAGATGGAGATGTGTGAAGTACGAGTGCTGCGCAGGATTCCACTGACAGGAGAGGTGGGTGACAGTGTGGACCCCACAGAATAGATGGCAGTGGTGAAGGTTAAAAAGGTGACATGGGTAACGACAGACAGGCGACATGGGTGAGGGTACAGAGACGATGGGTGAGAGTACACAAATGACAAGAGAGAATCAGCCGCGGATGGCGACAGTGACACATGAGTGGTAACAGGTGAGGGCAGCTGTAGCTGAGTTACAAGTGTGTGGTGTGGCAGACAAGAGACAGGCGAGGGGAGGTAGGTTGTGAGGGGGGCACGTTGTGGAAACACCCGAGAGGCAGGGAGGAGTGCACATGAGAGAACTGAAAGCAGGAAGTGGAAGAAGTGGTGACAGCTGATGGGGCAAAGGCCAGGATACAAAAGTTATGGTTAATCACGTGACAGGTTGACAAGGGCACATGTGGGATGACTGTGGAGAGGACAGAGAGGTGAGGGTTCATCAGGTGTAGTGCAGACAAGAGGAAGGGGCATCTAGTACTGACAGTACTGGACTGTAACCCTCTTCTGGTCTTTTTACCCTCATGCGTGGGTGCAGCGTGGCAGCCTATTTTCTAGAAATGTAAGAGGGTGTATACGTTTCCTAAACTGCTTTACCGCAACAAGGCATACGTTAAGTACTTTACACATTTTCACTCTTCTCTTCTTTGGCAGAACGTTAAGAGGCCTAAAAAGTTTGACTGAATAAACTGTATTGGATGCTGACTCTCAGAGATGCGCGTGGATTTAGGGAGCAGTGAGACAATGGAGGCCACAAGATAGAACAGTCAGGTAAATGCTGCGCCACTGAAGTAGTAGCCGATGGAATAAAAGAAAACAGACAGAAATTATAACGCAGGTTTAATAAAATACATATAATACACACTTTACGGTAGAAAATCAATGCACCGGGTGGGATGTCACAATCATTTCACAAGTTAACCATTGTGGACAGTAATTATAGAAGGCCCAGGAAAAGCATTAACCAAGCAGGACGACAACTCACACTGTAGAAAGGCCACCCCTGCCAACAAAGCACTCATGACCTCGCCCTCTTTCACCTCTGGAAAAAGATAATGCTGTTTCTACTGCGTGCTAAGTATGATTTGGGAAACTGTGATGTGTTACTTTCTTAAAAAAACATTGGGGAAAATAGATTTTAAAATAACAAACTTAAAAATGACGATAAGGGAGGCCAACTCACGAAACTGACCTCCGCCTCCAGTCAGCAACAAATTCCCCCTCTAAACCACAGCCTCTTCAAGAACCCTCTTTGTTTTGCAGTTTGGTGGAAGAATTAAAGAACTTATTCAGAATAACAGGACATTACGCCAAGGCAGAGACTCAATCCTGGATCCCAGTGCCAACGTCTGCTGCGCTGTCATTTTATTTTTAATTAGCCCAGATCCTTCTTTCAATCACTAACCTAACCCCAGTCGATGATTCTATTCCGCCATATTACCCGATCACATCATGGGTAGGCCATAGGCAAAGGCTGCGAGCCCCTCAAACAACGAATGGAGGAGATGGTTAGAAGCTGCATGCGTGCCAGATTCTTTTTTTAAATAACACTGCTGTAGCCCAAAACCAGCCAAAAGGTAGCCCAATCATGACCCAGTAGCGATACTCCAAGAAAGGAGAGTGCTTCTACACCTATCTCTCCAATAGGGTGGGGGGCATTCAAATGTGTTCTTCATTACAAGGAACTCACTGTTATTGCCTGTGTACTGTTACAGCTCCGATAAAGAGTAGACACACAGGACACTAGTTAGAAGTGCTAATGAAACCCTTGAGAAATTCCAGAAACCAGGAGTGGCACTCCTCCTGACCCCGACTAGTAACAGCAGAAAGCAGAGGAACTGGGAAAGGCTGTTACTGAATGATGTAGAGTGCTGATGCTGCTACTGCTCCTGAAGCGGGACAGGAAGTACTGTGCGCACAAGATGGTCAGACCTGGGGACCTCTGGGTTGCTTCTAGATACACTGTGGTAAAGAAGGGGGACACACCGGAATGGTATTGCGTCACATCACAGGAAGCCGCAGCTGCGGTTTCTGAGAAAATAAGGCTGATTTTGCAGTGAGGCTGAAAGCATAAAGTAAAAGAACATCGTGCAAAGCAAGTCATATGTGAAGCATGCCCCCTGCTGATAGAGCTTAAACAAAACCCAACAAAATCTTGAAGGAAATGCTTAATTATGTTGAAGTGTGGTGGCCGTGAATTGGGTGCCGCGCTAGGTGGAAAATACTCTGTCGTACTGTAAAATAAAATAAAAAGTTCCAAAGACACGAAATACAATGGCACAGGTGGAAGACGACAAGTCCTGCGACAATATTCCATGGGAGTTAACAAATGTGAAAAAAGTGGGACAAACTTGAAACATTAACCACTTAAAAGCAACTTTTTAAAGGATACTTACATAAGCCAATCAAAAGCTGTGGGCGGGGTCTAAGCTCACAGAGTGAATTCAGAATGTCTTTAAAACACTGCATGTGCACTGCCTAGGCTCAACCTAAAAATGATGGGAAGACCTGCAACAGTTGCTGAGAAGGCACTACAGTTTAATTGAGGCTGACTGCCTCAGAGACTTACAAAGGTTTTCTTTGGGCTGAGTTACAGTGCCCCACTTGAAGAGTTGGGGTCCACATGGGCTTCAGGGGCCTATGGTGCACCTCTGAAGAAACTATTAGAATAGGATATGAACAAAAAAAACAAAGAGAAATTGAGTAGTGTAAAATCTGGAATACAAAATGAGCTTTTCATGAAAGGAGTTGCCTATCTTTTCTTTTTACAGGTTTATACAGTGCAAAGTCGACCCGAAGGAACCAGAGTGCTTTCCATGAGCACCAGATATGTTCATTTATTTTAGGCATGGAAAGATTAAAGGGTATATTTATGAGGGGTGTGCACCACTGTTGCGCCACTTTTAGTGACGTAACGGCAGAGCAAACTTTTCAACCAAATCTATGAAGTCACACAAAGCCACTTTGCATGGATTTGTATGGCCTCATGGATATGGAGTAAAGCAAGGCAGCGCAAATTGCTGCATGTCCTTACTCTGCATTAGGGAGGCATTCCATGAGCATTGTGGTGGGCGTTCCCACACAACACCCATGGATTTTGACACATTGTGAGAATTAGAAGCCATGTAAATCTGGAGATGCGTTAAAGCCTTAAGCCTCCTCAGGGGAGGCATAATGAGGAGAAATATCTTTATTTCTCCTCAGTTTTTTCTCTTTCCATGTGTGCTGCATTCTGCAAAGCTGCAGCACACGTGGAAAGAGGAAAAAGCCTCCCAGGATTGTTTTTGTACAGCAAGGTGTCCCTCTATTTACAAAAACAATCCTGCATGCAATGCAGACACCCTTGCACCATGGTGCAAGGATGTCTGCATTGGCACAAGGCAGCCAAAACAGCACCAGCGCAGTGGAAAGGACAGGAATGTGCTGTATTGCATTCATACAGCACATTTGTGCCCTTTCCTTTTAATTCAGGGCAGTGCAGCAAGAAGACTTGCTGCGCTGTCTGCGTCAAAAACACATAAACCTGGCCCTAAGTGATTTGCCAAGAACAACAGGATGTTGAGCCAAAACCCGAACCTGCTTACCCAGTCCTAGGTCAGCAGCTCTGGCTGTTAGAGCATAACTAATCCCCTCTCCTTTTCCTTTCTTGCATCTGTCAAAAGGGCCACCGTGTTTCTGGCTATTATCAAAGTTGCTACTTTAAACAAGAAACTAACCTGGGTGCACTACTAATTAAGTCAAGTTTGACTCATCAGTATTAGTAGCTGCTATGCTTGTTTTGTTATTTGGTAACCTCCCCGGTTACTCCAGGTTTTGATGTTATTATAGCATGGTATCTGGCCTGAGTTTTCTAACTGACTGAATAGCAAAATGCAGTCAGATTTTAAGGATATTTGTAATGAATTTTTTTGAGAAGCATTGTTAGACCTGGTAGCTCCTGGCATGCTTTCCTCTGTCTTTTCGCTTCTGACCTCCTGTTTTTGATCCTGTTCTAAATTTCTTTTTTGCTCGCTTAAGGGCTATAAGTACTCAATCACTGCTGACCAGTGCTACACTGCAAGTGCTTCCTGTTTAAATTGTATTGGTGATTTGTTTATCTATGATTGGCATATTTGAGCTACTAGTAAGTCCCTAGTATAGTGCACCAGGTGTGCCCAGTGCCTGTAAATCAAATTCTACTAGTGGACCTGAAGTACTGATTGTGCCATCTATATGAGTAGCTATGCAAACATGTCTCAGGCCTGCCATTGCAGTGTCTGTGTGTACAATTTTGAATTGCCATGTCGACATGGCAAGTGCACCCACTTGCCAGGACCAAACCTACTCTTTTTTATCTGTAAGTCACCCAAGGGAGGCCCATGGTGTCGCGTAATCTCTCATTATCCTAATGAGACTACTGGATTTTTGGGCGGCAAGATCGTTCGCAGTGTGGGGGACTAGGTCTGACCCACGGTGAAGGACCCTTGTCACCCCAAATCCGGGTTATGCTCCGGCTAACTAACAGTGCCTTATCTCTCCCGAAGGGAAGAGACAATTTGGCAGCCGAGCGCATGATATCTTAGTACTTCCCAGGAAAGTCGTGGTCACTCAGGCCACAACCGGTGCTCTCATACACAGTACGGTCTCATATAAAAATGACAAAGGCAGTTTAAGTTTTAAAGATTGGTTTAATAAAACAACTGCATTTTATATAGTAAGGCGTGAGCTGCAATAACCAGAACGAAACAACACAGTAGGATTAAAATAGTAACAATGAGAGTGAAGCACACTAATAAGGCTATCATAGTGCAACTATATTAAGTTCTCTCTAAGTTATATTATGAGCACAGCATGTGAAGCTCTAAGCCTGCCTTTCAGGTTCCCCCCGGAGGACATCAACCCTCGTACCTGAGCAAAGGCCTGTAAGCTGCATCAGCATCTGCAACGGGGCAGTCAGCATCTAGTTGTAGGATCCTGGTCGGAACCTCCCTCTGACCTGTACTAGGACTAGAAAGTGATTTTATAACTAACACGCCGATGTTCTAAGAAAATGTCCCTACGTAAGGATTCGTATTGTCTACGAACACTAGAGACTAAACTTCTACCACGTGTACCGCCAATGTACCAGACTGTAGCCTTGACTGAAGCACAGGGTGAGCAAGAATGCATTGTTTGAGAACACATTGCTGAACTAAGCTAAACAGTGTGATAGAAAGAAATAAAACAAGACCGTAAAACTGGTTATTTTAAAATAACAGTGGAAGGCTGGATAAAATGTATCTAGGGCAAAGTGCACAGAGGCCTAATATGATAACCTAACGTGCATAAAGCTATATTAAAAATGGCTACACCACACCCTCCCCTTGTCTGTAGAAAGCTAAAAATGCCCTAATGCTAAAATATAACTAAAACCCTATTAAATTTCAACAAGTTAAGAGGACAAACAAGCATGGCGATTTTCAATTTAAAAAATGAGCATGCCGCCAAATGCCGAATTCAAAGGATAATGTCAATTTAGAATAAGTCCAATTCAAGCATTGGTCATGGAAAGCAGGAGATTCTCCACTTCGGCAGATGACAAAACCGGAAAATCCACACCAAAGACTAGCAATGAGCAGGTGTGTTCCAAAGCCCCAGTAGCAACCAAGGCGGCATCCCGTGCAGTGCCTATGAACGAGTTAACATCAACTTCCTCCAGGAAGGGTATCTCGTATTCAGCTTCTCTAAGCAAACGCAGCCGCAGCGCGCATGTCTGGTAATGAGCCCTCATCGAGAACATCAACAGATCAGGATCAACCACTGGGGGGCGTTGCTGTGAGAGACAGACGTCCAGTGCATGTTCAAAAGAGCACCAACGGCACCGAAACACGGGCTGCACACAATCCAAAACCGGTTTGAATGACAGAGACCCGTCACACCCCAAATGATCCAGGAGTGTTGCTCCAAAACACTG
The DNA here is from genome assembly GCF_031143425.1 of Pleurodeles waltl. Lineage (NCBI taxonomy): Eukaryota > Metazoa > Chordata > Amphibia > Caudata > Salamandridae > Pleurodeles > Pleurodeles waltl. Next base: position 1,745,061,866 of record NC_090444.1, read on the forward strand.
TATCTTGCGTTCAGGACACAGCTGCGCTGATGGGAGCGCCCACATTCGTCCTTGTTGCGGCGGGACAGCCATTGTGCAAAAACAACAGCAACAGTAAAATGCCGGCCAATAAAGCCAAAGTTATCAGAAATCCCCCCAAAATGCTTCCGAAAATTGAATAAATAGCCAAAGGTATTAAACCAAATATGGAAGAAAAGGTATGAACGAAACCAATAACAACAACTTTGGAAAAAAATTGCCAATCCAGCCGTGCTGGACGCATTAAATATACGTCCCACGAGTTCACCAAAGTGGCTCGGAAAGTTGGTATTTAACAGGGACTGTATTTCTGCCGATGACCTTGCCACTTGAAGTGCGTAGGTCTTGCATGCAGATGTAAGGGCCACATGCTTCTGAAACAACAAAGCCTTCAGTCTGATTAACTTGTCAAAATTCACCTTGGAAGTAGCAATGTGTGGCCAAATATCTGCTACCTCCCTAATTTTAGTGGGGGGAAACAACACGTTCCTGCAGCAAGTAACGACCTTAGTGACCAAAACAACGTAAACTATTCCGGCCCGCATACCACAACAGTCTTCACTATTGAGGAGGACATAGCTGCCGTTTGAAAGCACCTGGAACGTGCGTTTAATCAAGGGGACTGGAACTCCCTTCAGATAGCAAGCCAAATTTGCAACCGAAGCATTACACGCCCAATGCAAGGACTGCTGCTTACAAATCATCAAATGGCTGACTGAAGTCTCACATTCACTGCCACTAAGAAAGACCTCTTTCATGCCATTGAGGCATTTGTACAAGAAGGGAAGCTCCCACACCTCATGGATGTAACTATCTCCCAGCTTCTCATATCTGCCTACCGGAACATGTTTCAAACAAGAAGTGAATGGTAATGTAGAAATAGGCAGATTAATAACCCTGTGAATCAACCACTCTGCAGAGGGAATCTCGGCCACGGTAAAAGGCAATCTTTCTAACTTTTCAATGTGAAGCATGACATAAGTCGCCTCCTTCTTAGCCATTAGTTGTTGTTGTCGAGTCAGATTAAAGGAAAAAAATATTTCTCTGGCGCTGATGTGCTGCCACGGAATGCGACCCGCCATCAATGTCTGAAGCGTCCAACCCAACTGCATAATGGACCTGGTCTGACTCTGTCCGTGATATAAAGAAGACATATCAGATTGTATAATGTCCATAGCAGAAGAAACAATGTTGTTAATTGTATAAATCCAGTCAGACAAGGTGTGAATTCCATTATCCACAACAGCTAATGCTTTTTTCAGATTTTCCTTATCTATCTGCCTTAACCGGGCTGCAGCTTCTTGTTGTGAAAGTTTCCAAATTTCATTGTATACTTCATACAAGAAACGCCTCCTACGTGGCATCTTCGGGCCTGACAAAAAATCTTGTAAGTCAGTGTCATTAGACAGGAGAGTGAGATGTGTCTTAACTGCATCTAGCGAGGATGATTTTAACCATTGCTGGCACAATTTTCCCACACTATATGTCGTAATTATTTCAGCATGTTCTGGTGATATATAGCGAGGGTCTGACCTACTCGTTCAGAACCCCCCCGAGGAGGTGACAAAACGTTGATGACACCCGTTGGTATCTATTGGCCACAATAACCATCCGCCTGGACGTGTCAGTGAAGTGTTAAATGTGCCATTCTGGACCCATTCACTAAGCTCACTAAAAGTTGCATTTGTGTACTTTTGCCAGTTATTAAATTTTGCAGGGACAGGTATACTGGGCATGTTTAATTCTCTAATTGTGGCTGGTCTGCTGTACTGTTTCATTCAAAAAAATCATTTGAACGGGAATGAGACATGCTCTAAACAGTGTTTCTCTACCCTTAGTTTGCCAATTTTTTGCTCCCCAAACACTTTTCAAATCAACATTTTCTGACCAATATTCATAACCTTCAATTGAAGGAATCCAAATATATAAATTTTGTGTCAGTCAATAGCATTTGTTTATCCTTGGTCGGAGTTAACTTAAAGTAATATGACTCAGCATTCTTTTGATGGTGCCCAGAAAAATACATACATTTATCAAAATAAGTTTTGGAACTCCCTTGCGGGGGAGTCGGGCAATGTTCCCATTGCGTATAGTCAAATATCGTTTTGGGAATACTTGCTTTATGTATGAAATGGTGCCCATAATAATTATAGCAAAACATGTCACCATAATTGTCTCTAAACTGGTAAACGTCTTCATTTTCATAGACAGTGTAATATTGTCAATAAAATGCCTGGTATTGCTATATCATTCATTGAAAACTTTAGTACATTTGAATTATCTCAGTGGGACCGTATATATCAGACATTACTTTATCCCACACAATCCCATCAGGAATTGGCACTGCAGAAATGTTCACAAAGGACAAGTCTCTTCGAACCCTATGTGATGAAAAATTTGTTTTCAACACCTCCTCCACCTGTTCAACCGCTGATCTCTCAGGAAGAAAATGACCATGGATCAACAGAAAAAAGGTAATGACAAACCCAATCCTAAGAAAAAACGCTAGCACAGTCAATAAAAGCCATAGATAGTTCCATGGAAAAACAAAATACGTATCTTTAAGCCAACGCATCAGCTTACTTGACCTGACAGGTCAGTAGTCAAAGAAGCAGACGAGTCCGATAGACCATCATTGTTGTCGCCAAAATAACCAGAGGCAGTTCGTGCAAAAGGCGTTGCTGTAGTCAATGGAGGAGTTGGTGTTTCTCGCTGCGGTATAGTATAGACAGCACCATCCGTCACGTCCGTATTCATGGTGACTCGATCAAATGTTTCTAAATTGGTCGTTGTTAATGGAACTAATGCGAGATCATCATCCACCCTCCCCAAGCTCGGAGAGGCAACAGTGTTGGTATAGACAACTTGAAGCGGAACTTCTTCTCCAGTAGTGAGAGGGATTCGGGAACTACTGGACGTTCCTCTTGGTCGGCTCTGTAGAACCGGCCACATGTTGTAACTTGACATTGTCAATAGAAACTAATCGATTTTCTTTGGCACCTGGCAACGGTGGCAGAATAACAGTTCTCGTTCCGTGTATACCCAACACCGGGACTGGTGCACGATAAGAAGGGCCCAATTCTTTTTTTACTCAACCTTTTCACGCACAAGATCCCCACCCATGGGAATCCAGCTGATGGGTGTTACTGGCACATCCTTAATTCCTGTGGAGGCAGCACTTTTAGAAGAGTTATCATCACGGAACTGCTGTAATTCCTGTAAAACAGTGACACAATCATTTATGTCAAAAGGTGTCTCCACCTCCTCCACACCAGGACCATCAAGATCCGGAACAAACATTCATGTTCCGAACAGGCACTCATATGAAGTAAGACCCCCCAGGGACCTTCTAGG